>NC_068357.1:107929042-108286542 GCF_020536995.1 Dreissena polymorpha | reverse complement strand
ACAGATTGAAATTTCGGCAGTAAAACTTCTACCTTCAGTAATAAGTTACCTTTTTGTTTTCTAACGATGCCACTCCGATGTTATCCTGTTTCTTAGATTTTATATTATTCCAGAAGGGTTTAGAGTTTTGCTTGTCCATACCGTCCTCTATAATTTCATTTACATGATCCCCTTCTGCTCTACGGATGTTTCTTTTGCATTCTTTTTTTATCGTTTGAAACTGCCCCAAGATCCTGTTTTCTTTGCTTGTTTATAAAGACGATCTTTCTTTTTTTTAAGAATTTTTAATGTTTCTGTTAAGCCATGGTAGGTTCTTTTTGAGTTTATGTATTTTCGATGGTACATGTTTTTCGACGCTCTTTTATTTCCATTTTTAATTATAAACCACAATTCTTCAATGTTAGTATCACCATTAACTTTGTCAATAATATTGTCCGAAATACACTGGCAATCTTCCTTGATGGCATTCTAATCGGCTGTATTGTATGTAAAAACTTTTCTAGGTTTTGAGTTAGTAAAATGCGGTTTAATGTCTGAAGAGCACATTTAAATAAGAACAACGGGAAGTGTGATTTTTGTGTGTCGGATATTACTTTTTGAGACATGGAATACGATTGCTAGTTGTGAGGGTTTCAGTGCATCTTCAATGTCGGAGAAGTGTAAATAGACCTTATTTATTTAAATAGTTCCAACGTATGTGCTTTTTAGATGTCAGACACAATATTTGTTTACTGTGAGAGTTAGTGAGCTTTGTGTTTGTGTTTCTGCCATGACAGAAAAGTGTATACATTGTGGAAAGACAGTTGGGCAGAGACAACGTGCTGTGTCATGGCGATGCCTGCGAGCGATGGTAACACATATGCTGTGATTCTTGTAAGTGAACTTATAATATAATTATTTTTTTTTTACTCACATTTATCAGGTCAGGCATCAGATGTTTCCCCATAACTAACGAATGTAAATTATTGGATACTTGCATTTTATCAAAGACGTGTAACATGTATCAACGTCTCTGATTTTATCGGGTAATCAACCAATGTCCGTTAATCCGGTGACACATCACAGATTTGTTTTACGACCTGATAACGATCATAAAATATGTCAGATAAATGTGAGAAGTCACTGGACCGTTACTTTTACGTTATTATGGAAATGTACACCGCTAATAGACAATTGCTACACCCGACAATTAATTAATCATTTTTGAAATCCATCAAAAAGTTATGACTATATAGGAAATAAAAAAATATATGTTTGTACCTATCACCTGAACTAATTTATATAAATACTACCTTGACCACCATGATATTTTTAGAATGTAGGTAAAATGCCAGAGGAAATGATGTCATAGGTAAAAATGCCATATATTACATGGTAAAATAGAGTTGTAAGCAATATTTCTTAGGATATCGCGTATTGGAGGGATTTTATTAAAAGTTTATTTTACTGATAACTTTTTCAAATTGAACAATTTATATTTATTTGAATTTTCTTACTAATAAATCTTAACTGTAATTTTGTTGTGTTATACTAAATTCATTATTTTTATTGATTGTGATTTTGTGTGTGTCTTTGATGAATCAGTCATCGAAGAAAACATATTAAATTCTTTTTTAAAATTAGTAGTTATAAATTAATGTTATTAAATCATAGGTATATCCCTGGAATAATATAAAGCAGCAACAAGAGGCGAAAGAGAAATTCATTTTCTATGTGCAGAATGTTGCAGTATTCCAACTACTCATAGTGTGCCAGAGGACGAAAGGGTATCACAATTTACGGATCAAATGCACGAGATGAAAATTTTGAATGTGCGAAAATTGCTGAATTGCTTGAAGTGTTATAAATCAACGCTCATTCGTAATTATTTCTCATTATGAGAAATGTTTTAACCTTTGTGTTTGAAATCGAATGACATGTCAGAAATCATGGCTCATTAAAACCTTTGTGCTTGTAAGAAACTCAACGCCATGCTTTTTTAAAAATTAAAATTATGTTTTCAACATGTACCCAAACAGTTTTTTCTGCTCTTAATTTCCAACTCAAAATGCATTTGCAAACTTCATTTCCAATGCATTGTTTTTCCAATTAATCTTCACTTTAGCTTGACAGTACTTAATATTTTTTTC
Organism: Dreissena polymorpha; assembly: GCF_020536995.1. Taxonomy (NCBI): domain Eukaryota; kingdom Metazoa; phylum Mollusca; class Bivalvia; order Myida; family Dreissenidae; genus Dreissena; species Dreissena polymorpha. The sequence goes on along the minus strand of NC_068357.1, from coordinate 108,284,413 downwards.
TGAAAATGCATCATACTTATAAAAAAAATGGATTTATTGAAATCAGAAAGGGTTGGCTTCCCTGAAAGGTCATATAACCCCAAACCGGAACTCCACAGCTGTCAAAACCGATGTGCCTATTCTAAGGTAAATATATTGAGTTACAACGTATAGAATTTAATGGCATTCATTATAAAAAATAGATAATGCATTAATATTTCCAATGATGTATGATGATATGCGCTTGATCATGGTAAAAATTGATATCGAACTTCAACTATTGTGTATGTAATATAGAAGGAAATTAATTGCGCATGCGTAACCTAAACAACATAATCGATTTTAAACGTAGGTTACAAATACTATACAATAATTCCCGGAGGTGTCTTCACAGGCCTTGAGGATAATCTTCACTTAAAACCCCTTTTAGGCTTGATATTTTTGGTTATGGTGCAGAATAAAAGTTATAACATTAAATAGCATCGCTACGTCACAGATATACCTGGTAATGCCTTTGGAATAATGATGACAATGGTAACAAAGACACAGTAACAATTTTAACGCTGAAATATTAATTTATAACGACCCGAAGTAAACACGTCATTAGTGTAATCAAAGATAAAATATTGCAAACAACACTAGTAACAGCGATAACGGTAGCAAAGACTTGAGTTTTAATGACGATATAAGCAATTATACTAATAATAATGATAACATCAGAAACAACGCTACTTACAATAACGCTGGTAACAATTGAAGAAGAAGAATGACGCTTGAAGTTGTAGCAATACCGCTTCTAAAAACGAAATAGAAACAATGCCACTAGTTGCATAGCAACTGGTAAATATGCCAATCATCGAACTACTGGATGATAGCCATGCCACAATTAAGACTGGCGCTAGTACATGTGTAGCAATGGCGATTATAGCATTTACCGAAATATTGCCACTGATAGCAATAATTCTAATAGCAATTATGATATCAGCAATAATGTTGGTAGCAATGCCACTGGTAGCTATTAATCTCAATGCAACGAAGTTGGCGGCGATAACTTAAGTGACAATGATGCCAGCAAAGGTGCATGTAGCATGTAGTTACGTTGGTAATTATGGCGCTGTTAGCAATGACGCAAGTAGCCATCATGCTGATAACATAGATACTGTAAATAATGACGATGGTAACAATGACACTGGTAACAAAGGCATTGGTACAAATAATGGAGCTAGCAATGACGCTGCTTGCACTGACTTTGTTAGCTTTTATGCAGTCAATATTGACGCTGGAGTCAGTGTCGAATTCAGAAATGACGTTGCATGAAATGTTAATACCAACAAAGACGCTGTTAACATTGATGCAGATATAGATGGCGCTGATTATATTGACGATGTTAGCATTTAAGCTGTTGCACATGATGACTTAAAAAAACTTATGACAATGAGACTAGTAACAATGAAGCCGGTGGCAATGACGCTGGCAGTAATCTGCCTAGTAACAACGACGCTGGTATCAATATCGCTGTAAGCTATGATGCAGCTAAAACTTAAAAGACGCTAGTAACAATGACGCTGGTAGAAATGACGCTGGTAGAAATCTGAATGAAGACAATGACGCTGGTATCAATGACGCTGTAAGCAATGATGCTGTTTAAAGACGCTAGTAACAATGACGGTCAAAGCGATTGTCCTGTCAACAATTATGCAGGTAATAATGCCATTGGTAGAAATACTGATAGTTGAAAAAATGAAAAACTAACGACGTTTGAAGCTATAATACTGGTAGCATGGCACTGGAAACTGTTACTCTGGAAACTATGACTTTCTTTACATGGGCTCTGTTAGCAATGATGCAGGTAACAACGACGCTATAAGCAATGACTCTGGTTCCAATTACACATGCAACAATGACGCTGTTAACAACAATACTGTTAGCAATGACGCTCTTAGAAAAGTATCTGTACGCTATGATGCTGTGAGGAACGACGCTGTTAGCACTGACGCTGTCGGCAATTACGCTGTTAGCATTGATGATGTTTGTAATAACGCTCTTAGCAATTACGCTCTTAGCAATGCCGCTCTTATAAATGGTGATGTTTGCAATAACGCTTATAACAATGACGCTCTAAGAAATGACGCTTTTAGCAATGAAGCTCTTCGAAATGACGCTCTTATCAATGCCGCTCTTAGAAATTATGATGTTAACAATAATGCTTTAAGCAATGTCATTCAAGGCCATGACCTCCTTAAAAATGACGCTCGTAGCACAGACGCTGTACGTGAAACGCTGTAAGCAGTGACGCTCTAAGCAGAAACGCTCTTAGCATGTATGCTGTTAGCAACGATGCTTTTAGCAATTATGTGAGAAGTGACGTTCTCAGCAATTATACTCTTAGCATAGACGCTGTCAGCGATGACGCTGTTAGCAATGACGTTGTAAGCAATGTCGCTCTTAGCAACAACTTTCTAAGCAAAGATGATGTTAGCCTTATAGCAATGACTCTCGAAGCAATGACACTTTAAGCATGGACGTTATAAGCAATTATTTTGTTAGCTACGACGCTGTAAGCAATGTCGCTGTAAGCAATTATGTAATGACGCTGTTAGCGATGGCGTTCTTCGTATTGACGCTGTTAGTAATGACGCTGTTAGAAATGATGCCGGAAACAATAACACTGCTAGCGATGACGCTGTTAGTAATTACGATGTTAGCGATGACGTTCTTAATAATGACGCTGCTAGCATTGACTCTGTTAGTAATGACTCTGTTAGTAATGACTCTGTTAGTAATGACGATGTTTCTAATGATGTTGTTAGTAATGACTCTGTTAGCGATGATATTCTTAGTAATGTAGCCGATTCATTACACCTTGGGGTGACTTTAAGGCGACGCTAGTCACCTAAACGGCACCGCATTGCATTTCGATGTCGTACAAAGCCTGCGCGCGTTCGACAAGAATGCGGCTTATTCCGATAACAACAACATCAACATGTGAGGAGGCATTCTACAGTTTTTCTTGAAAATGCCCAGGCCGACAACCACTGGTCTGCAAAACACCTTCAAAACAAAGCCTCCAGTCGCAGCCTGAAAATAGATTCAGACAATATTCAGTGCAGCTCACCTACAGCTTGAAAATAAAGCACAAACAATGCAGAAAATGCTCTTTAAATATATATCCGGAGTAAAATAGACCTGTTCGGGGGTCTCGGAACTTGCCCGTAAAACCCCCATTTTTAGATAAACCCGACAATCACATGTATCTTTCCGGGTAAGATTACGCACACAGTCGACAACATGCTTTGCATTATCACAGCATATGCTTTAAAACTGAGCCAAACATAATGGATCATTACGATTAAACTTTTTGCACTTCTAGCTTATTTAAACCCACTGTTGAAATCTTTTAAATGTCGACTGCTTCGAGCAGGAAGTACATGTGTTTACTTCTCACTGAGCATGTGCAGAATGTTATCTAAAATCCAGGTCACTTAGTTTCGAAAAACTGAAAACAAGTGAACTTACTAGAATATTGACCATTTGTACTTACATTTCAGCTTCTGGAGTCAAAAAACATTTTTTTATAAGCCATACACCTTAAATTAAGGAAATTGACGACCAATGCGCAAATAGGTCTAAACAAACTGTAGACTGCCTTCTAAATAAAAATGGAACACAATGCGAATTTTAAAATCATAGAGTATGTCTGATAAAATGTGTGGATAAAATAAAAGGATCAGTGATAAAATGCATTTAATTCAATAGTATGGAGTGATGAAGACGATCACTAATTTAGTTTTGTAGACATTTAGCTCCATTTTTATTTTATTTTTTGTATTTTTACACAAATTCCCTCGCATAAGAAAGACCAAATCATGTATGTTGTGTTGAAAAAGTAAAATTGTTATCGAGGGTGACTTTATGCTGAATTCGAGGGTGACTATGATCGGCTTGAAGTCACCCCGGATGACAAGAATCGGCTTCATGTCATCCGGGAGCGACTAGTGTCGGTTTGAAATAACCCTAGGGTGACCAGAATCGGCTTCTTGTCACCCCGGGTGACTTGTGGGCCATTGCAGGTCGACAATGACTCATTGAGCAAAACTGTGGGATATTTTACCGAAATTATATTACATTCGGTGTATGCGCACTCACGTCGTTATATGAGTTTTCAGCTGATTTTGACTTAATTGGTGGGTGGTGTGAAATTAAGTGAACAAGCAAATTCGTTGAATTGATATCCCCCGCCAATATGCTTCTTGACACAAAAGTGTTATATTTGACACTAAAAAAAAGCATTTTTTTCAAGATACAAAGGGCCATAACTCTGTTATTATCAGATGGTGTACAATGCCATTTGGCGTGCATCATCCTATTATCCATATATATACTCATACAAAGTTTCAATGAAATCCGCCAAAGCATTTCCAAGATATGGCTCCGGACGGACGGAAGGACGGACGGACAACGCCAAAACAATATCCCTCCGCCTATGGCGGGGGATAAAAATTCTGAGCTCCTACGGGTGATTGAATCCGCGACCTCCAGAGTGGTAGTGGTAAATTTCAGGACAACAATTGACACATAAATGTTATGTTTCAGATTCCAGTTTGGTATCCTTCAAATATGCCTGTCATGGCATATTAGCATGATTTTGATGGTCTTGTTCACCAAGACTGTGTGTGCATGAAAGTGATAAATGTCCAAGGCAGGTGTATACTAAAATTACATCCAGCATTTAACCTGAACACATTATTTTACATTTCTAGAACATATGTTTTAGTTTGTACTGATAATATATAAATTAGACCAATTTTTACATGATGGTATACTGAATTGATTGTGTATTGTTCAAACTAATTTATTTTCAACTGAACATATAATAAACCACACTGTTGAAGTTATTATCATTTTTATTATTATCTATAATCTTTTTTAACAAACATATTTGTTAAAATATAAGATTTGCTTCCTAAACACTTGTCTTCTTTTAATATCATGATTCATATTTTTGCTGAATTATTTGTACACACTTTTTGTATAAATAAAATACAAAGAAAGTAAAAGCACTTAAGTTAAAATGTGTTATTCTTCTGTTGTTGTTCAGACCTGATAAGGATTCGTCGAAAGTTTTATACCAATTTCAAGGTGTGAAGCTGTGTAAGAAGTACATGATCACCATCAAAATATACAGAAGGTGTTGTTATGCAGCAAGTTTAATATTTAAACTGCAGTGACAGACAAGGACTATGGAAAGCTTTTTCTCTTAAGGAACTCTATAAACAAACCATTTTATATTTATTTTTGCATAATCAATACAAAGTGTATGTATTAATAGAGGTATGTATTTATGTTGTTTGTTTCTATATTATTATTGATATTGATTAGATGCATATGAACTCTGATTATGCATATTAATAAAACAGTGGTTTCACAACAAATAACTTTATAAACCTAATTTAGTTTCCAATATTTTGCCATGCCATTTTTATTGATTTGGGAAAAGGGCCTGACCTTCAATTTTGGGGGGAAAAATATCGACAAACCTGAAAAAGGGGAAGAAATTTCCCAAAGTAAGCTTTACATTTGGGGAAAATTGCATCATTTTGAAGAAATTATTTCTTAGGGGAAGGGGCCTTTCTCTTGGGAGAAGGAGCCTATATAAGGCCCTTGCTGAAGAAGGAAACAAATCCCTGTATATCCATATGGGTTTCCTTAGTATATCTAAATAAATACTACATTAATAATTACATTACAATCTAATAAGCATACAACTCTTGCATGTTAAAGACAGTAGTAATTTTAGTATCAACTTTATATAGAAGTACAGCAGTATTCACAAAGTGTAATCTAAAAATTAACGAATTTGCAAATCTTGTTATACCTAAATAAGATGGTCTTTTTGAACGTGGTGTACTAAACGTCGACGATGAACACCGTCTGAAATTAAAAACGAACTACATTGAATAATCATATATCTCACCCTAAGTTTGTTGTGGTATCATAGAACAAAAACTGAATAAAACAACAAAATGACCCACAGGAATAACTAGAGCACTGTCCACATGAAATTTAGTATCAGTAAGAGCACATATCATAATCTGGATGCCATGCAGGCTTCTGCACTTGACGACTGGACCGACGAATAGCCGGGGAAGGAACGCGGCTGGCGGAGCGGTAACTTCACTAGTGTTGTCAGTCGAAATAGGAACTGGCTGTGTAGACGATTCTGTTTGTGTTGGCTGTCCCAACGCGTTATCCGAGTTTAGCACAGCAATATGCGTTGCAGTAATGGGGAGGTTTTGACCTGTACGAGCCTGGTGTTCGGCGGATGTACGGGATTGACTCTTGGGCATTCCCACTGCGATATACATTCTTGGCGGTAGGGAGATATATCGGTTCATATTTTAGTAGAAACTTTCTGTTTCGGAGAGTCACGCGCCCGGAACCATCAATCCTGAACACCTATTGATTAAACTGGCGGACCTCTATGATCAACTGTCCTGTCCAATTTGAGGGGGTGTTGACCAGTTTTTTTCTGAATCCGCACATGGTCCCCAACAATCAGTGGATGCAATCTGCGTGTGTGTTACTGTGGCCGCTCTGCCGCTCTCATGTGTCTGCGTCAAAGAGCCTTCTCGCGAAGGTCTAAGGTTTCTCTACAGGAACTGTGAGGTAGATACCGTCCAGGAGGTATATGGGTGAAGTCCCATATCGTATATCTAAAGATACACATGGCAGGGGATAGCTTGGTGTCTCTGTCTGGAGTATTTCTGTATTGTTACATATCCACATGGAGTGCATCTGTGTCAAGGCTGCCGTCTAGTTGTGTTGTCCGTAATAAGACGTTTCACAGTCTTCCCAGCAACTTCAGCGCGACAATTGCTGTGTGGAAATGCGACGGATGAAGCCTGGACAGCCCAGTTCTTTAGGAACATACTGGTAGTGATTGAAGTGAACTCCGGTCCCCCGTTGGATGCTTATTCATCTGGAATCCCGAATGTTACAAACGTGCGTCGCAGAAAGTCGATTAGGCCCTCTTCACCGTTATTGGCTCTCTCGACTGTTGACCAATTTGAATATCTATCAACTATCAGAAGGAAGTTACAGACCTTGTCATGGAAGAAATCAGCGCGCACATACTGTAATGGATATTCTGGATTGGCAATTGGTTTTGGTGGAGCACTCGGGTAAAAGGGTGCAATACGATTGCATTGAAGGCAAGTTTAGTGTATTGCTTATCGCTTGAGTAATGCCTGGCCAGAAAATGGACGACTCTGCACTAGCTGTCATTGCTGTTACACCTTGTAAGGATTCAAGAACCTCGTGTCTAAATGATGGGGTATGGCAACACGACCCTTATAAAGAACCACGCCGTCTTACGTGTGCAGTTGTTCTCTAAACGGGAAGTTTTCTTGTAGCGGTTCCGAAACGTCTTGGCGGTTGTCGGGGATTCCAGATGCAATCATTTCCAGAAGTGTCCGCATAAAGGGATCACTGGATGTAGCTGTAAAGACCCGTTCACATGTTACGGATTGGAGTGCGTGTAGTGATGGGAGCGCTGCTAGCATGCCAGCGTAATCCTGACTCGGATCTGTTTTATCTATGATCCAGAGACCTCCCGTCAATGCTGGTGCATGTATGCTGTCTGGCATACAGGCGATGTCATCGGACAGGACCATCTTATCCGGTTTGCCAATTTGATGTCGAGTTAGGCAATCCGTTGCTTTGTTTTTGACACCAGGGATATGAATCATCTTAAATCTGTAACGGAGTGTTTTTTCTTTTAGGTTCCGAAGGCGCGTGTTGGAAATATTCTCAAGTGTTCTGTCACCAAGAATCTTCAACAAAGGTTTGTGATCAACAGCGACGATCAATTGACTGCAGCCAAGAACAAAGAATCTGGTCTTGCCTAATGCATCAGCCACAGCTAACGCTTCCCCTTCAATTGGGGCATACCTGGATTCTGCAGAATGCGTGAAACGACTCCCGACAAGAGTGGCCTTCCAAACATCTTTGCAACAGAGAGGAGTTGAAGATGCACATAAACAGTGCTTATGTGGCAACAAAAATCCAATCCCACCTGTAGACCAGTCTGTCGCTAAACAAGTAGGTTTGTTAGGGTCGAGTATTCTCACACCCATTTCTATTTCGTCATCTATGGCCCGTTTTGACTCATCAAATGCATCCTGGAGTTCAGTAGACCAGTGAAACACATGGTCAGCTTTGAGGAGCTTACGGATAGGCAACATTTTGTCCGCCATGCTGAAGGCGTATGCGACTTGCTTAACAAGATCGAACCATGAACGTATGTCTGTTATGTTGTGCGGTGTGGGGGAAGTCCAGGATTGCTTGACGGATTTTTTTGCATGGCCTTACGGTGTCTGGCGTTATCTCAAATCCAGCAAACTCGACGGTGTCCTTAGCGAATGTGAACTATTCGGGGTCCAATGTGATGCCATTCCTGCCATATGTGTCAAGCCACCTAGCAGTTTCTCACATCTATTGAGTCAGACCAAAGGAGGACATCATCTATGCATTTTGTTTTGTTTATGAGGAATAGTCTGTCGGTAGCATCGGTGATGTATGTCTTTTGGCTAGTCTCCATAGTTTCGCCTGCTTCATTGGTTGCACTGAAGCGCAGTACTGTGGCACCCATGATCTTGATTTCCACATTTGTAGCTGACTGCATCCGCATGGTTACCGGAATGAGGTCAGACTTACGAAAACGTAGCCGGTATATCACCTTCAGACTGGCAAGACAGCTCTGACATCCGGTGTCGGCCATGGCAGGGATTGTGGCTGAAATAGAGCTGTCATGTTTCAAAGTAAACCCAAGTGCTTTGTTATCAAGAGGTTGTGCATTAACAGTAACATTTTTAACGAATGACTGCGTTTTATATCTGTGTTTGACCCATGTGTCACTGAGTTTATCTTACACGTTCTGTTCAATACACATTGATCGTTCAATGCCGGATTCGTCTAGCGAACACGAATTATCAATAATGCCAATACCATCAACACTACATAAAGCATCAAATATAGCACTGATAGACAAGTCACTAGCTTTCATTTTCTTTGGCCTCTCCTTACTTCAACACACGCTTTCAAAGTGGTACTCACGATTGCAATGTTTGCATGTGTGACCATATACCGTGCATTCCTGTCGACGAATTCGTATAAAAGCACCAATTAACACTTAAAAAACTATCATCATCAACATTTCTTGACTTTAGGGATTACTTTATCAACAAACATATTAAATTGTACTAATAAATGAACTCAATTTTATATGAAATCTGAATATCTGAAAATACTTAAAGAAAATACTCAACAGTCCCAGTCATGAAAGGGGCTGCAAGATCTTATTACCACTGCACCAAGTAATAAACATGAAATGTTGTTCGATTTGTTGAATTGTGAAAATGTGTGATTACATTCAATGTTGTTGTTTTTTCTTTTACTGCAATACTTGCACCATCAGGTAATTAAACAGAGCAGTTTTCTGGTTTGTCAAGACTGGTCAATGAAAAAGATTTAAAAGAACATTGCTCCGACGATGAAATAAAAAAAAATATTTAAAACACCTAAATAACATTCTGGTTTTAAATGGTTTGCTTGTTGCACAGATAATTTTCATATATATTATAATAAAATTTGTTAGAAAATATACGAATGTGATATAGATTACCATGTGTAAACAAACCAATAGAGAATATGAGTAAGAACATCAAACCAATTATGCTGAACAGCCTCACAAACTAAGCTTTGGAAGAAAAGGCACAGTCTTTTCAAGCTTGCTTATCAAACCATAAAAAAAACATGTCCAAAAGATGTTTTCTAGGCTACGCATCTCTTCGGAGTAAATTGACATGTTTATGACTGTTATCAGACTATTTTAGACATTCGCTTATCTACGCTGTGGTGCGCAAGAGAAGGCCGGTTTGATATATTGCATCTTCTATTTTTAAGGTGTAGTAGTAGTTTGCACTCTATCCATGGTCGATTTGGCCTCCAATATCTTAAACTTGAAAACAGTGTTGTCATTTTAATTTTAATCTTTGGTATAATTATCTTATTACACAAATGCCCTTAAGTAAATACAAATAATAAGTTCAGCTGCACAGTGACACTGATTACATTTTATGTCCAGTATATGTCCAGTGTTGTTTTCCATACAATATTATAACCTAGCATTTTAATGTAATAAATTCCTCAAAACAATCATCAAATACATAAATAGGCATTGTTTTGATGTTGTATTGCTTAAGTTGTTAAATTCTCGACACAGTTCTATTTTTCAATAAATGAACATCAATATACTTTACCCCACTCACCATAAACATTCTTTTTTGTGTGAATTAAACAAACTTTTTTATACGACTGACAATACATTAAAGCCAATATTACACATATTAAAAACAATTATCAAACACATACAACATTTTTTCCAATAATTGTACATGGTAATTGATATTACCTACAACGATGGATTGACATGTGCATGAATCCAGCAAACTATTCAGCCTAATCAGTCGATTTTTGAAAGTTTGTACACATAAAGGATCCATTCTGGAGCACTATCTGATCTGTTGGGAACTGCGTCGGCCAGTAAATAATATAGGTAATTTTGGGGTAATATGCATGTCTATTATATGTAGTATTGTTAACAAACCAAGCTTATAACAAATCAACAACAGTTTAAAACTGCCTCAACAGCTCTGTGGTAAAACGCTTGCCTCGAGTGCATGAGGTGGTGGGTTCAATCTTTAGCCGCATCATACCAAAGATGGGCAGAAACCTGCGGTTAACGCTTACCATTCATTCCATCAAATGAGACCCTCATGGCGATGGATTCCATCAGAAATGAGTTGTTGTGTGTAATTTATATAAGTTGCCAAAACTTGTTTCAGAATCGACCTCAAATAAATTACTATAATCTAACCATCGAATATAATTAAAACAATATATCACACATATGCCAAACAGCCCGTTTTATAAAATAAACATTGAACAGGGGACCAATACATGATTCCTTTTTGAAATAATGTATCACACAAAATCTCTGTCCTGTGGTCCCTTGTACTCTCATTAAAGCCCTGTCTCCATAATTGTACGTCTTTGGTAAGAGACAATTGAATTATGGTGAAATATGGTGAAAATACATAGGGCATGAAAATCCCATGTCACTACACCACAAATTAGTTGAACGTAAGTTAACCAAGCTGAGTCTTGTCTGTAGTCAATAGATAATGGGGGCAAACTTTCATGTCAGAAGTAATGGTTTAACCTTAAACGTTAAAGAAAAAAATATAAATTAATAAATGCCATGTGAAATGTTCATTTACATTTATTGTGTGATCCAAAGTAACTAACACCTATCTGCCTCCATGAATATAGCAATGGTGATGATGATATATCGAAATCTTACTCAGGCTTCTACGCAATGTGATGCAAGTAACAATGACGCGTTGTGTAGTGACGCTTTTAGAAATGACGCTGCTAGTAATGATGCTATTAGCAACGACGTTGAAAGCAATGCCGCTTTTAGTAATGAAGCTGTTAGCACTGCCGCTGCTTTCACTGACGCTTTTATGAATGACGCTGTTAGCAATGGGGCTGTTAGCAATAATGCTGCTGGTAATATCGCTGTTTGCAATGACTTTGTTAGAAATGCGGTGTTAGGAATGATGCTGTTAGAAATGATGCTGTTAGAAATGACGCTGTTAGCACTGACACTATAAGCTATGATTCAGATAACAATGACGATGTTTGCAATGACGTTGTAAGCTATGGCGCTGTTCTTAATTTTGTTGGTATTAATGACGCTTTTGATAAAGACGCGGTTAGACATGACTATGTTAGATAATAATGATCTATTAGCGATGACGCTGTTAGTTATCACGCTGTTAGCGATAACGCTGTTAGTAATGACGCTGTTAGTGATGATGTTGTTAGCAATAATTATGTTAGTATAAACGCTTTTAGCATTGACATTGTACTCAATGACGCTCTTAGAAATGACGCTTTTAGTAATGCCCCTGTTAGTAATAACCCTTTCAGCTATGATGTTGTTAGCAAAAATGCTGTTAGTAATAACGCTTTGGCAATGACGCTGTTAGCAATGACGCTGTGAGCAATGGCAATGTTTGCGATGCTGCTGGTAGTAATGTTGCTGTTAGCAATCGTGTTGATGGCAACGACGATGTTAGCTATGATGGTAACAAAGACGCTGTGATCAATGACGCTGCCAACGATGACGCTTTTAGCACGGACGCTGGACGCGATGACGCTGTTGGCAATAATGAAGGTTAATCATGTTTGAAATGACGCTGCTACTAAAGATGCTATAAGCAACGACGTTGAAAGCAATGCCGCTTTTAGAAATGAAGCTGTTAGCACTGCCGCTGCTTTCACTGACGCTTCTTCATTACTACAGACTGTAAGCAATGCGACTGTAAGTGATGGCGCTATTAGCAATGACGATATTAGCAATTATTATGTTAGTAATGACGCTGTAAGCGATGTCGCCGTCGTTAATGACACTGTAAGTAATGACACGATGTAATCAAGGACACTGTTTGCAATGACGCTGTTATTTATGACGCTGTTAGCCATGATGCAGGTAAGTATTACGCTGTTAGGGATTACGCTTTAAGTAATGACGCTGTAAGCGATGACACTATTATCAAAACACTGTTAGGAATGACTCTGATAGCAATGACGCTGTTTTAACGACCCTGTAAGTAATGACGCTGTTATCAATGGCGCTCTTTGCAATGACGTTGTAAGCACTAACGTTTTCAGAAATGAAGCTGTTATCACGGACGCCCATAATTGCTTATTAACGCTCTTTGCAATGAAGCTGTAAGCGCTGACGCTATTAGTTATGACCCTCTTAGCAATGACGCTGATAAGTGATAACTCGTACGCTGTTGACACAAGCGCTCTTATCAATGACGCTCTTTGAACTGACGCTGCTAGTAATAACGCTCTTAGTAATCATATTTTATTCACATAAACTTTACAGTTTTTTGTGTTATATAATATGCATACATATAATAATTAATACAACAGGATTATTCAATGAAGTATGGGTCATTAGTTATCACAACTGTTTAACAGGATGAACTTATATACAATCTATATTCATGCTTATTTGGTACTATGATTTATTTCATATAGTAATAAATATGTATTGTTGGAACAAAATATATTATAATGAAATTATAATCTTATCTTATAATAATCTAATCTTATATCAAAATATAAGATAATTGAATCTAATCTAATATTCTAATCTTATATCAAACTATCTTATAATCAAATAAATACATTAGTATAATGTATTCTATCAATGACTTGTCTGTTGTCTTGTATAAAATGACCAGCGTTATAAATCCATCAATGCTACGTTGCGAATTTTAAAAGCTTCAGATATATTTTTACTTAACATAAACAATTCAGATTTGTTGTTTGTATTAAACAGTTGTATCAACTTTAACATGCTGTTAACAATGACGCTCTTAGTAATGACGTTGTTAGCAATGATGCCAGTAGTAGTGACGCTGTGCGCAATCAAACTCTTTGTTTAGCAATAACGCTGTTACTAATAATGCTCTGAGAAATGACGCTATTCGCAAATTTGCTTAAAGTAATGACGCTGTTAGAAATGAAGCGTTAAGCAATGACGCTGTTCGCAATGACGCTCTGAGTCATGACGCTGTAAGAAATTAATCTATTAGCTATGATTGCGCTGTTCGAAATGATACTCGTAGTAATGACGCTGGTAACAAGTATCCTGTTTGCAATGACGTTCTATATGTTATGACGCCGTAAGTAATGACAATGGTTGTAATAATACTAGTGACAACGATGCTCTTAGCAATGGCGCTCTTAGCAATGACGCAGTTTTTAAGCCCGCTCTTAGCAATGGCGCTGTAAACATTGACGCCGTAAGCGATGACTCTGTTAACTATAACGGTGTTAGCTATGACGCTGTACATAGGCAATTATACATTATGCGATGGCGGTGTAAGCAATTATCCAAGTAACTATGACGGTGTTATCAATGACATTGTTATAAATGTGTATGTTAGCAAGGACGTTTATGGAAGTGACGCATGTATTAATTACTTAATAAATATTATTAAATATAATTTTGTTTTCAACTCAGCATTCTACAATTCTATATATATTAAGTGATTATCCTGATTGTTAATTAAATGTTAATTAAAATCTGCGAGGGCTACCGAATGCGTCAAAATAATGACAATCGTGATACTTCGGCTATCTCCGAACTACTCCGCATTTAAGGAATAAAACGAATGATCACAGTTTGAAACTTTATAACAACACGCACGCGCAACATTGTGATTCTAAAAGTCTACCCGAACGCATCGGTCTTACGTTTGCCCCCACCCCTACCCCCACCCCCGCTCCCCCTCCCCCTTCCCCGTTACCCACTCAAAACTACCTACATATCTACCGCATGAGTCATCGATTACACCTTGATGCATCGTACAATAGTGCGGATGCGGAGGGCGATAGCAATTTGTGAGAAATCCTTATGCAGCCGATTAAATCTAATGTACACTTTTCTGCGGAAAGATTTGTTTTTAATAAAATAAGCATCATAATTACATCTTCCTTAAACAGGTGCCGGAGAGATGTTTAAAATCTTTACTTTGCATAATGCCATTCTATAAATAGAGATTTGACGTCACTTCATTGTGGACACAAAGGGAATGTTGCAATTAGCCGATTTAATGATAGGTTCTTGTGTTGAATCGTGGCCACTAAATTAAGATATTATTGGCGTATGTGTAATTTTTAAAACCACAATTAACCAATTTATGCCTAGTGGAATCCTCGACCCTTCTAAATTGGATCCACTTTATTTCCAAAATTAGGGATGTCTGGTATATTTATTTCTATATTTATAATATTACTTACAGAAAATTCTTTAAGCAAAAAGCGCAGACCCTGATGAGACGCCGCATCATGCGGCGTCTCATCTGGGTCTACGCTGTTTGCCAATGCCCTTTTTCTAGACGCTAGGCATAAATGGATTAAATGTTGCTTTTGTGATTACATTTATCTCTTAGTGACTAATCTGCTTTGGGTGAATTAAATAAATGGGTAATTTAATTTATAACCCGAATTTTGAGTCCGTGTTCATTCATATTTCAAGACAAGAACATAAACCGTTGACATAACATAACGAAATTTAATTAATTTAATCTTACACTTGAAAATATAACTCACAATGCGTCAGGACTTCATAAACTCGGACACTAGACAACCATCAACAACTGAAGTTACTTAAAGTTTATTTTGATTAAACAATAAATAAAAGTCAATTTCAAAACGCGATGATACCCCAGATATAAAATGTGACCAATAAAGAATATTGGCTTTTACCACAAGATCTTTGTCAAATGCACGCTCCAATTTTATAGAAAAATCAATATTGGGAACAATAGAAAGGATGCATTCAGCTCGGATGTCTCTAATGCGCTCCATTGTATTGCTGAAGTTAATCATATAATTTATGTAATATAATGAACATCGGATTTCTGACCCTTCAGGTATTATCAACATTTTCCATTCACCCATATTGCACACAAATATGACTGAAAGTAGTATAATAATTATGTTTTTTCTTCTTCGTTCCTTCTTTTTCCCCGGTTATATTTCTCCTCACCATTTGTATTCTCCTTGTCTCACTCGATGACGATGATGATGATAGGGATGAGGATGAGGATGAGGATGATGATGATGATGATGATGATGATGATGATGATGATGATGATGATGATGATGATGATGATGATGATGATGATGATGATGATGATGATGATGATGAGGATGAGGATGAGGATGAGAAGGCGACGACGATGATGACGTTCCTGATGAAAGTGTTATTAATGATGATTATAATGAGGAAGAAAAGGAGGAGGTGGAGAATGTTGATGATAACGACGACTACGAATAGTGAGGTGACAAAGATGAAGGGGATGATGATTATTATTCATCGCCCACGCGAAAAATAATACTGTTTTTTTTTCAAACAAGCTCCTATGAAAGAGGTGTGGTCAATAGGGCATATCGTGTCACCGCAATTACAAAGCCTGGTCGATTTAAATCACAGTTACGTGAGAGTTATAGCACAGAAAGTGGGTGTTTTATTGACTACAGGTTGCTGAAAACAGAGAGACTCAGTGCATTTTCTTATGAGAAGAGTACATTTGTGCGCTGTTCTTGATACGTATATCTTCTGATATACAACAAGGGAAATATTTACTTAGTGTAAGATCATTGATGCGTTGGCATCGAGTATTCATGTCGTCTGTACAAAAAATAACTTAAACTAGCGCGAGTGAGTACACAAGTTTACAGCTTATAGTAAGCATTTGCTTTTTTGTGAACAAATCAACGACACTGGTAAAATACTAACACGTTCTGGTGTTTTCGTGTTGGATAAATGGTGTGCTGCGGGAAAAGAAGGTAACATGGATACAATATTCTCCGCTATAACATCTTGTTAAGCGACTAGCATAAATACAATGTCTTATAATTAAAAGGATAACAGTTACATGGAGTCGTATATTGTTTACAGGTACGAGTTTCTTTTTATTTTGTTAAGATGTGTTAATCGGTACATATGATTATTCGACCATGAAATTACTTACCGGTATATCCAAACCGCTGGGGTTTTCACTAAAATCCAACTCGTTAATCAATAAATCAATGTGTATAATTCTTCAGTAGCCGTGATACAAAACACATGATCGAGCACTGCATGCATTTAAACGTGGAAAATGTTATCGCTTTGTAAATACATGTAAACAATTACATACTTGGTTAACTGGTGTATGTTACACGTGCTTATATTTATGAAACCTTAAATGAAGTTTGCAAAATGTTAATTCATCAGGATGCCTGTAAATATCATGTCAGCTTACAATAACTTAAATATATTTCCACTCAAATCCCATGCGATGAAGCGACATTCGCTTATACATCAAACAAAATAGTAGTTTTACGAATGCTATTGTTGTACATACAAAGGAAAGTGATACAAGTTATTAATTTAGTGACCTTTATGGTTAAATTCGTTTTCAAAGATCGTGTCTTTTTACGCATTCACTATCAGCGAAGGCATAGATTTTCCCGTATGCGTCCATTTTTTTTTCTCAAAATTGTTTGAATTTTATTTCAATCAAGCCAGCTTTTCAAGTCACATCGTCGGTCCATCAAGCCAGCTTTTCAAGTCACATCGTTGGTCCATCAAGCCAGCTTTTCAAGTCACATCGTCGGTCCATCAAGCCAGCTTTTCAAGTCACATCGTCGGTCCATCAAGCCAGCTTTTCAAGTCACATCGTCGGTCCATCAAGCCAGCTTTTCAAGTCACATCGTCGGTCCATCAAGCCAGCTTTTCAAGTCACATCGTCGGTCTATCAAGCCAGCTTATTAAGTCACATCGTCGGTCCATCAAGCCAGATTTTGAAGTCACATCGTCGATCCATCAAGCCAGCTTTTCAAGTCACATCGTCGGTCCATCAAGCCAGCTTTTCAAGTCACATCGTCGGTCCATCAAGCCAGCTTTTCAAGTCACATCGTCGGTCCATCAAGCCAGCTTTTCAAGTCACATCGTCGGTCCATCAAGCCAGCTTTTCAAGTCACATCGTCGGTCCATCAAGCCAGCTTTTCAAGTCACATCGTCGGTCCATCAAGCCAGCTTTTCAAGTCACATCGTCGGTCCATCAAGCCAGCTTTTCAAGTCACATCGTCGGTCTATCAAGCCAGCTTTCCAAGTCACATCGTCGGTCCATCAAGCCAGCTTTTCAAGTCACATCGTCGGTCCATCAAGCCAGCTTTTCAAGTCACATCGTCGGTCCATCAAGCCAGCTTTTCAAGTCACATCGTCGGTCCATCAAGCCAGCTTTTCAAGTCACATCGTCGGTCCATCAAGCCAGCTTTTCAAGTCACATCGTCGGAACATCAAGCCAGCTTTTCAAATCACATCGTCGGTCCATCAAGCCAGCTTTTCAAGTCACATCGTCGGTCCATCAAGCCAGCTTTCAAAATTGCTTTGTCATTCAACTAATGTAGCTTTCCACATCCCCCGTCGGCTAATCATGCAAGTCATGCAAATCAGTTTATCGGTCCATCCAGCTAGAGAAACATAAGGTGCCGGACAATTATTAAACAATTGGTAAGTTTATACATAGGAGATACTGATTCCATAATGAATGTTGGGCCTAAAATTGAAGACCAACCGGTCCTGTTTACTTTAACATTTTCCTGGACCTATGTTATATTTAATGGAATGAGTCCATATTGCGATGTAATGAGTTGATTGTTGAATGTACTGAGCTATTTGGTTGCATTTTTCAGTAAACTTTTTTCAGGGCTATATCTTATGCAATCTATAAATTTCAACATGAAACTACATGGGTGTATAGATATCGACGAGGAAAAGTTCCATAAGAAAGAACCATGACCTTACACTTTCTTAAATAAAAGTTATTGCTCTCTATTGTCGTTATATGATGCCCGTCTTGCATTCACTTTTCATGGCTATATCTGAGAAACTATATCAGATTTCAAGGTGAAGCTTGATGGATGTACATATGAGTCGTGTTCTGAGAAAACTGGGCATACTGCATGTGCGTAAAGTGTCGTCCCAGATTAGCCTGTGCAGTCCGCACAAGCTAATCAGGGACGACACTTTCCGCTTTTATGGTATGTTTCGTTTATAGGAAGTCTCTTCTACACGAAAATCCAGTTAAGGCGGAAAGTGTCGTCCCTGATTAGCCTGTGCGGACTGAACAGGCTAATCTGGGACGACACTTTCCGCACATGCATTATGCCCAGTTTTCTCAGAACACAACTCATATATTAATGAGGAGAACTGCCTTACTCAACAACCATTACCCTACACTTTCTTTAGTAAGCGTTATGGTCTTTTTGGTTTTTGTATGATGTATTTTTAGGACCATATCTCAGATACAATACAAGATTTCAACAGGAAACTTTATGGGTGTAAAATCAATAAACATACATTTTGTTGTTTTACATGTATTGCCCTGTTTATCCTTCTTCACTCACCAATAAACAGTATTTATTTCGTGGGGGATATCACATCAACGAACCTGTGTGGTATATTTAAACATGAATACTATATTTTACTAATGGCGACATAAACTCTCCGAACGATACTTTGTGGTTTTCGCCTGCCGCAAAATCGGATTTTGTTAAAGACACCCTATTATAATTGCATCGTCAAACTGACATAGGCCCGAAACACGCCTTCACAGAAATGAATTAATTTGAATAACTCACATAATGTATTTTAATATCAACGTATCTTGTTAACTGTGAAGCCCTACCACGTTTACTTTGTAGATATTACTTTAACCTACTGTATGTGCCTTAATTTTATTACATCAATTGAAATACAATGTAGTTTCAGCATGTGTGAAAATACATTGTTTGCATTCACTTCTTAATTTATATAATAATCAAAACTTACATTTCATTCAATAAAAGAAACACCCGACTTCTTTCTCATCATCTCATCTCATCTCCGCTTGTGGTCCCGTCTTCTGTTGAGATCTTATTTGGATTAGATGTTAATGTTTAAAGTTGAACACATGCAATATTTTAAAAGAAGCTGATCATGACAATACAATCACGCTTAACCCTGAATTCTTAAATGTGAACTGTAGGCATGTAGTTGGTCTTCGGTTAATGAAGTTTAATACCCACACATGTACGTCGAACAATTATGTTAATTGCAAGTTGCTACCCACTCGTATGGGCGAAAGTGAGTTTGAAATTGTGTGTGTCAATAAATAGATTTGGGCTGTGCATGCTTGCGCGTAAAGTGTCGTCCTAGATTAGCAGTCCGCACAGGCTTATCATGTGAAACACTTTCCGCCTTTGTGATATTTTTCGTTCAAAGAAAGTCTTTTATTAGCAAAAAACAAGTTTATGCGGAAAGTGTCGTCTCTGATTAGCCGGTGCGAACTGCACAGGCTAATCTGGGACAACACTTTACGCACATCCATTAAACCCCTTTTTCACGGCCAATTCGTATAGTGCGAGATACTGGTGACGACCCGTTCCAGAATCGACCCTGTTATTGTTTTCGAGGTGTGTGAAGCACCTTTTACCTCGGTTGAACGTCTCTAGCAAAACTATACATATAAAAGTAATGATATATAATTCGCCATATTTGTGCAAAAAGGTACCATATGCCTTCTAATCTTAATGTCACATGGTACCTTTTTGCATCAAGGGGCGATATATAAGTGTAATGTTTGTGTGTATGTGTTGTCGGCCCAAAGTCACATTATTATTATATCATATTAAAGGGTCATCACAGAAATCGCTACATGTATATGGAATAGGCTTAAAAGGGATTGCTAGATTAGTTCAGCCTAAATTATAGTTAAAAGTTTTGATTTATTCAATATACGATAGACATACATGAGTATACATGATCAAAACATAATAAAATATTTAAAGGCATGAAATCTGATCAGTAATGAATTTCATAAGTTGTTTAAGGTCGAGGGCAAGTTATTGGATTACAGCATTTAGAATCCAGCTAACAATGTTATAACGATAGCATAAAAACAACTAAGACGAATCTACAAGAGAGCGAGAAGTCAAGTTTGAGTAATAAATTAAACATAATTTACCATAATTATATTTCTATAGGTTTCTTGGACTAAATGCTTTAATATGCAGTGAGGTATTGAGCTTGGGTGAAATGGAATGCGCCCCTCAATAAATTCGAAATTAAATTCATCGCAGTTACTGCAAGAGTTGCATTTCAGCACATTTGACACATTCTTAAAACAATGGTATTTCTTATGTATTTACAATGGCTGTGATTTCTCAGTATGTACTTTTTAGTATTATACAGCAGGCGCAAAAAAAATCAATTATAGCATACGAGATTTTGACGACGGTGATTTTAAAAACACGTAACCAGTGTTTTCAGGGTAAACCAGCATTAAAACTTAAATGCCTTGAGCATAAGATATTATTGTATTATGGAATTTCTAATGAATTATCGGAAAAACGATCTACAACTGCTAATGGACTGTTGTCATTAAGTTCTCTATTTAGCGTCGTCTGTCTTACAAAATGTATTATCGACGTGACACTGTGTAAATATTGTTGCATGGAAGATAGTTGAATAAAATCAAAGTACACAGCATGTCATAGCATCTTGTATTGTTTCTGGACATAACAAAACTCGTATACGGATTATTATTATGAATGCGGTGAGCTGGTTTTATTTTTACATGTATACGCGTGTGATACTTTTAAATTCTGAATCTTTATCTTTTCCGAAATGTGTTGGTTTGTTTCCTTTCATACAATATTGATGGCAAAGTTTCATTATCCACAAAGTGTACATAAATCCCTACTGGCATAATTGTCAAGCTGGCTTTTTTTTCAAAAAAGATTTACATGTAATAAATTATTAAACACAGACGTTTGGAATGTCAGATTTATAATCAATAAAATACTCATAAGATTTAAGATTACTTCAAATATTTGCTCATTGGTAACATCTAATCTTTCGATGCATATGCGTTATTTGCAAACCGTGGATATTATTTTACAGATTCAGCGTATTTTATTGGTTGAATGGAAGTGATAAAATATTGAATATTTCAATAAATGGGTAGTATTATTAAGCGCGAAACTAACGAAGTAAATCAGACGTGCTTGGTTGATTAATTAAATCAATTGTTACCGGTAAATGTTTTGTTTTTGCTGTTTCTATTTTACATGTGCATATTGTAAAAAAATATAACACACCGAATGGTCGAATGGGTTTAATGGAAATGCTTACACCGTGTTCAAATATCAAACAACTCATGCTAGTGCACCCTAGATCATTTCATAATAACAAATAGTTGTTCGTTGACCGTTAAAACGACACATCTCAATTATTTCGTAGATACCTTTTCTTCAGAGGCACACGCAATGGACAACTCGGGGCTTTCGCCCCGGTGATTTATTCCCCTACATTTGCAAAAAAACAACACAAAGTCGACACTTATTTCTTATATTTATTCTTTTCTGGCTTCAGTCGTCGATATGTCAAGTTGAAGTGAAGCTTATCCCGTCCCTCAGCGTATCGGCGATTTAAAATGGCTACGGCGGTCAAGCAGAAAGACCCCGATGTTGATGGTGGTTTTGCTTGGGCAATCTTGACAGGTTTGTGTCGGCCATTTTGAAAATTGTTATTTGTCCTCTTACAAGATTCGTAAGCCTCCTTCACTTAACAATTGAATGATGCCGTTGTACGTGACTGCGTCTTGACAATATTAATAGTGGTTCCTTTCGAACGATTCCTCGAGCCTGGCGGTTATCTTTATAAGTCCTGATTACCTCCAACATATTTTCATGTGTTTTCAATGTTCCTTGCTGTTGACCCTTCACAGAAAATTACGAAACCGTACAATTATTCAACTATTGCAGTTTTGGTTAAAAAAATTCTTAACAACAATATTGACTTCATAATTCTAAAAATAAACATATCTTTAAACGCAACAACACGACTGAATAGCGTCAATATTCACCAGCGCCACTTCCATCTTCATAATAATCATCAATGTAATAAATACCATCTACGCATTACCTCTGTATCCCCGTCACCTCCATAACCATCATGGTCACAACCAAAATAACTACCCACACTTCCACCAACATCATTATCCCCACCAATATCACAACCCACACTTACACCACCATTACCCCCACCCCACCCCCCACTATCACTATGCACATTTTCACCCCTAGCATTATCCCCACCACAATCACAATCCCCACTTCCACCACCATTACCCCCACCCCCGCCTACTATCACTATGCACACTTCCACCACCAGCATTATTTCCACCACTATCACAACCCCCACTTCAACCACCATTACCCCCCCCCCCCTCCACCACTATCGCTATGCATCCTTCCACCAACATCATTATCCCCACCATTATCACAACCCCCACTTCCACCACCGTTACCCCCCTCCCCGCCCACTATCACTATGCACGCTTCCACCAACATCATTATCCACACCGCGATCACAACCCACACTTACACCACCATTACTCCCGCCCACCACTATCACTATGCACACTTCCACCACCAGCATTATCCCCACCACTATCACTATGCACACTTCCACCACCAGCATTATCCCTTCTAACATCACTATCCACGCTTCAACCTACATCATTATCCCGACCACTATCACTATCCACATATCCACCACCATCACTATACCCACCAACATCACTATCTTAACTTGCACCATCATCATTATCTCCACTACCCTCACTATCCACACATCATCGTCATTATACTCACAAACATTAATATTCACACTTCAAACATAATCATTATCTCCAACACCATCACTATCCACACTGCCACTATCATCATTTACTCAACATTATCATTAGCCACGCTTCCACCACCGTTATTGTCCCACCAACATCACAATCCGCCCTTGAACCACAATCTTTATACCAACAGCATCCATACCCACACTTCAACCACACTCATTGTCCACACTTCTACCGCCATTTTTTTCCCTACAAACATCACTGGCCACACTTCCACAACCATCACTATCCACCAATCACTTCCACCATCATTATCCCCGCCACTACGACTAAACAGACTTCCACCACAATCATTTTCTCCACCAATGTTACTACCCACACTTCCATCACCATAATTATCCCTACTAATATCACAAACCACACTTTCACTCCCATCATTTTCTCCACCAACACCACTATACACACTTCCACTGCCATCATTATCCCTACCAACATCACTAGCAACACTTCCACCACCATCACTTTCCATACTTCCACCATCATTATTATACCCACCACAATCACTATCCACACTTCCATTATCATCAATTTCGACACTTCCACCACCTTTACTGTCCACACTTTCACCATCATTACCTCCACTTACATCACTATCCATACCTTCAATATCCCCACCGCAATCACTACCGACACTTCCACCACCATCATCTTCACCACTACCATCACCACCCACACTTACACCATCACCCTTATTTCCACCACCATCACTACTCACACGTCCACCACCATCATTGTCACCACCACTATAACTAACCACAATTCCACAACCATCATTATTCAACCAACATCACTATCTATACTTCTGACATTATCACTACCACCATCACTACCCACACTTCCACCATTATAATTATCACCATCAACAACACTACCCACACTTCCACAACCATCAATATTCTCACCAAAATCGCTATCTACACTTCCACAATAATTTTTATCGACACCGTCGTCATCATCATCACTGTCATGATCATTATCATCATCAGCACTGTCATGATCATTATCATCGTCATGATCATTGTTATCATTATCACCTGTTACACATTAACTGGTAACACAATATTTACTATTTTTATACCAAAGATTGTAATCACAACGATTTTCTCCATCAATTTCATTGCCCATAGCACTATTTCAGGCTGTTTCCTCATGTACATGGTGGTGGTGGGCGGAATCAAGGCTTACGGCGTTCTCTACACGGAGATGGTCAGCGTGTACGCTTCCGGTTCAGGGAATACGGCGTGGATCGGCAGCACAACGCTCCTTCTGATGTTTGGACTTGGTGAGATTTCGCAGAATAATGTTGAAAGCCGTAAAATGTTGCTTAGGCGTAGAAGAAACGTTGCTAAGGCGTCAAAGCTTTGTTTTTGACTCGGTAAAATGTTTCTAATGCGTTGAAGGGATGTTTGTACTTGGTAACATTTTGCTTAGGCTTGTGTTGTGCACTCGGCAATTTTTTGGTTTGGGCGTTAAAATGTTTGTTTTTTTAGACTAGGTAACATATTGGTTAGGCTTCATAGCTAAATTTTGATATTTTGCTTAGGCTGTATATCTTTGTTTTGGATTTGGCAAAGTGTTTCTTAGGGGTGAAAGTGGTTTTGTACTTGATAAAATTTTGCTAAAGCTTCAAATATGTTTTGGAATCGGCAAAATATTTTAGGCGTTGACGAGCTTTTTGGATTCGGTAAACATGATGCTTAGGCGTAAAAACATCTCACCAGAAGCAATCGTCTTATATGAAGAAGTTCACGCCAGATAGGTTCGGGTTGAAAGGATCACACAGTTTTAGGCCATGGAACTTTATACCGCACAAAGCCAGCGGGAAGCGAATCACGAATTAAAATGAAATATAGTTCTTAGTCTACATAAGTAGGATTGCCTCATGTTGACAAACTGATTTATGTTATAACACATTAAGCAATTCGTCAAGCTGAAATAGAGACGAGTCCAATAGAACGCATCAATCCATAAAATTCTCTTGGATTGCGGACGTGTGTAGTCTACATCGTGTACGATCAATCAATTACACTCGTACTTTAGAATGTCTTAATCATTAAATGCATTGAATATGTTAAACTGACATGTTCTCAGTTTCGCAAAGTACAGTTTAAGTCAAAAGCCCGCATAGTGTCAATCTCCACGCAGAGTTGTCGTTCCTTGCTCTCACTTACAATCTCTACCATCACAAGAAAAATATTGAATTAGATTATTTATAGGTTTAAGTATTATATTGTGAAAAGTAGTATCATTTTATTTTACAATAAAAAATAGTGCATACGTTTAGATTCATAATTAAAAAATACAATTAAAGTAAAGTTAACAACGGTAAAATTATTGTACCACACGGCTAGGCTATCATCACGTGGTTGGTTGTGAAGGCAGGGATTTGATCCAGCTATGCTGTTCCCGTCAAATCTCTGCGCGTAGGTTGGCATAGTGTAGTAGGAGCGAGTTAGCGTTTGCTTCTAGAAGGCCCCGGTTCGATCCACAGGGCAGCCTCATTCTTGTATAACAAATTCCTTGATATGAATATTATTTAAAACTATCCCACATATTATTCTCTTGTAAGTAAACTAATGTTATCATATGTTTCAAAAATACGAAAATATTTGAACAAATCCCAGTGAACGCGCGCATATATTTCTTCAAACTTATAATTTAACAAAACACCTGCATTTAATCCTTTCACGTTTAAGTACCTTTTGACTTAATCACCGCTTCTTTTTTTTAGGACCAGTCGCCAACTTGCTCAGCCAACGATTTACATTCCGGACGGTCGCTTTCGTCGGCGGACTGTTGGTTGGCCTCGGGTTCGTGACGTCATCGTTTGTGCCGTCGATAGAGTACATGTACCTGACGTTTGGCATATGTGCAGGTGCGTAAACGTTAATTCATGACTGCAAGTTAGCGCAGTGTACTGTACAGTCGATTTTAATTTCCATCTAGGTTACCTGGGGTTTGATCCTCACTTAAGCTTGGTTGGTTATGTACCTGGCGTTTGACGTACTTTAACCCATATTAGCCTAGTGGACTCTCCCATCCTTCTAAATTGGATCAATTTATTACCAAAATTAGGGATGTCTAGTATATTTATTTCTATATTTAGAATATTTCTTGCAGAAATTCCTTTAAGCAAACAGCGCAGACCCTGATGAGACGCCGCATTATGCGGCGTCTCATCTGGGTCTACGCTGTTTGTCAATGCCTTTTTCTATACGCTAGGCATAAATGGGTTAAGGTGCGTACACGAACGTGCATGGCCGTCAAGCAAGCGCAGTGATTCGTACTCTCGCGTTGTATTTGCATTTAGGTATTATTTTGTGTTCGCTCAACACCTACGCTTGGTAGGTGATCAACGGACAGAAAGAGTATTCCATTAGAAAACGCCGGTCCCCAGTTCAAGCCCTGAGACAATATTTCAGAAAAAAATACACATGAAAATGTTTAACCTGCTATGATTTTAAATTTGTCCCAAATTTCGAGGACGTCCAAAATATTTATTAAGTAGGGGTGTAATCGAACAGATATTTTGAGCTACTCGATTTCAGAGAACTCTTTTCCATCCGAGAGCTTTTTCTTCGTTTAAATGTCTCCATGTTTGAGTAATGCCAATGTGTTGTGCAGATATCGTCACTGTTAAAAGACACAGTTTATGTGATTTCTTTAGCAAAGATGCGAATGAAAATATTTTAATTATGTTTTTTTTTTATTGCATTTAGATTTTTCATATAGCAAAATTGTCATGTTATATTGTGATCTTTAATGTATGTTCATGTTAAGAGATTTTTTAATTATCTCATTTATATTTTTAAATATTTTTACCGAGGGAACAAAGTGTTCTTTAATAAATAAATAATTTACAATTGGTCGCCTGGCGTAGTGGATATGGCGTCTGTCTAGTGACAGGGAGGTCACGGGATCGATCCCCAATGTGGAAACGTTCTTGATATCTCCTTCAAAGACATCACATTCTGGTTTTATCAAAGAAACATATAGCGTTTCCATAAGCCTTTGTGTTCCATTGCGGTCGAGCGTAAATTAACAGCTTAAACGTATGTGTTTGTTCGTTTATTATGCTCCCCCAAAATTTATTTTGGGGGGAGCATATAGTCGCCGCTTCGTCTGTCCGTGTGTGCGTCTGTCTGTCTGTCTGTCTGTCTGTCTGTCTGTCTGTCTGTCTGTCTGTCTGTCTGTGTGTCTGTCTGTCTGTCTGTCTGTCCGTCCGTGCACAATTTTTGTCCGGGCTATTTCCCAGCAACTAATGACCGGAATTCAATGAAACTTTATGGGAAGCTTCACTACCAAGATGAGATGTGCATATTATCAGCGGGTTCTGGTCGGAAGATTTTTCATAGAGTTATGGCCCTTTGAAATTTTTGAAATTTTCCATTAACTGTACATATAGTGCAATTCTTGTCCGGGCTATTTCTCAGCAACTAATGACCGGAATTCAATGAAACTTTATGGGAAGCCTCACTACCAAGAGGAGATGTGCAGATTATCAGCGGGTTCTGGTCGGATGATTTTTCATAGAGTTATGGCCCTTTGAAATTTTTGAAATTTTCCATTAACTATACATATAGTGCAATTCTTGTCCGGGCTATTTCTCAGCAACTAATGACCGGAATTCAATGAAACTTTATGGGAAGCTTCACTACCAAGAGGAGATGTGCATATTATCAGCGGGTTCTGGTCGGATGATTTTTCACAGAGTTATGGCCTTTTGAAATTTTAGAAATTTTCCATTAAATGTACATATAGTGCAATTCTTGTCCGGGCTATTTCTCAGCAACTAATGACCGAAATTCAATGAAACTTTATGGGAAGCTTGACTACCATAAGGAGATGTGCATATTATTAGCGGGTTCTACTCGGATGATTTTTCACAGAGTTATGGCCCTTTGAAATTTTCTATAAAAAAAATCTTGTCCCCGCAACTACTCTGCCCTCAAGACGTTTCCTTTTATCTGAATATATAGTGCAATATTGTGACAAAAAAAACTTTGGGGAGCATCACTCGTCTCCGTAGGTTTCTTGTTTTAGATGTTTCGCTGTTTTCAACCGTATTTTAGTCACGTTATGAAGGCAGGGAAAATACTTACGCCTTTCCTAGGTAATCAGGAGGGAAATAAAGTCACATCTGTTTCAGGTCTCGGGTACGGCCTATCCTTCTCGCCATGTTCCACCATCATCAGTTTCTACTTTGAGGAAAAGAGAGCACTTGCCAACGGGGTCGCCGTGTCCGCCAGCGGGGTCGGGGCCCTTGTGTTTCCGTTTATCTACCAGTAAGTGACGCTAAATTTTTCGTTGTCGGTTCAGGTACCACTAAAAGTACCCCAGCTTACTTTTAGGAATACTACACTGAATTCGCTGAACTCCGATGTACATTGTCGTTTACTTCTGAGTATCCAGGTTACTTTTAAGTAGTACCTTAGCCGACAACAACCCCTTAGCCGACAACAACCCCTTAGCCGACAACAACCCCTTAGCCGACAACAACCAATCGAGCACCAATAAGTTTCAGCCCACCATGAGTCGCTCACCTGCAGGGTCTTTTGTTAGATTCGGGCAAAGCGTGTAGCCTTTCATTTTGTAGATTAAAAATCAACAAAACTGAATTAAAGGAGATAAGAATTATTATGTTTCCAAGAAACACTCGAAATTTTATGGTCAGCGAACATTATTTATTTTTTAATTACATTCAGAGATCTCTCTATGGAAGGGACCTTTACTAGACTCCTGTTCAAGGATAAAAAGATCTGGGCCAAATAGAGACTTCAACATATTGTATAATAATAGGATTAGCCAAATGAGTCGCGTTCTGAGAAAAATGGGCATAATGCGTGTGCGTAAAGTGACGTCCCAGATTTGCCTGTGCAGTCTGAATAGGCTAATCAGGGACGACACTTTCCGCTTTTATGACATTTTTTTGTTAAATGAAGTCTATTCTTAGCAAAAGTCCAATTTTGGCGGAAAGTGTCGTCCCTGATTAGCCAGTGCGGACTTCACAGGCTAATCAGGGACGACACTTTACGCACATGCATCATGCCCAGTTTTTTTAGAACGAGACTCAAATTATCAAGTGTTTGTAGCCTCCCGGTGCTCATTCTAAAGCCCTTTTTGGTGAAGAGTGTCTAAGACACTAAAGTTCTTTTTCTAACACCGTCTAAAAACTTAACTAAGAGGAAGATCATTGTTTAATTCATATACTTTCATATATTGATTTTATTCCTTTGTTGATTTATGTCTTAAATAAACATCTAAATTACTGAGTAAAAGAATATTCGAGACTTTTCCATGAAATAATAATATAGGGCTATCCTCCCTTTGTTATATTTGTCGTTTTAAACAGCGTCATGGATATCGGATGGTAAAAAAAATATTATTCAGTGTTTAACAAAAAACATACAGTGGGAATCATTTGCTTTCGTCTGTAATCCATTACTCGGAGTCTAAATGTTATGTCTTAGCAATACTCGTATTTACCTAACAGCATTGGCATGAAACTGCTTAGTATCGCTCGATTGGTCATTGTCGGCCCGGGTACAACTTAAAATCATCGAGAGTACTCTTAAATTTACATGTACTACAATCTACCCGGGGTATGGGAAATATACACAAACGTACCCGGCCAACATTAGACTGTATCCGAATTTTATTCCCGCCCAAAAATTCGGTGTTGTTAAACGCGTTACGGAATATTGTAAAACAGTTTTGTTTGATTTTTCAATCAACGAGTTCTGATTACGAACAAAATTCTCTTTGAACAAAAACTGCATAAACATGCTTTTTTAAGATGAGTTTTAATAATAGAGAGGCCATTTTGAAATATAATGACATAAATTTAAACATAATTATTTAAAAAATAATGTTCGGTACCCGGGATAGATTGTAGTATACTTAAGAGTACCCGGGGTAATTTCAAGAAGTACCCGAGCCGACATGACCAATCGAGCCTTAGTAAATATGTGTCTTACTTCATAACGTGAAACCACTGTTTTATCACAGGTTTCTCATCAAAGAATTCGGCCTGCATGGAACATTCCTGATTCTCGGGGGCTTCGCGTTGAATATCTGTGCAGCCGCATGCATTTTCCGACAGCCTCGTCTCCTGTCGCTAGCGAAACAGAAATCGACCAAACGACATGTTCACGAACCGGAAGACACTGATTTGCTTAACGGCGACACGTCACACAATCAACCCAAAGATAAAACTGTGTCGCAAAATTGCTGCACAAATTTCTTTAGTTTATTTAAATTCTCTCTTTTCTGTAATCCGCTGTTTTCGATGTACGTTGTCGCGTTTATATTGTGTATGAACGGCTATGGGAACAATCTGATCCTCATTCCCGCCCACCTAAAGGCGCTAGGATACGATAGGGTCAAGATCGCGCTTGGCATATCAGTTATGGGCGCTTTCGAAGTCGTCGCTAGGATATTTTTCGGATGGTTCGCCGACAAAGGCTACGTCAAGAAACGGACGTTGTTCATCTTCAACATGGGTGTTTCTGCCATTTTCTGCTTCATCGCTCCATTGTTTACAAATTACTACTTTTTCTTGGTCTACGCTGCAATAATTGGTACATTCCCCGGCTCGTTTTGGAGCCTAATCTCCGTGCTCATCATCGACGTGGTGGGTATGAAAGACTTTACGGCAGCGTTCGGCCTCGTGTCGCTATGTCTTGCTGTAGGTTCAGCCATCAGTCAGCCTACCATAGGTAAGCGTCTCTCATTTTGACCTCATGTTTGTATGCATTGCAGATACACTCTAGTCTTGGAGAGAGTGTAGCTGGCAATTATTAATTTGTTCTTGATTCTTATGCACGAAAATATCACTTTACAAATGGACTGCTATGGTAACTTCAAACGTTTACTTTATGCTGATTTGGCGAAATATACACTTAAGTAAGCTTAAACATTATATCCAATTTCTACGAAAATCACATGCTATTATTTGACGATTGGACTAAGAAAAACGTCTTTATGCTGGATTTGAGCGAGCGAGCGAGCGCAATGTTTCATGTTCGATATAAACAGATGCATAGGGCGCTTTATGAAAACAAAGTACATTTAGTATGTCAATATACATTTTACAATTCTGATAATTTCACTCAAAGCTGTATTTTCATCCAAAAATATTCTGTTCAATGATACGCCCTAGCCCATTTGTGTCTTAACCCATTTATGTCTAGCGTCTAGAAAAAAGACATTGGCAAATAGCGAAGACCCAGATGAGACGCCACATGATGCGGCGTCTCATCTGGGTCTGCGCTGTTTGGTTAAAGGAATTTCTGTAAGAAATATTCTAAATATAGAAATAAATATACTAGACATCCCTAATTTTGGAAATAAATTGATCCAAGTTAGAAGGATGGAAGAGTCCGCTAGGCATAAAAGGGTTAAGTTGTTTCTTGTTGTACACTGGAGATCTCTAGTTCCGATGTTTAGACTAAAAAAACATAAAAAATATCAACATGTTGTTAAACTGTTAAACGGAAATTTAACAGTTTATATCGTAAAATATTAACGCTTAACCAAAATACCTAGAAAACAAACAACTCTTAAGTGGAAGTAAGATGATTGGCAAAATCAACTCTTGGAGGGGGCGGAATATATAAATTACTTCTTTTTTATTTAATTTAACGATTTTTCGGTGCAGAAAATCCGACGAACAACAT
Source organism: Dreissena polymorpha (assembly GCF_020536995.1). NCBI lineage: Eukaryota > Metazoa > Mollusca > Bivalvia > Myida > Dreissenidae > Dreissena > Dreissena polymorpha. The sequence goes on along the minus strand of NC_068357.1, from coordinate 108,252,321 downwards.
ATACAGTTTCTATGGCCTAATTACACTTTGACCTTGATCTTATTGCGACGTGATAAAATAACATGGGCTTTCTAATAGATTACCATATCGTTTTACACCACCAGTTCTTACCCCAACCATAATATGGGCCGTGCTCTGTGAAAAGAGGATTTAATACATATGCGTAAATTGTCATTCCTGATTAGCCTGTGCAGTCCGCACAGGCTAATCAGGGACGACACTTTCCACTTTTATGATATTTTCTGTTTAAAGAAAGTCTCTCCTTATTGAAAATCTAGTTAAGGCGGAAAGTGTCGTCCCTGATTAGCCTGTGCGGACTGCACAGGCTTATCTGGGACGACACGTTACGCACATGCATTAAGCCCAGTTTTCTCAGAACAAGGCTCATATATTAGCCCCGCTCTAGGAAAATGGGGCTTAATCAATGTGAGTTAAGTGGCGTCCCATATTATGGACGACACTTTCCCCTAAACTGGATTTTTGTTAAGAAGAGACTTTCTTTAAACAAAAAATCTCCTTAAAGCGGAGAGGCTAATTTGGGACGACCCTTTAAGCATATGCATTAAGTCCCTGTTTCACATTTTCACAGAGCGATGTTCATAATTATGTAAATAATCGATGAGAATGAGAATCCATCTAATCACTCAACCTCACTTTGACCTGGTCTTAATGTTGACGTATAATAAAGTTATCGTACGTTTGTGGTATCGAACACTTTATGGGGTTGTAGAATTTGTCAAACGGAACGGTTTCGGTATAAATATTTCTTGTATTGCTTTTTGTAAATTTTGAACGTAAAGATGTATGTGTAAAACTTGTTTGAGTAATAAGCCGAAAGCTTCAAAGCGTAGAAATAAAACTTATTGAATGTGAAAGCAATTTATTGGACGTTTTTGTCACAAAAAATGCATTCTTATATAATGCATGTGCCAATATGCGTAAACTACTTTATGCAATCAGTTCATATGTTTAAATAAACAACCACACAAATAATAAATCTATTTTCAAACAGTATTTCATTGAACCGTTTGACTGTAAAATTTACATGACGAACACGGGACAGCTGTGTAAATCGCGCAATACGGAGTAGTTGTAAATTTGTCCATTAGCGAAACCATTAACTGACTCGATATTTTTCCAAAATAAACGTCTGTCTCAATTGAAGCGCGTAATGTTTATCGTATATATCAATAATAAACCTCTTGGAAACCTCTTTCTATTTGAAAATTAAATATTGATTGTCCTGATACGAATACATTTCGATTAATATTTATTACATTCTGCCATGCGTTATGCGTTTTAACTTTTCGTAAAGATGTATTTTTTATATTATTTTCTTATGAACCTATAGCATATACAACTACGATAATGCCGTTTTGTTAATTTTCTCAATTTAAACTAAATGCATAACACTAGTGTTTTCAGTTTTTATATGAGAAGACTTATCAAATACAATAAATGTCCTCAGTCTTGAAAAACGGGGATAAATGCATGGTGGTAAAGTGTCTTCGCAGATTAGCATGTGCTGTCCGCACAGGCTAATCAGGGACTGCTCTTTCCGCCTAGACTGGATTTTCGATAAGATGATAATTCCTTTACAATGAAAATACCATTACAGCGAAAAGTGTCGTCTCTGATAAGCCTGTGCGAACTGCAAATGCTTATCTGGGACGACATTTAACGCAATTGAAGACTTATCTGGGGCGACATTTAACGCAATTGAAGTCTTATCTGGAACGACATTTAACGCAATTGAAGTCTTATCTGGAACGACATTTAACGCAACTGAAGGCTTATCTGGGACGACATTTAACGCAACTGAAGGCTTATCTGGGACGACATTTAACGCAACTGAAGGCTTATCTGGGACGACATTTAACGCAACTGAAGGCTTATCTGGAACGACATTTAACGCAACTGAAGGCTTATCTGGGACGACATTTAACGCAACTGAAGGCTTATCTGGGACGACATTTAACGCAACTGAAGGCTTATCTGGGACGACATTTAACGCAACTGAAGGCTTATCTGGGACGACATTTAACGCACATGCATTAAACTCCGTTTTCCCCTGAACGACGTTCATATGTCAATGCAGTTCACTTTATCCAACAGTTAACCCTTTCCCACTCAGAAGCAAAGTGAAAATGGCTATGTGTAAAAAACATAAAACCGAAGAGGGTTGAATACGTATATAAGTCGTAAAGGGTTAAATACGTATCTAAGTGGTAAAAGGTTAAATACGTGTATAAGTGGCTTAGGGTTAAATACGTATCTAAGTGGTAAAGGCTAAAATACGTATCTAAGTGGTAAAGGGTTAAATATGTATCTAAGTGGTCAAGAGTTAAATTCGTATCTAAGTGACAAATGGTTAAATATCAATCTAAGTGTAAAGAGTTAAATATGTATCTAAGTGGTAAAGGGTTAAGTACGTATCTAAGTGGTAAAAGGTTAAATACGTATCTAAGTGGTAAAGGGTTAAGTACGTATCTAAGTGGCAAAAGGTTAAATACGTATCTAAGTGGTAAAGGGTTAAGTACGTATCTAAGTGATGAAGGGTTAAGTACGTATCTAAGTGGTAAAAGGTTAAATATGTATCTAAGTGGTAAAGGGTTAAACCACCATCCACACTGATTAGGTTGATTATCATTTTAAGGTGGTTTTGTCGCAATGTGTGTTATATTAACCCAACTATCAATACATGTGCGTGCATCAATATATGTGTTAGTTAAGCACATTGTATTTAAAACGCATAGTTTTACAGCAAACACACTTCACATGGCCACATACAACTAACAGTGAAAAATGGGAAGTAACAGAGCATGGGAAAAAGTTGAAAAGAGGAGATATTGTTTAAGTCTTTGAGTCGTGCACTGGGAAACGGTGCTAAACGCATGTGCGTAAAGTGTCGTCCCAGATTAGCTAATCTGGGACGACACTATCGGCTTTCACTTTTTTCGCTTAGAAGAGACTTCCTTAAAACGAAAAATACCATGAGGCGGAAAATGTCGTCCCGGATAACCCTGTTCGGAATGCACAGGCTAATATGGGAAGATACTTTACCCACATGCATTAAGCCCGGTTTTCCCAGAGCGATGCTCATTGTGTATAATTTTCAGGATGGCTACAGGACGCGTCTGGGTCTTGGAACTCGTCCTTCATACTTACCGGCTGCCTGCTGCTAGCATCAGCGTTCATAGTCATGACGGAGCCGCTCATAAAGCGGTGCATGAAACGAAAGAAACTAGAGCGAAACGAGGCAACCGTTGAACTAGTTGCGTCCGATGGTAACCCGCCAAAAAGGCTGTCAACAGCGAGCCTAGCGAGAGAAAATGAGGAGAAAGAAATTCTTGCTGATGATGTACCATTGAAATCGGAAAGGATAAGTCCCGTTTATCGTCCGTACGAACATCAAAAACCACCGCCAGTTAGTTCTTATGAGGATTCGCTGCCGTTCGCGTTCATCGATGATGTGTAGGAACACTTGGTATCGTAAAAGTAATACCACACGCGCGCTGTGTGGTGGCGACCATGAGTTGAATGCGAGTTGTATTGTATTATTAAATGGTGCATATAACAGCCAAGAGCTCGTGCAAACACAAGTTGCATCGCAATACTCAATAGGGCTTATATAAGTTAGTGTAATCACGAGTGTTATCACAGCGGCTTTTCCGATCGACAAAGTGGACACGTGACTTGTATCGTATAACCTCGCGTTGACCATTGGGCACGTTTTACGTGGTGCTGTGATCGACACCACACAATAATAATTAATATGTGTCAGGACACGAAATGTTAATGAACTTAGACACACATTTGCAAACAATTATGTAGACGTTTTACTGTATGGTGTTAAGCTCGTTAATTCACACAATACATGACTTTAATGCCTAATTGTTAGACTTCGTAGTTCAGCGAAGTCTGCATAATTAAGTCACAGACTTCCTGAAATTCCTTACTTTAAATACTTTTGTTATTGTCGTTCTTCGAAAGGATATTACTAAGTTTATTTACTACAACGACTTTCCTTTGGTCGTCAAGGATTTTAAGATTTCATGAATTTCACAGGTGCATCAAGCATGTACATATTTTATTAAGTGAACAAACATCTAATTATATACGTTCTTTTTAATTTGACATTCTCTTAAAACAATCCGTTTAGAGAACATGTGAATGAGCATTTATAAATTTACTTAAAAACAAATATATTTACATAATGTCAGGTTTAAGAACATAGAAAAGTAAAAAAATAAAGGCAGCGCAACATAGTATTCTCCCTTGAATGTTTGAAAAGTGACTGTGTACTTAACACGCATTTCGATGCGTACACACGCGTTGTAATTATATTTTTCTATTTTGCACCCATTGATAGTTGTTTAATTTACACGTCCTTTGATACGGAAATAAATTGCTGTATTGCAACAAAAAGAAACAGCGGCCTCCATTTGTTGTAATTGTCGATAAATACCTTAAGGCAGACTGACTTTTGTCACGCATGACAATTTCTGTTGACACTTGATATCATTAAACTGTGAAACGAACTTTGATATGGAAAAGAAAAAAATATATTTGTTTATTTAAATATTTTAAAAAATTGTTTAGATGTAGATTTTGTTGTTAAGTTTTCTATAGCACATTTTAATGCGTATGCGTTAAGTGTCGTCCCAGATTAGCCTGTGCAGTCTGCACAGGCTAATCAGGGACGACACCTTCCGCTTAATTTGGATTTTTGATAAGAAGAGACTTTCTAGAAACGAAAAATATCATTAAAGCGGAAAGTGTCGTCCCTGATTAGCCTGTGCGGACTGCACAGGCTAATCTGGGTCGACACTTTACGAACATGCATTACGAAAAGGTTGGTTTAAAATGGTATGGGAAAACATAAGTGTGATCATGGTTCAGAATAATTTGCAAAATGATTGTGTTCATAAAATATATGTTGGTTGATTGGTCGGTTTCTAGATATTGTTATTAGTGTCACCTACTAGCAACAAGACTCACAACATATTTGTTTGACCTTTTTATTCATTTGTAATATGTATATTCTTGTACTATTTTTATATTTGATTCAAATTCTTCAAATGAAAACACGTTTATTACCGTAAATTGTTCGTCTTAACACCACAATCTTAATAATCGTTCAAAATTGAGAAACCGAACATTAACATAACATTACATTCTATCATAAGCGAAGAATGCAAAAACGTAGGTTATAACCTGTTTTCATTAATCACCGTATGTTTCATTAATGCGTACAAGTCTAGCAACGGTTAAACAATAACATTAAATTATACCACAACAAACTGCATTATTTTAAGGTCAAGGTCTCAACACATTTATTTAAATCCTTATTTTACCATACTTAAATCCTTTGAATTTGGTCCAAAAATAACACCAACATTGTGCTCATATCGGTCCAATTTACCATATCATTCTTTGCTGAATAAATTGAAATAATTAATGTTATGCTTAATGTAGGAACAAACTCTACTCTTATCAAAGTGAACAGTTGTTTGAGGTTTTTCAACATTTGCCCAGCTACTATATGAACATTGTAATTATGTGAAATAAACAGTATTGATACTATTTCGAAAAGCAATCTCTTCAACATTAAAACGAATTGATTACAGATGTATTTTTGAGAGTTTGGTGCCAGATGTGGTCATGTGGACACGATTTTACACCTGGACCAGTATTTCACCCGAGCGGGTTTAGCACGTCATAGAAAGTTTCTAGCACCGACGGGTGAACGCACGCACTATCGCGCTCGGATTTAATTAAATAGCACGGTTTAAGAACAGCTTTGCCAAATGCGATAATTCTGCCATTCTATATAAAGCACTGTGGATTATTTTGTACAAAGTTTTCAAATAAACACTGACCCGTATTATTCGTTATTGTTAAGCGGCCATTGTTATTATTTGGGTTTAAGTCAGACGACAGTACGCTACGGGAGGAACATTTTACATTTATAACGTATAGGTGATTTAAATATGGCGAGGAATAGAGGCATGTAAGACAGGTACGTGTTTTATAATCAATATAACATTATTTGTATTAAAAAATGCAATAAAAATGTGCACAATGGCAGATTACTTACCCAATATTAAAGTAAATATAGTTTTGTTGATTAATGTATATGGAACGCAATGATAATACTGTTACATAATACAATTTTGCATTCCAACATTTCATTTCCGTTTTCCAATTTCATTTTTATCGTTATAATTCAAGTACAATGTATACAACAAATGTTACTAAATATACCGTTTATTTCCGTTTTCCAATTACATTTGTATCGTTACAATTTAAGTATACAACAAGTGTTACTAAATATACCGGTAGCTATAATTATTGTTCACAGTAATTAGTACACGGTATTTACTTCTTAATGACCAACAGGTTTGACAATTTGACAGGCAGGTCGTACTATTTAAATTGCATAACCCCATACCCATTTAAACATGCGTTTAAGTTAGATTGATCTAGATTTAAGATAAAATGTTATCTTACGCTTTAATCGTTATCATATATATATGCATTCCGCTTTAATGCATACCAGTAGCATAATAATTAGACATAAAGCCACGTGGTGAAGCATTTTCAATGAACTTGCACATGTACCGCATAAACTTGACGTACACGCTTTTTACTAGTTGACATGTGAAAAGAGTTTGACAAAGTTTATCGGATTTTCTTATATTGACCATTGTTCGTTGGTAAAGGAAAGTTTGCTGTGATGAAACCTGCTGGGATATCATATAAAGAAAATACAACAACTGTGGAATTTCTTACTTTAAATGAACATGTTATTGGTGTTCTTCGATAAGATATTTGCAAAGTTATTTACTTAGACGAATCTGCTCATAAAGGATTGTAAGATTGTGGAAAGTTCACAGGGTTGTCAAACATATACATGTTTTATAAATTGCACAAAAATGCAGTTATGTACGTTCTTTTTAATTCGACATTCATCTTTACTGTGAACATAGATATAATGAAAATACTTATAACTTTACAAGGGAAATTAATGAACAGTGAATAATGCATGATCATAAAGAATAGTCGGACAATATAAAAGAATGGATCTAGCATGAACATGTGTTTTGACTTTACGATTTCGATATCTGAGCCCAAATAACATTAAGAGCAAGCATTAGTGTGTCGTTTACTTTAATTTAAATGTTATTTATGTTTAACATAATTTATATTAGTTAGGTTTTGAAAAACAAACCGATAGGATGTTACTATATTATATAAAATTAATGCAGACGGAAGTTCCCGCACGTCACTATGGTTTCAGGTTTAAAGTAGACACGTATAATTTCAGAAAGAATTTTAACTAGATTATAAACTGAGAACAGCAAGCACACACTTCATTCATATAAACTTACATTAGAATGACTATCAAACATTATTTTCTAGTGGATTGCCTTTAACCGCTGTGCTTTGTACACGATAAGTGATATTTATAGGAAATGCAATCGCTTTAATTTGTTTTACGTTTTAATTATTTTTGGTAAACGTGCGAATTTTGCTGCATATAAGATGTTATTTTATATACAGCAAAATTCGCAAGTATACCAAAAATACAAAGTAGCTCAATATACGCCCAAAGCTTAATCGTCATTTTAACGAGACGTTTTTATTAGTTTTTATGAGAACTATATGATTTACAATGACTCAATAAACAATGTCATCAACTGGATTGAATGTTGATCAAATGAAACTTGCTGTCATGACTCTTGTTGACCTGTTAATTAACTTCACTACTTGCTTACATCAAACATGGCGTAACTAAAGCATAAATGTATGTGACCACACAAAATTGCAAGAACGTGCGGGGATACATTCATTTACAATTTACACGAATGTCAGGTTGAATTCACGATAAGATGTTAAACGTGACAAAATCCAGAAAAGTATATCGCTTAATATTTGACTACTTATGAGGACATACAATAATAGATTAAAAGCTTTTAAGGTGTTTGCTTTTCAAATGATAAAGCTTACTTTTATGGTTGTTTAAAGATGGTGATTGATATTTACATTACGTTTTCAGTTTAGTGGGGCAGGCAGTATGGTTGTTAAGTGGTTTAGGAAATAAAATAAGATTAAGTTATGGGTAACCACATTAACAAAATTATATTTACGTGAATTAATTCGTATTAAGCAAGTGTCATGTTAAAAAAATGCTAATATCGAACATAAATAATAACTTTTATAGTTGCTTTTTTGTTTTGAATTTTCAGGTGTCCTGCGCATGATAGTGACAATTGTACAGGAACGCCGTGTTATTTGGAACATCGACATACCCTTTATACAACTAAATGGATGTTATCAGACATGAAAATAGAAAATCAAGCTTAAAGAGACCTTCAGCGATAACTATGTAAGAATAGACAATGACACATCATAGAGTGCAAAATGACACATCTATGCGGAGATAACAATACCTCTGTTTACAAACTGTTTCATACATACAAAAACGTGAGATTAAATTCAATTTCGTAAGTATAAATGGCGTACGTAGTGTAAAGACGGCATGGAAATATAACGTTGTGATCAAACATGTTTATATAAAAGCCATGGAATAAAAAAATAACATATTCATAAAACGTACATACACAAACGTGGGATATAATTAATTGTCTCGGGCCTAGTGCGTAGCTATGGAATTCGATTGACGAGGATGTTTATGTGTCGGCCGATGAATCACCGATGGAACTAGATAAGTTTCAAGAAGCAGATGCAGCTAATTTCGGGGACGGGACAATTACACGTGAACATTTTAAAAGTGAAATATTAAACATAAATGAAGGTGAACTTTGAGAACACGAAATTTTAATTGAGCACACGTTCGAGGAAAGAAAACTACTGTCACCAATAGAAACGTGTAAGAAGAGACCGCCAAATGTTTCTTCATGTGTACATTTCTTGAAGAAACACACGATCTTCCCTGGTTGGAAGCTTATTTTATACACACAACTGGAACGGGGCGGGCAAGTGTTTGACATGAGTCAACGCAAGAACGGCACTCACGGATAGCAGCACTATTTGCAAACTTTCAGACCAACTTGTTGACATGGGGAAGGTGGCAAGAGATAAATCGTCAGATCTCGACGGCTGCTACTCTTGGTTTATCCTGCTAGGTAATTGTCGACAGGTGTCATGTGATAATTTTTGTACAAATTAATCTTTCGTTGATAAGCTACCTGAAACCTTTATGTAAGAAAGATATTAAGCAATTAATATGGGTCTGCCTCTGTTGTATACAGTATTAATCACGAGACCAATGCAGCCAAACAAGTCGTCAGAGAATTATAAACTTAATCGCGTTTTTGATAACATGCAATCAAATTTAAACCACATGAGAAGCATACATTTGTACATAAAAAGAAGAGCAATTGCTTAATTATGCGTTTTAAGATGCGAAATGCTGGTTTGCGGACATGTCGACACATACATTAGACAATTTTACGAGTTTTTGCCATATCTATCTAGCAGACTTTTTCAAATTAATATGAGATATATTTACATAAAAATACGGCTCGCTTTTAAGGACACAACATTCGAAGGACAATGACGGTACACTTAAAAACATATGCGTCAGCGTCAGTATTCAAGGAATGTATGTATGCACATTTGTATTGATTTCAAATAAAGCGGATTATATTCTAAGGAGAGGTATTAATTACACGCGACGTAGCAGATGGTGTCCTGTATTAAAGCATATAAGCGAGTGCATGACATCGGCAAATAGCTTTATAATAATGCGATTCTTATTGGTCACGATATTATTTTTCTTGCCATGATTTTCGCCCTCCCTTTGATTTGAGAAGGGAGGTTGTCAGTTATTGTATGTGCGTTAAGTACAGGTAAACCGATTATATATTTCGGTGTCAATCACCTCTCGCACGGACATCGTGTGTCCAACTCATGCCCAACGTGCATCTTTCGTGCGGCGACCGCACCATGATTGCACGAAAATTGTTCTGTCGATGAAATAACCTTATACGCACAAAATCAGAACGATAAGCTCTTTGTCATAATGATAGGTTTAATTTCATAATGATACGATATTCAACTTAATGTTAAGCAGCATGATGTTATGATATAACTATAAATTATATAATAATGTGTAATAATGGTAAATTATTCATTAATACAACGTTTAAATAATTATAAACTATATGTGATAATAAATAGCATGATGATACCTTTAAATGAGTTTTATAATATAAGCACCATTCAAACTTTTTAACAGCTTGTGGCAAAAATAATAGCCAGTGTTTTTTGTTTGTTTTTTATTAGTGCATGTTAAACTGCTTTTTAACATTTCTATCAAAAGGAGCTACATAATTACATCAATAAACCAATTGTTGAGTTTATTGGAAAAGTTTGGCGTCTTTTGGGGGAATTTTGTTCAGATTTTGGGGGAAATGTTACTTTTTGCAATTGGCAACAGCCTGTAAGAGGCTGTAATTTGCGGCAAACAAGTGATGGAATACGTTCCATGTGATGGAAAGAAATGCGCAATCATGAGACAATCCTTTCGTTCAGTGTATTTTGTGGTAAATGAGGTACTTACGCGCATAAGGCTGCATTATGCGTTCCAGCACTTCTACTTATTTAACTATTCGACTTACGAAAATTGTGACAAATTTGGAATTTAAGTGTTTTTTTACCGTAAGTTATTTACGTTTTTTCCCAGGATGCTGGCTGATGTATCTGCTAGTGGTGGGAGGGACGCAGGCTTTTGCCACTGTGTTTCTGGAGACCTCCATCGCCAATGAGACACCGACTGAGGACATCAACTGGATGTGGAACTACCCGCTGATCATAATGCTCGCCTTAGGTAGAGAACACGCTTCCGTGAATTAACCCTTTCCCTCAGAAGCAAAGTGAAAATTGCTATGTGCAAACAGCATAAAACCAGAACAGCATGCGAGTAACTCGCAGTCTGTTCAGGTTTTATGCTGTTTGCTGCTCATCATTATTAAACTTGAATCTAGTAAGAAAGATCTTAAGTTATATTTAACTTTTTAAGGGACTACAAATGCGTAGAAATACGTATCTTACGGGTAAATGTTAAGCTAGGTCGCCATGGTGTAGTGGACAAGGTGTTCTTAAGATCTCTCTTATATACACCAAGTACTTGTTCTACCCTCGAGACGAACTCGAGAGCATTAGAATAAGCCTTATGCTTTCGATACAATCGAGCTTTAATTAAAAGATTAAAACTAAACATCAACGCCCATGCAGAGATTTTACTGGATCCGAGCATGGGAATTATCGTCAAACTAGACGACGGCAAACGCCCTAGTGGTCCTACGCACCAGGACTCCAAATGGTGGTTATTTTTCCACCTCGGACACTGACCCTCGTGAGAAATAGCCATTCCTCGAATTATGTTGTCACAAGTTATAACATTGAAACAATGAGTACGTAAGTAACTTATAGGAATTCTAAGGTCAACTTCAATTAAGAGGTAATATTTAAACATGTTAAGTAATAATTGCCTAATACCAGACCTTAATAAAATGACTTTTTTAGGGATGAATATTTGGTAGGGCTATTGTTTGGATTTACAAATAAGCGGAATGGCGTATGTTAATTGTTCAGGAGGGCATATCTCCGTCTGACTAAACTTAAACGGGAGGGCGTATGTCAGGGAGATCATATGTCTGCATTTACATGACCTTGTGTTTCCTTTTTCTTCAGGGCCGTTTGCAAACTATCTCAGCAGACGATTTTCCTTCCGGATCGTATGCCTGGCTGGCGGTCTGTTCGTCAGTCTGGGATCGTTGTCGTACTTCGGTTTGTCCAAGTTGATACCGCTGTGCTACGTTTTTTTGGCCTACGGAATATTAACAGGTATTTTATATTAATTGGTGCCACCAGGTCTTTTCTGCACATCTGTTCACTGTCTTATAGAAGACCTTTCCACAAATTTAAGTTACGAATACATTTTTAGCTAAAAACAAATACACATTTATTATTTTATATGTCACTCAAATGCATGCTAAGTATTAATGGGAAATGATAGAATTGCTAAAATAAACTTATCATTGAAATCGGCGCTTAGAGTTTATACATTTTAAGAATTGTATTGTTACTTAAATGTGTAGTGCGTTGTTCAAAAAGACGTATATCTTGCGACATTGTAATATAAGAGCGAATGGGGAAGATAAACATTATTATTATATGTTATGATCTACTTCATTTCCATAGCGTACGAAACAAATCTTTAATGTATCAAAATTTGTGTTTATGCAAAAAACCAATCTCAATTTTGCCTTTAAATGCAAATTATAATAATTAAAGAAGGATTCTCCTGGCTCGCATTTCTCGTATATCTTAAGTCTATTTCAAACAGGATAACTGCAGCGCATGTGTTCGTAGTTATGCGAACTACTTTTTTGCGTAATAATTGGCATTTTTTGTATTTGTCGTATGCGAGTAGGTTACCGGTAGTCATGAAACAGATTTAAAAGTCAATGCAATAAAGTGCGAAAACAATCATTTTAATGATCTATACATGTAAAGTTAAATATGAATACTTACCGGGGTACCAGTCTAAATAGTTTTAATTAATTTCAATAGCAAGATAAAAGTAGAATAGATTTTTTTAAATTTTCATTCTTCGAAACTGTGAACAAGCTCTTTAAAACAGATTTTTGTTAAATCGCGACCTGGTCCTCATAAATTCGGCGTGGGAGGGCCTTATAAAGAACAAAAATCTACTATAATACGTCCGAATGATGATGGGATTTGAATATAAATAGGCTCGTGTTTCGCCTCATTGCTTATGTGTCCGTGGTAACCCGGATAGATTAATTGAAGAAATGAAAGGTTTGTTAATGCCCATGTGTCGCAATAAAGTTAGCTTTTTTATCTTTCATGTTCCCGTAATTTGATTGACGACTTGACGTTTTACGCACTATTTATTGTTATTGAGATTACCATCTGCATTGAATATTGTGTTTTTAAAGCCAATGAGTTTGATCGATAGTGAAATTCTAATAATGCCAACAGCTCGCTACTATACAATCATAAAATCATCCTCCAATGATTTATTAAATGGAAACTTCAGAATCATAATCTCGAGAGGAAATTATTGCTACCATCCGCACGTCATTTATTTAACCCTTTCCCACTCAGAAGCAAAGTGAAAATGGCTATAAGCAAACAGCAGAAAACCAGAACAGCCTGCGAGTAACTCGCAACCTGTTCAGGTTTTATGCCGTTTGCTGCTCATTAGTATCTAAGGGTTAGAAATTAAGCCTTTAAAACTTGAATTTAGTATAAAAAAAGGTCTTAAATTAAATTTAGTTTTCTAAGGCACAACAAATGCGTCAACATACGTATCTAAGTGGTGAAGGGTTAAAGTATGATACTGAGTGCTCACACAATACAGGACGATACATACAATGCAATCATAAACAAAACTATTAAACCATTTGCATGCTGGGAAATTTGTCGTCTGCTAAAATGTCGTCTGCTGAATTTCTAAAATTAGCATTTTCTTCGATTTTTTTTTCAAAGAATACTATCAGAATAGCAAACAGTTTGGATCCAGATGAGACGCCACGTTCTGTGGCGTCTCATCTGGATCCAAACTGTTTGCAAAGGCCTTCAAAATTCGGTTCCCGCACTGATGAGTTAAACTGGGATCACCGCATTGGAAATGTCCATGTTAAGAATTAGGGGTTGTAAGAGTTTTACTAGCGCACCGATCCTATCACTTAGCCCGGAAATCTAAATGCACACATTTATAAATAAATGCAAATGCTTATGTAGGTAATTCACTTCTGTTTCTTTGACTAAAAAAGTAACCAGTGTAACATTTCCTCTAAATTCACGATTAATCGAAAATAACTCTGACAGCTTTTGACCTTTACCATTGACTCCAAATTAGCATTATATTTTCGATTTTTACAGCTAAAACTGTGTTCAAAAAGGTTGATTCACAAATGATAAACAATACATCAAGACCCAATGGACGACCTGTTGGCTACTTAGTTACCTGTATGCATGTTTAAATTTCGGTGAATGAAAATGTATGTTTACAACTTTTTCCTTTTTTTTTTCTTAAAAAAACTTTCTTTTAGTGTTTTTTCCCACGTTTTTTTCCTCCTGTTTTGCTACATATACTACGTTTCGTGTAGTCTTATTTCGTGTTCTATTGCAGGTATCGGTTGCGGTCTGTGTTTTGCGCCGTGCTCAACTATCATCAGTTTTTATTTCGAGAACAGGCGAGGTTTCGCCAACGGTTTTACCGTCACCGCGGGGAGTATTGGACCTCTTGCGTTACCGTTTCTTTTTAGGTAAATTTAATGCATACCTGGTATTCATGCCGAGGAAACATTAGAATACGTGTTTTGATTTTTTTTCAACAAAAATAAATGTATGTATTAAGTACCAAGTATGGACATATTGGACGGTGATGATGTACGTTAATCGAGGGAAAACGTTTATGGTTCCAGCTTTTAGTGCCTATGTTTACTCTGATCTGAAGAAATAAATGAGGTCAGATAAAAAATACGTGTGTTGGCGTTCATGATAAAATTAAACAAAAGTAAAAAAAACGACATACACATTAAATGGTCGAGACATAAATTCAATAAACCCTAACTCACACGTTAAAAACGACATACACATTGAATGGTCGAGACATAAATTCAATGAATCCTGCCGGACACGTTTAAAAAGAATGTTCAAGTTTCTGTTGAAGGTGTATTTTGTTCTATTCTGAGTCTGTGTTTTACTTTCAGGTTTGTGGTTAGCGAGTACGGCCTCATGCGAACCTTTCTCATCTACGGCGGGTTCCTTTTGAACATTTGTGTTGCTGCGTGCTTTTTCAGACAGCCTGCCCGCCTTGAAACCGATTCTATCATAGAAAAGGGGCATAGAAATGTAAATGGTCACGTAAAAAACGCCGAAAATGCGACAAAAAACGCCGAAAAATCGACGCTTCTCAACGGTGGCGGGACATTAAATAGACGGAATGTGCAATCTCAGAAACAGCATAAAAGAAGTTGTGATGGTTTTATAAAATTATCTCTCTTCTGCAAACCATTGTTTACAATATACGCTTTGGCATTTTTACTGTGCATGATAGGCTACTCAGCAAACGTCATGTTGATTCCTACTCACGTACTGAAGCATGGCCACAGCGCCGAGCAAGTTTTTCTTTATGTGACTATAATCAAAGGATCGGAGACATTAGGGAGATTGTTCTTCGGATCCTTGGCTGATTTGTTCCGCGTATCAGCCCGCAAAATGTTCATGTGCAGCATGCTTATTGCCGCCATATTTAGTTTCGCTGCGCCGTATGTTACACACTTTTACTTCATGTGTGCGTATTCTGCGGCGATCGGAGTGTTTCCCGGGTCCTTCTGGAGCCTGATCTCAGTTTTATTGCTGGACTTTCTCAGTTTGGAGGATCTGACGCCAGCGTTTGGTCTCGTGTCTCTGTGTCTGGCGATAGGCGCTGCAGTTAGCCGGTTCTTCATTGGTAAGTGAGATACTTACTCACATATGTCGAAAACATGTTAACATACAACTGTTCATAGCTATGGTTATATCCCCAGCCGAAGTGTTCGTGGGCATGTATAAACTTATTGATTCTTCAAACAACAATATCAGCCCATGCGATTTCAAATATTGTTTGCAAATATGACCAATATAAGAGTAGAATCATTTTAAAATAACATTAATAATTCACAAATTTGAACTACAATTTTGTATTGTTTGTTTTATGTACCATGTCATAAAAGGTTTGTATAATACATACTAGTATGTAGAATTATAGACAGGGAATCTGAGAGTTATATCTGGACCCTTCGTCTACAATAATAAGTCCCAATTTTATTGTCAAGGCATTATATCGAGCACTTCACCTTGAAACAATTAAATATGGTTTTCGATAGGTTAAGTCAGTTATCTCTTAATTTCGCAAAATATATCTACTTAAGTCTAGAAGCATAATCTGCATGTTGATAATTTAACACGACTTTTACTTGTGACTTTTCACAGGTTATTTGGAGATTTTCACGTCGAGCGAGCAGGTGACGTTCTTCACGCTGGGCGGAGTGTTCGTGCTATCCGCGCTCTTGTTATTGCTGATCCCTCCGATCAAACATCGAATCAAACAAACACGCCGACGGAAGGACATGGAAAACGAGCGGCGGATTCTAGAGGTAGTTCCGCTTCGAAATTCTTGCAGACAAAAATCGTTGCTGTATCTTCCGCCGACTCCTGACAAACGAGAGCAACCGGAAGTAGAAGATTATGAAAAGTTGACAATAACGTCGAAGAGAGTCAGCAAGATTTATCGCCCCTTTGGTGAAAGCGATGACGAATTGGACTACCATGATGGTTTTGAAAAGCGCAACTCGGCGCCCATTGCGAATCTCGCCGAAGTTTAACCCATTTATGACTAGTGGACTCTCCCATCCTTCTAAATTGGATCAGTTTATTTCCAAAAGTAGGGATGTCTAGTATATTTATTTCTATATTAAGAATATTTCTGACATAAATTCCTTGAAGCAAACAGCGCAGACCCTGATGAGACGCCGCATCATGTGGCGTCTCATCTGGGTCTACGCTGTTTGCCAAGGCCTTTTTTCTAGACGCTAGGCATAAATAAGTTAATATATGCAGATGATAGATTTGTGTCACAAACAAAATACATAAACGTATCTCTTATTTTCTCACAGAAATCTACTCTTAAGTCCGCAAAGAACCGAATCTGAGAACTTTTAATCTCGATGTGTTAGTAGTCACTTCAGAAAATCCACGGGACGGCTGTTATTGCTCTGAATTTTTGTTATAAAGAGATGTCGAAATGTGATATAATATTCATTATACAACTACCGGTATCCAGTAACATCATCAACAGAGGTTGAAGCAATCTCAACTTGATACTTTTGTGGAGAAATAAAGAAGGAAAAAAACACAGTGGCGTAGCTTTAACAATAGAGGAAATTGCGCGTTGTAAATCCGAAATCAATCTGATAAAAGTGTGTTGTTATTTTTGAATATTGGTTATTGGGGCAGTTGTTGGAGTTCGTTGGAAATCGTCATTTAAATCGGTTTTGTGCTTATGTAATATTTTGTTAAATACACGCCTGATGTTTTGCGTGAAAACGTAATCGCTTGTTATACGCGGTTGTACTTGTGACATAAATACGAATGAAGCTGTCGCAAAGTTATGAAAAACACTCCCATGGATTTGTTCCTCGCTCAGGCAAAAAGGAGCTTAATACATGTGCTTAACGTGTCGTCCAACATTAGCCTGTGCAGTCCGAACAGGCTAATCAGGGACTACAATTTACGCTTTAACTGGATTTCGTTAAGAAGACATTATTTTAAACGAAAAACGCAATAAAAGCGGAAAGTGTCGTCCCTGTTGTGTGCGGCATATATGGTAGATACGCACGTGACTTCGAAAGTGTTGCAGCAAATGACTGCTAAATGGGGTAATGTAACATTGGTGAACTGGACTCACATGCTTTGTCTTTGTTAGGGATCGCACGTTGCATAAGTTATGGAGATGGAATATCAGTTTGCACGAGTACCGGTATCGGATATAATTAGCATTTCGCACAACCCGCTCAATACTGTTTGACGGGTAAAATGCCGTAAAATATGTTTGTTCTATATTAAAAATGGCTAGGACCCTAACAATATTATTGGTTCTTTCAAATTTGTGTTTTTCATTTTCATGTTGTTAAAGGTTATATGTTTTTGCGTGCATAAAGGTTTGTTTTGACGACGTCCACTTTTAAATAACATTGTATGATTTTGACTAAATGAGACATGAAACAAACCTATTGTTACGCCCTAAAACAAAATATAAATGCTTATAAATATGTGTTATAACTGGGCCTAGATAGACAAAACAGCTTTATGTAAATGCATTTCGTGCAGTGTGTTTCCAATGTGTGTTTATACTGTATCCAGTGTGCAGCTATACGTCGCTTGTACTTCATTTGTTTATTTAAAACCTATCGATCTCAATCCACTCGTCTATCATGTGTTTTGCTAATGGATATTCGCGGTTATCAAAGTATAAAATGGAAGATATCATTCCCTTCTATCGTCATTGTAATCGTTGCCATCATCAACCTAATCATTATTACCACAGCTTTTCATCGTCATCGGTAATACCAATATGTTACCACGATAGTCATCAACATTATCCCCATTTCTACAGGGCAGCGGGCAACGACAACGAGCGAGGCATGGTATTGTAATGCGCATGGGGGGGGGTGGGGGGTAGAGAGTTAGGGTAAGGGTTAAGGTTAGCCTTAACTTAACCCATTCCTTAACCCTAACCCTAACCTAACCATAGCCAGGGTTATTTCCCCTATGCCATGCCTCGCTCGATGTAATTGTCCTCTTCCCCCGTCATGTTCATGTAACCGGTACTTAAAAAATATTGTATCATGATCATCACAGCCACCATCATCAATTTTTTAAAATTTATTTATTTATTGACTTAGTGAATATTGCACAATTTATAAATGATTTTCATCATATTCGATGTCTTAAAAATCACATTACTTTCGCACCTTAGTATATTTTGATTAACGCATAAACATGTTTATATTTACAGCTTGATGATAATATGTAATTTTAATAGATATCAATTTAAGAGTATTTCATCTGTCTTTGTCATACAATAATTAAGCTGAGCGGAATGTGTTCTGTGTGGACTGCAGCGTCAAATTCAAAATTGATTCAAGTCCATACTAGGATATGATTGATAAGATGGCACAATGTTTTTGAACTATTCGAGTCAATCGAAACCAAACAAGATGCTAACAGCTATAATTATGAAAAAAGCTTTCCAGACACGTTATTTCTAACAAAACTTTAACCCATTTATGCCTAGTGGACTCTCCCATCCTTCTAAATTGAATCAATTTATTTCCAAAATAATGGATATCTAGTATATTTATTTCTATATTTAGAATATTTCTTACATAATTTCCTTTAAGCAAACAGCGTATACCCAGATGAGACGCCGCATCATGCGGCGTCTCATCTGGGTATACGCTGTTTGCCAAGGCCTTTTTTCTAGACGCTAGGCATAAATGAGTTAAGTATTGATAATAAAATGGTTTCTTTCTCTGCATCAGAAGCTGAGCAACTAGAACAGTAACACACCATATCGTATTCACGAATAAAATGTGTACATACCTTATGCAAGTTAATATGTGTTAAGACGGATTTTGTATTTATATATTTTCCTC
Source organism: Dreissena polymorpha (assembly GCF_020536995.1). NCBI lineage: Eukaryota > Metazoa > Mollusca > Bivalvia > Myida > Dreissenidae > Dreissena > Dreissena polymorpha. The sequence goes on along the minus strand of NC_068357.1, from coordinate 108,233,056 downwards.
ACCATTCATGTAGGCCTGTATGCCGATCATGATTTTTAAAGGGAAATTTTCAAATTGTACTTTGACAAAATGACATGATTGATTAAGTTCGTTGATTACAAAAAAAGTATGCATTTTACTCATACAAGCTAAAGAAAACTCCTGGCTGAGACAATGGTACAAATATCTGTAAATTGATTGATTATTACCAATCGATATTGAAAAGTTTCATAACGCTTTTTCAAAGATACTTCAACAAAAACGTGCATTTGCTACATAGATTTTAACAATGTCCTTGTGGTTTCAAGAAGTGAGATAGCCTGGACGCGAGCAACCTTTTTCTCTCGAGATCCCGGTTCGAAATCCAGGTTAAGCACTTTTTAATGATATCCTTTTCCTTGTTTAATGATTCATTTAAACTATCGCAAATGTTTCAGCTTTATTTGTTAAATAAATGAAATTTTAAAAAATACAAATATATGTGAACAAGTCCCTTTAAACATGAAACTGTAATTCATAATTATCGTCCATCTCCTATTTGAATTATGTGCAATTTGGAATTGTGCACTATTATATCGATGTATTTGTTTTAAGCATTTTTGTTTGCTTGTTTTGTTTTTGAAGCGTTCTATTTTATATAGATTGTGAAATAAAATATATCTGTGTCATATGTTTGTGGTTATTCTAACCACATATCAAATGCTTGTTGCAATGATGTAGTTAACATGCACGTCGTCCACCGATCAGTTGGTCTCAGGTCTGATCCACACACGGGAGCTTTTAAGATCTCCGACATGCAAAACAAATCACCAAGTTCCAAGGAAACGCACACACGAGTTTCTCAATAAGCCTACGGACGAACATGAGAGTCTCTCAATACGCCTAAGGATGAACACGAGAGTCTCTCAATATGCCTAAGGACGAACGCGAGAATTTCTCAATAAGCCTAAGGACGAACACGACAGCATCTCAATAAGTATAAGGATGAACGCAAGAGTTTCTCAATACGCCTAAGAACGAACGCGAGAGTCTCTCAATACGCCTAAGGACGAACACGAGAGTCTCTCAAAACGCCTAAGGACGAACACGGGAGTTTCTCAATACGCTTAAGGAGGAATGCAAGAGTATCTCAATACCCCTAAGGACGAACGCGAGAGTTTCTCAGTTAGCCGAAGAACGAACGCGAGAGTCTCTCAATACGCCTAAGGACGAACACGAGAGTCTCTCAATACGCCTAAGAACAAACGCGAGAGTCTCTCAATATGGCTAAGGACGAACACAAGAGTCTCTCAATAAGCCTACGGAGAAGGCAAGAGTTTCTCAATACCCCTAAGGACGAACGCGAGAGTTTCTCAGTTAGCCTGAGGACAAACACGAGAGTATCTCAGTTAGCCTAAGGAGGAACGCGAGATTTTCTCAGTTAGCCTAAGGACAAACCCGAGAGAATCTCAATAAGCCTAAGGACGAACACTAGAGTTTCTCAATAAGCCTAAAAGCGAACACGAGAGTTTCTCAATAAGCCAAAGGATGAACATGAGAGTATCTCAATACGTCTAAGGATGAACATGAGAGTATCTCAATACGCCTAAGGATGAACATGAGAGAATCTCAATACGCCTAAGGATGAACATGAGAGTATCTCAATACGCCTAAGGATGAACATGAGAGTATCTCAATACGCCTAAGGATGAACATGAGAGTATCTCAATACGCCTAAGGATGAACACGAGAGTATCTCAATACGCCTAAGGATGAACATGAGAGTATCTCAATACGCCTAAGGATGAACATGAGAGTATCTCAATACGCCGAACACGAGAGTATCTCAATAAGCCTAATGACGAACACGTGCGTTTCTCAATAAGCCTAATGATGAACACGAGAGTGTCTCAATAAGCCAAAGGACCAATACGAGAGTATTTCAATAAGCCTGAAGACGAACACGAGAGTTTCTCAATAAGCCTTAGGACAAACCTGAGAGTATTTCAATAAGCCTTAGGAAGAACAAGAGAGTATCTCAATAAGCCCGAGGGCGGCCCTGAGAGTAGCTCGATAAGCCGAAAGAGGAACTTGAAAGTATCACAATTAGCCTAAGAACGAACACAAGAGCTTCTCAATAAGCCTAAGTACGAGCCTGAGAACTTCTCAATGAGCCTTAAGACAAACGCGAGAGTTTCTCAATAAGCCTACGGACAAACACGGGCCAGTTTCTCAATAGGCCTAAGGACGAACGTGAGAGTTTCTCAATAAGCCTAAGGACGAACACAAAAATTTCTCTATCAGCTAAAGGACGAATGCGAGAGTTTCTAAATAAGCCTATGGACAAACATGTGACTATCTCAATACGCCCAAGGATGAATCTGAGAGTTTTCCAATAAGCCTAAGGACGTACACGAGAGATTCTTAATAAGCCTAATAAGCCTAAGGCCGAACATAAGCATTTCTCAATAAGCCTAAGGACGAACACGAGAGTATCTCAATAAGCCTAAGGACGAATACAAGAATTTCTCAATAAGCCTAACGACGAACACGGGAGAATCTCAATAAGCCTATGGACGAACATGAGAGTTTGTCAATAAGCCTAAAGATGAACACGAGAGTATATCAATAAGCCTAAGGACAAACGCGAGAGTTTCTCAATAGGCATAAGGACGAACACAGGTGTTTCTCAATAAGCCTAAGGACGAATGCAAGAGTTTCTGAATAAGCCTACAGATGAACAAGAGAGTTTCTCAATAAGCCCATGAACGAACACGAGAGTTTCTAAAAAAGCCTAAGGACAAACATAAGCATATCTCAATAAGCCTAAGGACGAAAAGGGGGTTTCTCAATAGGCCTACGGACGCGACAGCCTAAGGACAAACATGAGCATATCTCAATAAGCCGAAGGACAAACATGAGTTTCTCAATAGGCCTTAGGACAAACGCGAGAGTTTCCCAATAAGCCTAAGGACGAACAAGAGAGTTTCTCAATAAGCCTAAGGACGAACACGACAACTTCTCATTAACAATAAAGATGAATACGAGAGTATTTCAATAAGTCTGAAGATGAACAGGAGAGTGTCTCAATTAGCCTAAGGACGAACACAAGAGTTTCTCAATAGGCCTATGGACAAACATGAGAGTTTCTCAATAAGCCCAAGGATGTACACGAGAGTTTCTTAATAAGCCTAAGAACGAACATTAGCATATCTCTATAAGCCTAAGGACAAACAAGAGAGTTTCTCAATAAGCCCAAGGACATACACAAGAGTTTCTCAATAAACCTAAGGACATACACGAGAGTTTCTCAATAAGCCCAAGGACATACACGAGAGTTTCTCAATAAGCCTAAGGACATACATGAGAGTTTCTCAATAAGCCGAAGGACATACACGAGAGTTTCTCAATAAGCCTAAGGACATACACAAGAGTTTCTCAATAAGCCAAAGGACATACACGAGAGTTTCTCAATAAGCCCAAGGACATACACGAGAGTTTCTCAATAAGCCTAAGGACATACACGAGAGTTTCTCAATAAGCCTAAGGACATACACAAGAGATTCTCAATAAGCCTAAGGACATACACGAGAGTTTCTCAATAAGCCTAAGGACGAACAAGAGAGTTTCTCAATAAGCCCAAGGATAAACACTAGAGTTTCTCAATAAGCCTAAGGACATACACGAGAGTTTCTCAATAAGCCTAAGGACAAACAAGAGAGTTTCTCTATAAGCCCAAGGACATACACGAGAGTTTCTCAATAAGCCTAAGGACATACACGAGAGTTTCTCAATAAGCCAAAGAACAAATATGGGCATATCTCAATAAGCCTAAGGACGAACAAGAGAGTTTCTCAATAAGCCTAAGAACCAATTCGAGAGTTTCTCAATAAGCCTAAGGACATTCACGAGAGTTTCTCAATAAGCCTAAGGACATACACGAGAGTTTCTCAATAAGCCTAAGGACATACACAAGAGATTCTCAATAAGCCCAAGGACATACACGAGAGTTTCTCAATAAGCCTAAGGACATACACAAAAGTTTCTTAATAAGCCCAAGGACACACACGAAATTTTCTCAATAAGCCTAAGGACATACAGGAGAGTTTCTCAATAAGCCCAAGGACATACACGAGAGCTTCTCAATAAGCCTAAGGACAAATTTGGGCATATCTCAATAAGCCTAGGGACGAACAAGAGAGTTTCTCAATAAGCCTAAGGACATACACAAGAGTTTCTTAATAAGCCCAAGGACATACACAAGAGTTTCTCAATAAGCTTAAGGACATACACGAGAGTTTCTCAATAAGCCTAAGGACGAACAAGAGAGTTTCTCAATAAGCCCAAGGACATACACGAGAGTTTCTCAATAAGCCTAAGGACATACACGAGAGTTTCTCAATAAGCCTAAGGACGAACACCAGAGTTTCTCAATAAGCCCAAGGACATACACTAGAGTTTCTCAATAAGCCTAAGAACAAATATGGGCATATCTCAATAAGCCTAAGGACGAACAAGAGAGTTTCTCAATAAGCCTAAGGACATACACAAGAGTTTCTCAATAAGCCAAAGGACATACATGAGAGTTTCTCAATAAGCTTAAGGACATACACAAGAGTTTCTCAATGAGCCTAAGGACAAACAAGAGAGTTTCTCTATAAGCCTAAGGACATACACGAGAGTTTCTCAATAAGCCTAAGGACAAACAAGAGAGTTTCTCAATAAGCCAAAGGACATACACGAGAGTTTCTCAATAAGCCTAAGGACAAACAAGAGAGTTTTTCAATAAGCCAAAGGACATACACGATGAGTTTCTCAATAAGCCTAAGGACAAACAAGAGAGTTTCTCAATAAGCCAAAGGACATACACCAGAGTTTCTCAATAAGCCAAAGGACATACACGAGAGTTTCTCAATAAGCCTAAGGACATACACGAGAGTTTCTCAATAAGCCTAAGGACATACACGAGAGTTTCTCAATAAGCCTAAGGACATACACGAGAGTTTCTCAATAAACCAAAGGACATACACGAGAGTTTCTCAATAAGCCTAAGGACATACACGAGAGTTTCTCAATAAGCCTAAGGACATACACGAGAATTTCTCAATAAGCCTAAGGACAAACAAGAGAGTTTCTCAATAAGCCTAAGGACATACACGAGAGTTTCTCAATAAGCCTAAGGACTAACAAGAGAGTTTCTCAATAAGCCTAAGGACATACACCAGAGTTTCTCAATAAGCCAAAGGACATACACGAGAATTTCTCAATAAGCCTAAGGACATACACGAGAGTTTCTCAATAAGCCTAAGGACATACACGAGAGTTTCTCAATAAGCCTAAGGACAAACAAGAGAGTTTCTCAATAAGCCTAAGGACATACACCAGAGTTTCTCAATAAGCCTAAGGACATACACGAGAGGTTCTCAATAAGCCTAAGGACAAACAAGAGAGTTTCTCAATAAGCCTAAGGACATACACAAGAGTTTCTCAATAAGCCTAAGGACAAACAAGAGAGTTTCTCAATAAGCCTAAGGACATACAAGAGAGTTTCTCAATAAGCCTAAGGACAAACACGAGAGTTTCTCAATAAGCCCAAGGACCAATAAGAGAGTATTTCAATAAGCCTGAAGACGAACACGAGAGTATCTCAATTAGCCCAAGGACAAACACGAGAGTTTCTTAATAAGCCTTAAGACGAACGCGAGAATTTCTCAATAAGCCCAAGGAAGAACACGATAGTTTCTAAATAAGCCTAAGAAAGAACATGAACATATCTCAATAAGCTTAAGGATGAACACGAGAGTTTCTCAATAAGCCTAAGGACATACACAAGAGTTTCTCAATAAGCCTAAGGACAAACAGCAGAGTATCTCAACTAGCTGAAGGACAAACAATAGAGTTTCTTAAAAAGCCTAAGGACAAAAACTAGAGTTTAATAAGCCTAAGGACAAACACTAGAGTTTCTTAATAAGCCTAAGGACAAACGCTAGAGTTTCTTAATAAGCCTAAGGACAAACACGGGAGTTTCTTTATAATCTAAGGACAAACACGGGAGTTTCTTAATAAGCCTTAGGACAAACGCTAGAGTTTCTTAATAAGCCTAAGGACAAACACGGGAGTTTTCTTTATAAGCCTAAGGACAAACACTAGAGTTTCTTAATAAGCCTAAGGACAAACACTAGAGTTTCTTAATAAGCCTAAGGACAAACACTAGAGTTTCTTAATAAGCCTAAGGACAAACACTAGAGTTTCTTAATAAGCCTAAGGACAAACGCTATAGTTTCTTAATAAGCCTAAAGACAAACACTAGAGTTTCTTAATAAGCCTAAGGACAAACGCTAGAGTTTCTTAATAAGCCTAAGGACGAATACGAGAGTTTTTCAATAAGCCTAAGGACGAACACAAGAGTTTCTCAATATGCCTAAGGACAAACACGAGAGTATCTCAATAAGCCTATATAATGGACAAACACGAGAGATTCTCAAAAAGCCTAAGGACGAACCCGAGAGTTTCTTTATAGGCCTAAGAATGAACACCCGAGTTTGTAAAAAATTTTACCTTATGTTCAAAGCTACTTTTTGACTTCAGTCTTGCTGAGCTTCAGAGAATAAAGAAACAAAAAAACGCAATACTTATTTTTGTTAGTATCTATTTTCAGCATTTTATATTCAGGCATAAATATAAACACAACCTTTCTTTTGGACAAAGATTATCCGGTATACAAACAACAACGTCTCCGATTTGCCATTACAAATACCTTCAAATAACTTAATCAGGGTAATTAACCTACTGAATGCTTACTTTGCAAGACTGGTTAATTTGAATAAAATAAAGCAACACTTAAAATGCATTACTGTTAAGATGGTAACTATCAACTCTCTTCTAAATTATGATTATTTATTTTCATTTAGTGTGACTACAAAACGTGAATAATGTTGAAACAAAGAGTTGTTTGTTTCCAATAGCCTGACCAACCCTAACCTTTGGTTCTTAATTTTTCATGTGTTCAACAAGATATTTAATCCTATACCACTTAGATACGTATTTTCACGCATTTCCCTCAGAAAGTTATATTCAATTTAAGACCTTTCTTACTAGATTCAAGTTGTTAGGGCTTCGTCTCCAAACCTTAGATACTGATGAGCAGCAAACAGCATTAAACCTGAACAGACTGTGAGTTACTCGCAGGCTGTTCTGGTTGTATGCTGTTTGCAAAAGCCATTTTCACTTTGCTTCTAATGGGGGAAAGGGTCAAAAAAGATATTTGGAATATTTCTCTCATTTAACATTCTTATCTGTGTGTTAACGGAAAAAAACAACAAGTAAGGCCGGTCCACCTATATTCACTAAATTCTTGGAGATTTTAATGGAAACAAACAACTTATTATATTGGCCTAACTACCAATAATGGCTGCTAAAATTGTATCAGAAAAAGGAGATAGTTCTTGACTATTAAGAATCAATAGACAACTTGCACCGATTTCTAGAATATATTAAAACTGTTTTTAGTTGAGAAGATTACAAGTAAGCTAACGTTTTTTAATTGAGCTGTGCTCTGTGAAAAGGGAATCTAATGCATGTGCGTAAAGTGCCGTCCCAGATTAGCCCTAATCAAGATATTTCAAACTGCACAGGCTAATCTGGGACGACACTTTACAAACATGCATTAAACCCCTTTTTCACAGAGCATAGCCCAATTTCAATGTGGTATACAAATGTTGTTAACACAAATTATATATTCAATTAAAATTGTGTTTAAGATGATCATTATCATTGTAATTTTGTGTTGTTAAATTAATTGTTAATGTTCTATTTTACATGAAATAAAACACTATAAAAAAAGAAATAAAACACTACAAAAGATGAAATAAAACATTTTATCAGATGAAACAGAAACACTGAGGCTGGTTATCGAGACATTCGGAGTAGCTTTTAAAAACTAATCTGAGCTGATATTAGGTGACCAAAGAGCCAGAATTCTCTTAATACAAACTCTTTACCTTTTTATTTATTGATTTTTAAAATCTATTTAAGGACGACAATTAAGACAGTAAATGCAATAACTAAATGTAGTATCAACACATATCTCTCTTTCATAAATGCAATAATTAAATGCATCATCAATATATATCACTATTTTAAAATTTGTTAAATTATAAAATCATGAACAACAGGAACAGTGAAAATATTATTGCAGATAGATATCTTTGGCTAAAGACTCAACAACCGTTTGTAACAAATCAACAATTATATAGTTCATATAACAATATCAACGAATTGCATATTCATATTAACAATTTTTTCAAGCAAACATGTGTGTTTGTAAAAATTTATAAACAGACAGTTAATGATCTAAGTGTTTGGGTCACATTGTGTCCTACTTACAGCAATACCGGTATATTTGTTTATAAACAAAAACATCTGTTATACCTTTTAGCAATCTCATAACATATCACATAAAGATAAAATACTTTTTCTGCTGATTTGCATATTTGTATTGATATTTTTTGTTTTCAATTTTTGTTAAATCTGAAATTGTTAAAAAACAAACAAAATATCTTTAACTTCTAGGTAACTGAGATTCTCTCCACAAGGAGAACTGGGCCCGTATTCACTTACCCATTCTTAGACTTAAAAATAAAGAACAGTATTAACCCTTTACCACTTAGATAAGTATTTTGACGCATTTGTTGTCCCTTAGAAAGTTCAATTTAATTTAAGACCTTTCTTACTAGATTCAAATTTTTAAGGCTTCAATTCCAACATTAAGATACTGATAAGCTGCAAACAGCATAAAAGCTTAACAGACTGCGAGTTAGTTGCAGGCTGTTCTGGTTTTATGTTGTTTGCACATAACCATTTTCACTTTGCTTCTGAGTGGGACAGGATTAAGTTTTCATAAATATACCAATGAGTTTGCATATAAACATCCTAAAACTAGTGCTTATTTCATGAACATATTGTTCTTAATAAATGAGTATACAATTAAAGATTATAAACCACCATGCTGGACTTGACTTTCAGGAATGTTTAGTATATGAGCCTTGTTCTGAGAAATCTGGGCATAATGCATGTGCATAAAGTGTCGTCCCAGATTAGCCTGTGCAGTCTGCACAGGCTAATCAGGGACAACACTTTCTGCCTAAACTTGATTTTCGGTAAGGAGGTACTTCCTTGAAACTAAAAATACCATAAAAGCGGAAAGTGTTGTCCCTGATTAGCCTGAACAGGCTAATCTGGGAGGACAGTTAACGCACATGCATTATGCCCAATTTTCCCAGAACGCGACACATATTACAGTTTTAAGAATATTTTTTATTTTCAGACATATGATGGTTGGTAAATACGAGCCCTGGTACTATGGTACTATCCAATACAGGACCTCTTGATTGCTAGGCAGACAACTAATCCAATATAATACCACCATGTGGGATGCAATGTTGTTTATTAAAGATTCATTTTGAAATTTTTTATCTGAAGAATAACATTAGTCAGAATATTCGTAAGTAACTTTGCAAATGCAAATGTCACAGAAACCTATTTATTATATATATGTTAAAGAAATATGGATTAAAGAAGGGTTGTGGACAGATGACAATACTTTCATTTACCTCGCTTACAAATGATAGCTGGTCACTAAGAGAACAAAATATATTGCAACATCATTCACACTCATGAGTCAGTCCCAAACTTTGACGACAAATTGAAAGACTTAAAATTAATATTCGCCAGCATTGATCGCGGTCTAGGTGGTTCTTCACCCAGCTCCAATTTTCTTGGCCGAAGAACCACACTCCCTCTTGCAGAGTTGCTACCTGAGTCCTTGTTTTCCGTTGTTGACCCAGTTTTCACCTCAATGGATCTACGGCTCAGATGAGAAACAGATGATCGACTGGCTCGGATTATCTCCATGACCATGGACTTACAGTCGCAGCAAATGCTGACCTGTGGACCTGAAAAGCATTGAAGTTGTGTTGAAACAAATTTGTGTCAAAAGAAACTAGTGCTCTAAAACTAATACAACTGAGAAGTGTTTTCTTTCTAATGCTTTATTGACAATCATAATTTTAAATGGTATTTTCAGTACCAACTAGAATTTGTCACGATAGTTACAAAGACTACCCCCTATGATGTCCTTATACTTAAGCATGATGTTAAAGAATGCCTTCCTTTAAAATGGGGCATTTCTTTTGTAACTTTAAACGCAGTACGAGAACAATCGCACATACACAAATTAAAACCATCAAGAGCATTGCCAGTAAGTTGGAATGTTACATGTTGAATGATGTAGGAGAAAACACGTGAAAAAGTTTCTGTAAACAGACAGATACGAAGACAGATATAAGGGAAAGGGGGGAAGAGAGATGGGGAGGGTCAGGTACATTTTTGCCCCTTATTGTAACTAGAGACTTAACCATTTGCATGCTGGGAAATTTGTCGTCTGCTAAAAAGTCGTCTGATGAATTTTTAAAATAAGCATTTTCTTAGATTTTTTTTCAAAGAATACTATCAGAATAGCAAACAGTTTGGATCCTGATGAGACGCCACATTCTGTGGCGTCTCATCTGGATCCAAACTGTTTGCAAAGGCCTTCAAAATTCGGTTCCAGCACTGAAAGAGTTAACTCAAACCATCACACCAATTTTCAGCCATGTTCAAGGGCTTATAACTCAGGAATTTAGGGATCATCAGAAATGAAGAAATATCTTGCACATCTACAAGTCATGGTCAAATCACAAATGAAGTTTCCATTTAATCGCTTGGGAAATGAGAATTTTTTTTTTGCTCCACAAACTTATTGAATTCTATGCGGACTGAAAAAGTGACAGAGAGACTCAAACATGCCCCCATCAAACTATGTTTGGACTCGAGGGTGTTTCAAATAAGCCCTAGGCTTTTTATGCAATCAAGTTTAAATAAATAGGTTTAAACTAAACTATGTTTGCAAAAGAGTATAATTGAGCCTTGCTCTGGGAAAATGGTGTTTAATGCATGTCCGTAACAAGTCGTTCCAGATAAGCCTGGGCAGTCCACACAGGCTAATCAGGCACGAAACTTTCCTCCTGAACTGAATTTTCGCTACAAAGAGACTTTCTTAACACCAAAATTTCAAGAAAAGCATCATGTTTCCTCCATGATAAGCCTGTGCGGACGTCACAGGCTAATCTGGGATGACACTTTACGCCCATGCATTAAGCCTGGTTTTTCTAGAGCCCAAACAAATAACAAAACACACCTTGAAGAAGTGCCTTATTGGGTGGTGGTCTTGTCTCGCCGATGCCGATGGTGTGCGACCGCTGGAGACTTCGGCGCCTACTCGTAGATCTGTCCTCTTCCTTGGAAGCCGGTGACAAGTCTGAATCGGAACCATTGATCTGTTGGTCTGCCTCGTTCCGGGATTTGCGATCAGTGGCTGGACTATGTGGTACAGATCCGGTGCTGAAAACCAACGTGAAATGTTCAGATAGTGTTATGTTAAAAAAAATTGGGTAAAAACATAATACAGAATCCAGGACAATTATATAACCTTTCGATTATTTTGAAGGTTTTAAGGATGATAAAATACTTAAAATGAATAACAAAAAGGTCAAAAGTCTTGATACTATGATATAAATAGTCTAGCGACTGGGATGTAACGGGTTCTATCCCCACTGAGAAAGCGTTCTTTAGATCCCCCCATAGACACCAAGTACTGGGTCTAGTCCCAGGAAACATACTCAAGAACGTTTCAAATACGCATTAGGCTTTCTATGCAATCAAGCTACACTAAATAGGTTTTAAACTAACATAAAAATAAAGCCCCTTTGACAAGAGCACCGCATAACAGGTGCCACGCTTGGCGGCGAAAGCTTGTTAGAATGTTTTTTTTTTTTTTTAAGAGGTCACAGTGGCCTTGACCTTTGACCTAGTGACCCAAAATGGGTGTGGCGTGTAGAACTCATCAAGGTGCATGTACATATTAAGTTTCAAAGTTGTAGGTGGAAGCACTTTGATTTTAGAGCCAATGTAGAGGTTTTAGCACGACGCCGGCAGACGGCGAGCAGGCTATGACAATACCTCGGGTTTTCTCTGAAAACAGCCTTGCTAAAAATTAAAATGCCTCTTAACTCCTCAAAAGTGATAAGCAAACCAGATTAAACGATTCCATTCCTCGATATCATGCAGCAAAAAACTGTTCCCAAACTAATTATTCAACCAGAAAACAGACACAAAACAATATATCCCATCATCTTTGAAGAAAGGGGTGGGGGGTGGTTGGGGTGAAACAAACAAGTCGTAGACATCTATACCTCTCATACACCTTAAGTGCCTCCAGAACTTCGGGACTCAAAGGTACGGGGCTTAGCGTATACACAGGGATTTTCTCAAAATGTTCCGTTGGGACACTCATCTGAAAGGACAATTAAAGTACACACAGTCATCATTGGAGCTTTTCCTTTTCAGTAATTTTAAGTAATGAGATAGTCTTATCTTATTTTGTTACAAAATAAAGTACTATATTCCTACTCTTTAATAAATTAATAATTATAAATAAACCAGAGCTGTCCCAAGACAATTCTAAGTTGTATGTCAGAGTTATGGAAATTGGTCAGTGACCTCACATAATGAGCGTGAACACATGTGCGAAATTTTAATTGAATATGTAGTAGAAACAAAATACATGAAGATCTCATGACTTGGGTTACTTGTGTGGCTTCGACTATTCATGAATGCTTTTTTACATTTCTAATTATAACCATTAAATAAAATCATATATTCTAATTCGCAAAATAAACATTTAATGAAATACTTTACTTTTACTCTTAATCGCTGCATTTAATTAAATAGCCAATTCTAAATATAATGATATACATTGAATGATTTTCTCTGTACCAACTTCTTTAATTTATAACATGAAATAAAATGCTCTACTCTTACATAAGTAACATATAATGAAATACTCTATTCTGACTTTATTTGTAAACATTAAATGATTTTTTGAGCTTTTCATAAAATGTTTATTATTAGAGTCAAAATATACCATTTCATATAAAGATTAATATTAGAGTCAGAATTAAGAATTTCAGCCAATGTTAATTATCGTTTGTACATACCTTTTTTAGGCAGTAGTTACAAACAGAGCGACCACAGAATTTACACTTGGTTCCCCATTTAAAGAACTTGAACTCTGTCTTCTTGCATGTGAAACAAATCTGAAACAAGTAAGAAATTGAACTCTTTCTTCTTGCAGTGAAACAAATCTGAAACAAGTCAACATAATAGTATAACACATAGATGAACGTAATATTCACATACTTTTAAGGTGAAAATTTTGCACAAGGACATAACCATTCGAAATGTGTCCATAAGACATGTAGGCCAAAGCAACATGTTATTGGAAACAAATATGGGTGTTGTGTGAAAGACATTACGTGCAAACTGGAGCTTGTCACCGTAGTGATGAATATCAACCTACTTTTCCTTTGAAAACCTTGGTATAAAGGTCACTGATCATGGTAATTTGACCTACTGTGCCTAAAGGTCGGGGTCATGTTAATACTTGACCTAACTTTCCTTTGCCAATCCACCTTCAGTGGTATAAATCTCAGGGTTTGTAATGAGTTTTAACCCTTTGCATGCTGGGAAATTCGTCTGCTGAATTTCTAAAATTAGCATTTTCTTCGATTTTTTTCAAAGAATACTATGAGAATAGCAAACAGTTTGGATCCAGATGAGACGCCACGTTCTGTGGCGTCTCATCTGGATCCAAACTGTTTGCAAATGCCTTCAAAATTCGGCTCCCGCACTGAATGTTTTAACCTACCATTTCTTTGCGAGCCTTAGCATAAAAGACAGGAGTCATGATCAGATTTGACATACCTTTCCTTTGCCGACCTTCGTATAAAGGTCAGGGTTCATGATCAGGCTCTCGAGCTCCGCCTTTGTCAGCACAGTGCGAATGTGAATGACCTCTTCAAGGGTCAAGGACAAACACTCAATCGGGTTCTGCCACTTGTGCTGTCCACAAACAATACAAAGAACTTGCAATGACAACAATATTAAGCTTTGTATTTCTTCATATAACCAAATGCTAACGCATCATAAGCACAAGTTTAAATGTGTTTGAGTATTTTTTTAAAAGCATTAGAAACATTTAAGAAAGTTTGAATTTCTACATGACAATTGCCCTATTGAAACAAATACACATACAAATATACTGACTGTAACAATTGAAGCTTTAGTTATGATAATTATTAGACCAAATACTACATTAACAAATCAAAGACAAGATTGTGCACATTAATTTTCTTCAAATAACAACTGGAAGCAAATCTACGAAAGATCTAATTGTTGGTTTCTAAAGTAAAGAGGTGAAAAGATTTTGTTTTTAAAAACATGCTGCCATTGGAATACTAAATTCTAAAATAGTAATATCAGTGTTTTGGTAAAAGGAATACCGTTTAAACAGTTAGAACTATAAAGAACATTGAAAGAAGTAATGAAATGTGGTAGTATGATCAGATTGGAATTATGAAACAAATGCTGACAAGTCTATAAGTTAGCAGAACAGTCACTTAGTTAATTCACATTGTGTTCTGGCCCCTTGGTTTGATTAATACCAGGGGTATATAAAAACTACATCAACATTTGTAGAAACTGACTGGATTAAAAAATCAAAAAAAATCTTTGCATGAATTCTTTCAGTTCAGAAATAATGATCTACCACACACAATATCACACAATTTAAAAAGTTTGTCAATTTATTCTAAACTGACTCTTGTGTTAATGCATTTATTCTAAACTGACTCTTGTGTTAATGCATTTATTCTAAACTGACTCTTGTGTTAATGCATTTATTCTAAACTGACTCTTGTGTTAATCCGTTTATTCTAAACTGACTCTTGTGTTAATCCGTTTATTCTAAACTGAGTCTTGCCTGTGATAAAAGCATTTTACCCCTTTACCACTTAGATACGTCTTTTGACGCATTTGTAGTACCTTAGAAAGTTAAATTTAATTAAAAACGTATCTTACTAGATCCAAGTTTTAAAGGTTTCAGTTTCATACCTTAGATACTGTTGAGCAGCAAACAGCATAGAACCAGAACAGACTGCGAGTTACTTGCAGGCTGTTCTGGTTTTATGCTGTTTGCACATTTTAACTTAGTGGGAAAGGGTCTATTTAGCAAAATCTTAAGGAAATTTGAGTCATGTCTACTCCATTAAAAGTTTATTTAATGTTGTTGTTGTTTTTTTCATAAAAAAATTAAATATGATGTTTAGTTTACAAGGTTTTAAAAACAAAACATTTGTTTTACCTTAGAAAATCATATTTGAATTAGAGACCTTAGAATCACTGAATTTAACATTTTAGAAAAGGACTCTTTAGAGAAATATCAAGATAATGTTCTAAAATTTATTCCTCAAACTCTGTACAAAATTAGTAATTATGGTTGCTAACTGAAACAAAAAAAAATCATAATAATACAATGAGCTTCGGTCTGGGAAAACTAGGCTTAATGCACTTGCATAAAGTAGCGTCCCTCATTTGCCTGGGCAGTTAGCACAAGCTGATCAGGGCCAACACTTTCCTTGTTTAAGGAAAGTCTCTTCTTTTTACTTGAAATCAAGTTTAAGCTCAAAGTTTTGTCCCTGATAAGCCCCCCTCAGAATAATCTGGGATGACCCTTCATGCACATGCATTAAGTATTAAGCTTGGTTTTCCTGAAGCAATGCTCAAATAATGAAGTACCGTACTTAACCATGTATTACGCACACAAGATTTTTGTATTCCAAAATAAAGGACACAAGTTTTCTTATAAAGAATCTTGGCAAATAAGATATCAAATCAATGAATGTTTCAAAATTTAGCAGTAAGAATAGTGTTATATCAATAAAGCGTGCACGCCAACTTTTTAAATTGAAATATGGGCGTGTAAAACTGAGCGTAATACATGGTAAAATACGGTATGAGTGAAGGCTATACTCACAGAGGCGGGTATTCTGAAATCAGACGTGGAGGAAGTGGGGGAGGAGTTAGTAGCAAGATGCTCAGGGGAGGCGTCGCATTTCCAACTTACATGCAGCAGATCGGCCACCTTAAACTCAGCCTTACTCGTTTTTATGACGTCGGGAATATTGTCAATGGTGCTTTCAACCTTCAAGTCCGGGTCTGTACTGCTCGAGGTTGCGTCAGAGTCCACTGGGTCTCTGAATTCAGGCGGAGGACTTAACACATGTTTGTCTGGGCTGTCTCCGTTACTGTGGTTTTCAAAGTCAACTGAAAGATTGTGTGAGCCTTTCACCGGTTTTGTCTCAAATCTCGGACGCACTTCTGAGCTAGAACGCATCACTCTTCGCAGAGGACGGAATTCTGGCCTATGAAAAGTTGTAGCATTATTTTGTGACATTACTTCCTGTTTTGATGAGGTCACTTCCTGTTTAGCTTGTAGTATTTCTGTTTTACTTGATGTTGAGTTTTTAACAAGGCTCTTTTCAGATTCAGATACGTTTTCAGTATTTTCTACTTTGACCTTACTTAAATTGTCTTGAGTAAACACACCAATGCGCCTTGCTTTTGATTCAATTTGATTTTGCTCTGTGTCAACAGTATGTTGTTCATCATGGACTGGTTTAATAGGAATTCTAAGTCTGATATCAGATCTTTCTGTTCTAACAGCGACTTGCCTAGATAAACGCACACTTTTCTTTGGTTTACTTGCATTATCTTTGTTGTCACTTGATATTTTTGAATCTGTTTCCATTTGTAATTCTTTATCAGTTATTGCATTTGTTAAATCACCCATACTTTGTGCATGGTCATTGCTTTTCATGCGACCATCTGTATGTTCATGTCTTGATTCACCCCCAGATTTTGCATCAGTTATGTCATCAGCAGTTTTCGAACTTTTTATTATAGACTTTGGCACAGCAGTTTTCCTAGCAGTTATTGCTTGTGACTCCTCTTTGTCCACATACTTTGATAGATTGGAGGACTGATACAGATTACTGGAGCGCTCTTGAATTAATTTTGCTCTCATTCTAGCCTGTCTGTCAAAGTCTATCTCACTTGCAGGCCTCACCCTTTGGGATACAGCTCTTGAGATAACAGTTTTGTCGTGTACTTCTTCTTTAGACTCTATTTTCTTTTTACCAATTTTCTCAATTTTCTTGAAAATTTCCTCTTCCTCCTCTTTCAAAGTCTGACGTGTTCTAATTGAACCGATTTCAGGTCGGGACCTAGCTCTTATGATTCCCCTTGATTTAGTGAGGGAACCAACACCATTGTCTTTTTCACTACTCTGTAAAAATGGTTCACCATGAAATATCTTATTTTCTTTAGGTTCAGTTACAATTTTATCAGAAATATTATTATTTGCTTTTATACTATCAATTGAAACATTATTTGATTTTATCACATGTTTAATTTGACTTTCAGTTGTATGCTCTGTTTTAACTTTTGTTTCAGCTTTGGGTTCTACTGGGTGCAAAGTCTTGGGTTCCACTTTATGTTTATTTTTCTCTTTAGGGTCCTTTATTTGAATAGCAGATTCAGAAACAAATGTTTCCTCATCAGAATTTTCTGAACTATCAATTTTATTTACATCTGCCCAGGCAAGTTTGTTAACAGATTGTGAACGTTTTGAATTGACAACTAATGCTTTATGATCATGCTTTGGTTTCGACAAACATGCAATACTGGATACACTAGCATGCCTACGAACTGGCTTCGCTCTTTCTTTTGTTGATACACCCTTGTTGATCAGATTTTCCTTCTGAACCTCATCTGTAGCACTAAACTCAGAAGAAATATTATTGCTTACATTGGATAAACTTGCAGCACGGGAGTCCAGGGATAAAGGATCATGCATTTTACAAACATGCACAGAGTGTCTATGGTGATGCTGGTGTGTTTTACGCTCAAGGTGTGAGCTTTCAACGTCACGAGAAACAACACTTACGGAATGTCGTCTGGGGGACACTTGTCTGAAACTATGAGAATGAGTCAAATGAGTTGGACTTTCACAATGAGGTGGTGGAGATGGAGAAGACAACGAGTCTTGATGTTTTAATGCACGAGTTTGCGGGGAATCACAACGCGTAGAAACAAACGACTCTTTACGATTACAAGACTTCGATGATTTTCTAGGAATACTACAAGTGAATGTTTCTGAGCGCGACAACGATAACCGTCGCACGGGGGATTCTGGTCTCCCACCATGGGCATTGGGCGAACTACATCGGACCGGGGAATGACAATACTGAGGTTCAGAAATCGACGCAACACTAACAGAGCGTGTGATACGCTTCGGTTTCTGAGGGTATTCTGAATCAAACTCGCTCAAGTTGTTTGGCACTGAAACAGAATTCTCTAAAAGATTGCCTTGTGACTTTGACAACACGCAATGTTCAGCATGCTTTAAATGCTTTTGTTGTTGGTGCTGTAAGTCTTTATGTGTATGTTTGTGCACAATGCTACTGTCAACAATATCACAATTGCCATGCACGTGACCACTGTCTTTTTGTCGATACGATACAAGCTTGGATTTGGTCACCCTTCTCGAAACATGCTCTCGAGAAAAGCGATGTTTAGTTTGTGGTGTCTCATCAAACTCATCATCTTCCATGACAGTTGCATGCTGGGAGGAAGCAGACACTGGCGATACCTTTTTCCCATTCTTTGTGTCGCATGCGCTTATTGTGTGACGTCTGCCAATTGCTCGACTCTGGCTTGAACCATGCTGAGCAAGGTCTCTTGCGACTGAAATAAGCAAGGACAGTGTTAACCCTTGACCTCTTAGATACCAATTATGATTCTTGTGTAGTCTCTTGGAAAATCAAATTCAATCAAAGACCATTGTTGCCAAATTCAAGTTTTAAAGCATTCAATTCCTAGCCTTAGTTACGGAGATGCGTCAAACAGCATAAAACCTGATCAGACAGCGAATTACTCCATGCCTTTCTGGTTTTATGCTAGTTGCATATGGCCTTTGTCACTTTGCTTCTGAGGGGGAAAGGGTTTAAGATTATAAATTCACTTCTTTTTTTCTGGTTTTCCAAACAAATCAAAACGAGTATTAATTAGAGCTTTATCACAGACGTGACGTATACCCCCACGTGCCGCGTTGACACAGACTATTTTGCATGCTGTCTTCACAAAACAAGAGAATCAAATTTATGGCGATTTTTAAGAATTATAATGCCATTATCATTTATGGCCTTTTCGACCTTTGAACTATTGAATTTTTTCGCATGACATGCCGTCCAAATTTATGGCCATTTTTTTACTTTTGAACTCCAAGTGTGACCTAGACCTTGGAGTTATGGACATAATGCTTTCGCATGACACATCGTCTAATGATTGTGAACAAATGTACCAGGTATTTTTAAAATCTAACAATAAATGACATAGTTATGGCCCGGACAAGATCATTTATGGCCATTTTTGACCTTTGAACTCAAAGTGTGACCTTGAAGTTGCAGATATCGACCTAATTCTTTAGCGCGACACACCGTCCAATAATGGTGAACAAATGTGTCAAATGATTTTAAAATCTCACAATGAACAACATAGTTATGGCCCGGACAAGCTCATTTTTGGCAATTTTTGACCTTTGAACTCACAGTGTGACCTTGACCTTGAAGTTATCGACGTAATTCTTTCGCGCGACACACCGTCCAATGATGGTGAACAAATATGCCAAATGATTTTAAAATCTCACAATGAATGACATAGTTATGGCCCGGACAAGCTCATTTATGGCCATTTTTTACCTTTGAACTCAAAGTGTGACCTTGACCTTGGAGATATTGACATAATTCTTTTGCAAGACACACTGTCCAATGACGGTGAACAAATGTGCCAAATGATTTTAAAATCTCATGATGAACGACATAGTTATTGCCCAGACAAGCTCATTTATGGCGATTTTTAATATTTGAACTCAAAGTGTGACCTTTACCTTCGAGATATCGACGTAATTCTTTCACGCAACACACCGTCCCATGATGGTGAACAAATTTGCCAAATGATTTTAAAATCTCACAATAAATGATAAAGTTATGGCCCGGACAAGCATTTGACCTTTGAACTCCAAGTGTGACCTTGACCTTGGAGATATCGACGTACTTTTTCGACGTACTTTTTTCACGCGACACACCGTCCCATGATGGAGAACAAATGTACCAAGTTATTTTAAAATCTAATGATAAATGAATTAGTTATGATCCGAACAAACTTTCGGTTTAAAACACACTAAGTGACCCCGTGACCTAGTTTTTGACCCGGCATGACCCATATTCAAACTTGACCTATACATCATCAAAATACAACTTGTGACCAAGTTTGGTGAAGATCGGATGAAATTTCTGGACAGACCGACCGACCGACAAAGTGACTCCTATACCGCCCCCATTACCAATGGTAATGGGGGTATAAAAATGTTGTGGGTAAAATTAATAAATGATGTAAAACGCATCTGCTCAACATTTCTAGATGAGATACAAACGTTTCATACCACATCCTTATTTGACAGGGCTGATGTTTACCTGCACTCTGCCATGATACATTTTGGTCCGGAGACGTCAAAGGGGAGATAAGTGGACCTTGGATGTGACGTCGACCTTCCTCGTCTGTCTCTGAGACGTAAGAGTCAGAGTCATCAGTAGAAACCTGAAACAACAACAACAACAATGACTTGACCCTACACTACTCAGATATGTACTTTGATGCATAAAACCTGAACAGTCTCTGCAAGTTACTGTCTGCATTATCGGCATTTTTTATTTCGCTTATGAGCAAAAAAGGGTTAATAATAGAGACATAAAAAACCAATGTATATACATGTATTTGATTATCTGTAAATTGTATTCCCTGGGAAATTTGGTTGTTACAATTTCCTTATTTTGAACACTGAAGTGCCACATCTTGAAATGAATATCATAAGTCGGGTGTGGGGGGGGGGGGGGGGAAATTAGCCATTTTTGTGTACTCTTAGAATTAAGTATGGCAAATCTTCTAAAAATGGTTAATACAAAAAAAAATTAAACTGAACACACCTGACTGTTAAATATTGCATGTTTCATTGGTGAATTTGACTTTTACTAGGAACCAATGCAAAGCCTGACAAATAATTCATGAGAACAAAGTTTTGATAGCCTTATTCCGCACATTTAATCAAGATACATGATACCTTATTTGAGCAAACATGGGTTCAGATAATAGGTGTCTACAAGGTTAAAGGGATTCTTTAAATTTCAGCCCCTCTCTGGAATGCTTTAACCCTTTGCATGCTGGGAAATTTGTCGTCTGCAAAAATGTCGTCTGCTGAATTTCTAAAATTAGCATTTTCTTTGATTTTTTTCAAAGAATACTTTCAGAATAGCAAACAGTTTGGATCCTGATGAGACGCCACAAAATGGATCCAAACTGTTTGCAAAGGCCTTTAAAATTCGGCTCCAGCACTGAAAGGGTTAAAAAAGTTCTCGCCCAAAACACACACGTATTTGTTCTACCCATGAAACTGATTCACATGGTGATATAAAGTATCATGCTTTCAATACAATCAGGCTAAAATAAATTCCTCAAAATTATCAGCAACAATAGCATCAATTACTTCTGTGATCACATTCAATATTATAACACCAATACAATAGGAGGAAAGTTGTGTTATGTGACACAACTCCAGAGAATATGCATGTTACAAATTGAACATAACAATGTACCACAAAATTAAGGTTAGCAAGATATATATTTTTGGAAGAAACTTATGTTACACAAGGGATTAAACAGGATGAATATATATCTCAACTCCTACAAAAATGACCTAATCCGATAGGCTTAGAGCGGTCACGTGCCCATGGTGTATTCTCCATACACCCTGATTAATCGAGTAGTCGGTTGAGATATAATCATTACACAGTTAGTAACTGATGGTCAATTGTGATATACACCCTCAGTACTTTCATACCATCAGTAACTCACAGTGTAACTAATAATCTACATGTATGTTTTATCCATACATTTGTTTGAAATTGTATGTAAAGAAGTCTACTACAGTACAGCTACAGTGCAGTTACGCTTACTCAATTTACTACATTTTTTTATTTTGAAGCATATTTTAAGCACTATCAGATCTGCGCAATGAAATCATGACAAAATGCTTGCTAATTTTTGTATATAACTATATATCCTACGAGTATGACGTAAGCACTCAGAAATTAAAAAAGATTTAAGCTTCTTATTTTTCTTTTTTTATCAATAAAAACAAAAGGTACATGTATAAATATATGTTTATAATTAAGTAAAATACTGCAAAGCTGATTGTATTTTGACTGCCTATAATTGTGAAAGAAATGCCAAGTAAAAACTATTTTCTGTTGTTTCTTAATAAAACTTATAATTTCAAAATTAGCACAAATTGTTAAATATCACTGCAAAATCAAAGGTGCTTATGGGGAAAGAATAGAAAAGATCCCATCTACTTTTTCTTAGGAACTACAACTTACCAGTGTAAAGTCATTCACAGCCTAGTAAAATTTCAAATAAATATCATTTGGTAAGAATACATCTTTCTGAAGTTAGGTGTTTACGATTAATATAATTGCCACTTATAACTCTTTGCGAAGGATAACAACAACAAGCGGGCATAGTTTTAGAATTAAATAGTAATGGACAGACAAAAATTGACAACAACATTTTAGACAGACATACACAACAATTACATGCTTAATTAATTCACACAAAAAACAAAACAAAAACATGCAAGATCAAAGACTAAAAAAAGAAGACACTTATGAACAATACAAACTCAGAAAGAGGAAAATGGGGTTTAATGCTTGGGTGTAAAGTGTTGTTCCTGATAATCCAGTGAATTCCCCCAGAATAATTTGGGTCGTCACTTTCTGCTTTTCTAGAATGTTTGTCCTAAAGAATGTCTTTTCTTAATAAAAAAGCCCCATTTTCCCAGCATGTGCAAGCATTAAGCTCCATTTTCACAGAACGCAGGTTAATTTGTATTACCTGGAAGGACATGACGGGTTTGATTATTTTTCTAGTAGGTGCAGGTGGACTGTATTCCTCGTCAGAATGGTCCTCATTGGTGAAACGTGGTTTACGAACTGCGGTAGGGAAAAACAAAGGATCTGTCAGCCATAACAACTGCGATGAAACTTTTTTTTTTTTCCAAATCCTAATATGGTTTATTCGGACAACAATTTTAGAAAATAATACTTACTAAAACATGACAACAATATTCAGAAGAAGCTTCTCAGACAGTGTACCTGTATCACCAAAATGGTGCTTTTTTGTTGAAAGGGAAAGGCAAGAATTTACGATTTCTTTTTAAAGAAAAACAAAAGAGCTTTATTTGTAACAGACAACAGAACAGCCCCATGCGGGGTAATTGTTTTTGTAGTAAAAAGTTCATCAACCAAACTCTAGTACTTTTTGAGTTATTGCAGGATTCAGATGTTAGTTTTCACTTTTTTCTGTAACCATAGCAGCCACAATTTTTTTTCTAATAAAATAATAAATAAAAGTCATACATGTACATCCCATAAGGCCCTGCATCAACATACCAACTTTCAACAACATAGCTTAAGTAACTGTGAGTAATAATCCCAAAAAGTGTGACAGACAGACACACCTACAGACATAATAAAACCTGCCATTTCTATATTGTGTTGTCTTTTGGTGGGGGAAAATATGAAGAAGATCAACATTTAAAAAAAAAAAAAAAATCTTCTTATTTTTTTTCTAGTTGAACAGCTTTTTTTTTTACAATTATACAAGGCAATTAATAATATTTTCTCACCAACAACTTTACCCTGCTTGACTGGTTTTAATATCACTGGATTATTTCTGATTTCAGACATGAGTTTTTCACGTGGGTCCATTTCTCGTACAGGAATATCGTTCAGCTTCCGTCTGCTTACCTGCAACAAAACCAGCCAGTCTTACGTGCTAATATCTCACCTTTCTATAGACAAAGAACAAAAATCAATCAAATCGTTCATTTATAACAGCAAAGGGAACATAAATGTGAGCATAGCAAAGCCAATCTCTATTAGAATCGGACTAGTATTCACATTATTTTAGTTTCTTACCTAATAAAAACTTCTTTAAGTCAAATAAGTGTTCATTAATAATTTACAACTTGTTAATAAATAAAAACTTGGACTCATGTCTTGTTGGCTTATTCCTAAGCATTGGAACTAACAACACTTTGTTTTTTTGCCCATTAAAAATCATAACTCACCTTTTTGTATAAATAAAATGTTTCTACACTATTAACTTTGTTTTTGCTTAAAGTTACAACTGTGTGTCAGATGGCAGAAGCAGTCAAAGTACACTTCTTTGTTTCAAATGCATTTCATTATTAAAACTCACTTAAAAACATACTAAGAAAATTTTTTTTTTATACATACTCTGCTGTCAGCATAATGCAAAGCATCAACAACAACAAAATCATATCATATCCACAATACAAGATTTAAGGCAACTTCAAGCAAACAAAAACACAATCTTAGCTTGAATACACCTGCACTGTTAGAAACTCCTTGATGACAGTTCAGAGTTTAGAGCACCAGACACAAAACAGTAATAAAGAATGGCACTCTAAATAATTATCCTGTTAATCAAATAGGAAATAATGGCAGGGCATATAACCTTTGTTGACCTTTTCACCTTGTAGGAAAGTTCATGAAAAATTACATCCCTTTGTTCCAAAAATGTCATTGCAGATAAAAATTTATGACAAATGACTAAAAGTCAAGACTTTGGAAAATCTTTATTTTTGTGGTAAACATTGAAATCTTAATTTTCACCACTGTATCTGTAGACCAAAAAGTTATAAAAAACAAATGAAATAAGTCTGCATAAATACTAAAAACCCACATTGAAGAGTTCTGTTAAGTTGATAATTTTCTGTTTTCATTTATAGCTAATTGGCATTATTTTCAGATCAAAACAAAGCAATCCAGAATATAATATATGTAACTTAAATGATATGGCAACTATTTTATAAACAAACATCATTAGGTAATCATTTATGACATTTTTTTTCTCTACAATACCTGTAGTGCTGTTGAATCAGTCAATTGCTAATCCCAGGAACAATTCAACCAAAGTGGTTTCATTTACATATTATTGAACAACAGTATACTAGTAATATGTACATGAATTTATCCATTACCGGTAAATCCAACTGACACTGCTGTCAAATCTAGATAGCAATAAAAAGACAAATGATGAAGCTCTGGCTTTGAAAGTACGCTTTCTTAACCCTTTTCCACTTAAGATTCCTATTTTGACAACATGTGTAGTCCTTAGAAAGTTAAATTCAATTAAAGCCCTTTCTTACTAAATTCAAGTTTTAAAGGCTTCATTTACCCCTTAGATACTGATAAGCAGCAAACAGCATAAAACCTGAACAGACTGTGAGTAACTTGCAGGCTATTCTGGTTTTATGTTATTTGGATATAGCCATTTCACTTTGCTTCTGAGTGGGAAAGGGTTAAAATAAGAATATTTGTTGGTGTCTGGTTGCAAAAGATCTCAGTAGCATGCACACATCAGAGGCAGAGCAATCCAATGGGAGTTAAAGGTGGCATGAACTCAAAAATATTCTGAATAGGGCTGATTTCAAAGGAATATTAACACACACTAATGTATTACTTATATATTACTTATCAATGAGTATATGGATATTTTTTATTTAACATTCATTATATAAATGTAACATATTAAAAGTAAAATTTTAAAGTTGTATTTTTTACATCTAAATATAACAATGCATAAAAATACTGACATTAACAATTATACAAGAGGGCCATGATGGCCCTGAATCGCTCACCTGACGGAAGTTTTACTATGATTTGACCAGATGACCTACTTTATGACCTCAGATGACTCATATACAAACCCAAGCCAGATTTCATCAATTAATACATTCTGACAAAATTTCATTACGACATGATGGAAACTGTGAACTTTTTCATCTACACAAGGTTTTACTAGAATTGGCCTGGTGACCTAATTTATGACCCCAGATGACCCATATACAATCCAAAATCTGACATTATCAAAATAAATATTCTGACCACATTTCATTAAGATCAGATGAAAACTATGACCTCCATTGTCTTCACAAGGTTTTTCTATGATTTGACCTAGTGACCTTGTTTCTGATCCAAGATGACCCAAATACAATCCAAATCCAGATTTCATCAAGATAAACATTCTGACAAAATTTCATAAAGATCTGATGGAAACTGTGACCTCTATTGTCTACACAAGGTTTTTCTATGATTTGACCTAGTGACCTAGTTTTTGATCGCAAATGACCCAAATACAATCCCAACCCAGATTTCATCAAGAATAACATTCTGGCAAAATTTTATTTTTAAGATTGGATGACAACTGTGACCTCTACTATCTACACATTTTTTTTTAAACTTTGACTTAATGACCTATCGATCCCAACCCAGATTTTAACAAGACAAACATTCTGACCATATTTCAATAAGATCTGATGAAAACTGTGACCTCTTTTGTCTACACAAGGTTTTTCAATGATTTGACCTAGTGACCTAGTTTCTGACCCCAGATGACCCAAATACAATTTTAATCCAGAGTTCATCAAGATAAACATTCTGACCAAATTTCATAAAGATTGGATGAAAACTGTGACCTCTATTGTCTAAACAAGGTTTTTCTATTATTTGACCTAGTGACCTAGTTTTTGACCTCAGATGACCCAAATACAATCCCAACCCAGATTTCATCAAGATAAACATTCTGACCAAATATCATAAAGATTGGATGAAAACTGTGACCTCTACTGTCGACACAAACAAATTGTTGACGGACGCACGCACAACTGACGCCGGACATCA
This sequence comes from Dreissena polymorpha, assembly GCF_020536995.1. NCBI lineage: Eukaryota > Metazoa > Mollusca > Bivalvia > Myida > Dreissenidae > Dreissena > Dreissena polymorpha. Next base: position 108,206,222 of record NC_068357.1, on the reverse strand, counting down.
CACGATCAAATAAGCTCACCATTTCACTTCATGACAGGTGAGCTAAAAAAAATACAGGAGCATTTTACAAGACATTTCATCTAAATGAATCAGTTTCAACATAAAACTCTGTGTCCTGAATGAACATAAACTGTTTTGTGTTCAAGAAGCTATGACTCTGCTTTTCTAGCCAGCCGCATGCACTACAGCAGGGTACAGGTATGTGCATGTATTAAATAAGAACCTAGTTATGTGTTATCTGGGATAAACATACGCTTTCTTTGTTTATGTTTCTTTGAGTATAATTCTGTAAGAAGAATAGAACTAGAAGAAAGCAACTGTTGAATGATTGAAAATGATTGCAACCTCATGGCCTTTCTGTTTTTGTGCTATTTGAAAAACAAGAGGGCCAAGATGGCCCTAGTTCGCTCATCTGAGAGGAGTCCGTTCATTCAATCTTTACCAAATGTCAAACTTGACCTAGATATTGTCCAGACAAACATCCTGGTCAAGTTTCATCATTATTTCATATGCGAGTCATGATCAATATACCTATAAATGTTCATGATCCTAGGCGTAAGCATTCTTGAGTTATCATCCAGAAACCATTTTTCTAAGCTGAGTTACCGTGACCTTGACAGCCATTGTGTGAATACGTTATTTGGCACTGATACCTTGACCTTTGACCTAGTGAACTGATAATCAATAAGGGTCATCTGCGAGTCATGATCAATATACCTATGAAGGTTTCATGAACCTAGGCATAAGCGTTCTTGAGATATCATCCAGAAACCATTTTACTATTTCAGGACAACGTGACCTTTGACCTAGTGACCTGAAAATCAATAGGGGTCATCTGCGAGTCATGCTCATTGAACCTATGAAGTTTCATGATCCTAGGCATAAGCGTTCTTGAGTTATCATCCAGAAACCATTTTACTATTTCAGGTCACCCTGACCTTGACCTTTGACCTAGTGACCTCAAAATCAATAGGGGTCATCTTCGAGTCATGATCAATGAACCTATGAAGTTTAACGATCCTAGGCATAAGCGCTCTTGAGTTATCATCTAGAAACCATTTAACTATTTTGGGTCATCATGACCTTGACCTTTGACCTAGTGACCTGAAAATAAATAGGGGTCATCTACGAGTTATGATCAATGTACCTATGAAGTTTCATGATCCTAGGCCTAAGCGTTCTTGAGTTATCATCCGGAAACCATTTTACTATTTCGGGTCATCATGATCTTGACCTTTGACCTAGTGACCTGAAAATCAATAGGGCTTATCTGCGAGTCATGATCAATGTAGCTATGAAGTTTCATGATCCTAGGCATAAGCATTCTTGAGTTATCATCCGGAAACCATTTTACTGCTTTGGGTCACCGTGACCTTGACCTTTGACCTAGTGACCTGAAAATCAATAGGGGCCATCTGCGAGTCATGATTTATGTATCTATGAAGTTTCATGATCCTAGGCATAAGTGTTCTTGAGTTATCATCCGGAAACCATTTTACTATTTGGGGTCATCGTGACCTCTTGACCTTTGACCTAGTGACCTAAAAATCAATAGGAGTCATCTGCGAGTCATGATCAATGTACCTATGAAGTTTCATGATCCTTGGCAAAAGCGCTCTTGAGTTATCATCCAGAAACCATCTGGTGGTCGGACGGACCGACATGAGCAAAACAATATACCCCCTCTTCTTCGAAAGGGGGGGGGCATAATGAGAAAACTGCCCCCCTCCCAGCAGCCATGTTATTCAACTGACCGGAACCATTTTTAAATTCAACTCTTGTATCAAGGAAACAAATGTTCTGAGCAAATTTTATGAAAATTGGGACAAAAATGTGACTTTTACTGTGTTCACATGTTTTCACTTTATACATATAGAGAAAAATGCCCCGCCCACAGGCAGCCATGTTTTTTCACCAATCCCGACCATTTTCAAACTCATCCGAGATATCAATAAAACCAATGTTTTGACCAACTTTCATGATGATTGGGCAAAAATTTTGACTTCTAGAGTGTTTACAAGGTTTCTCTATACCAAATAGGGAAAACTGCCACTATATACATATAGAGAAAAATGCGCCGCCCACTGGCAGCCATGTTTTTTCACCGATCTCGATCATTTTCGAACTCGTCCGAGACATCAATTGAACCAATGTTTTGACCAACTTTCATGACGATTGGGCAAAAATTGTGACTTCTGGAGTGTTTACAAGGCTTTCTATAGCCGAATAAGGAAAACTGCCCCGCCCACTGGCGGCCATGTTTTTCAACGGATCGGTACCACTTTTGAACTCAACAAAGATATCATTAAAACAAACATTTTGACAAAGTTACATAAAGATTGGGCATGAAATGTGACTTCTACAGTGTTTACAAGGTTTTTCTTTTTTTTTACCTAGTGACCTAGTTTTTGACCCGGCACAACCCAGTTTCGAACTCGGCCGAGATTTTATTGGGGCAAAGCTTTTGACCAAGTTTCATTAAGATGGGACAAGAAATGTGGCCTCTAGAGTATTTACTAGCAAATGTTTAAGGACGGACGGACGGACATACGACGGACAAAGACAGGTCAGAAAAGCTCACCTGAGCAATCAGGTGAGCTAAAAAGGCATAAAATAAAAGTCCCTAAGTTGTTTTGGGTTGTATGGATGTTGTGCTAAAACTCATTTTTTCACAATCTTTTTTCAAGTAATTACCCTGTTTTAAACCCTTTAGTTGTACTTTGTCTAAGTTGAATACCAGTACAAAAGTAATAAGATTACCTTTATAGAATATCTACATTAATATAATATAATGTATTGTTACACAATATTAAGCGCATACCAGAACTTTTTCAAATATTCAGACAATCATACCAGTTTCAGAGAGGTTATTTATAGACAATCATGCCGATGTAAGAGGAGTTATTGATAGACAAGCATACCAGTTTATGTGGGGTTAGTTATAAACAATAATTCCATTTTCAGAGGGGTTAGTAATAAACAATAATACCATTTTCAGAGGGGTTAGTTATAAACAATAATACCATTTTCAGAGGGGTTAGTAATAAACAATAATACCATTTTCAGAGGGGTTAGTAATAAACAATAATAATATTTTCAGAGGGGTTAGTAATAAACAATAATACCATTTTCAGAGGGGTAAGTTATAAACAATCATACCGGTTTCAGAGGGGTTAGTAATAAACAATAATAATATTTTCAGAGGGGTTAGAAATAAACAATAATAACATTTTCAGAGGGGTAAGTTATTAACAATCATACCGGTTTCAGAGGGGTTAGTAATAAACAATAATAATATTTTCAGAGGGGTTAGTAATAAACAGTAATAACATTTTCAGAGGGGTAAGTTATTAACAATCATACCGGTTTCAGAGGGGTTAGTAATAAACAATAATAATATTTTCAGAGGGGTTAGTAATAAACAGTAATAACATTTTCAGAGGGGTAAGTTATTAACAATCATACCGGTTTCAGAGGGGTTAGTAATAAACAATAATAATATTTTCAGAGGGGTTAGAAATAAACAATAATAACATTTTCAGAGGGGTAAGTTATTAACAATCATACCGGTTTCAGAGGGGTTAGTAATAAACAATAATTATATTTTCAGAGGGGTTAGAAATAAACAATAATAACATTTTCAGAGGGGTAAGTTATTAACAATCATACCGGTTTCAGAGGGGTTAGTTATAAACAATAATAATATTTTCAGAGGGGTTAGTAATTAACAATCATACCGGTTTCAGAGGGGTAAATTATTAACAATCATACCGGTTTCAGAGGGGTTAGTAATTAACAATCATACCGGTTTCAGATGGGTAAGTTATTAACAATCATACCGGTTTCAGAGGGGTTAGTAATTAACAATCATACCGGTTTCAGAGGGGTAAGTTATTAACAATCATACCGGTTTCAGAGGGGGGCGGGACCGTATGAAGTCTAGTATCACAGCATGCGCATCGTCCTTCACTTTTGGCGGAATACTGGCGTTAACCTGCGACATCGGAGAAAAAATAAAGGCATGCAGTCAGAGAACAGAAAACATGCTTAATAAAATACAGGATGAAACAATTCCTATAACACTACTTGTAATGCCTCACTAGCATCCTTACTGTAACAATAACAGTCTGAGGTGTACTTTGAACATGTCCAAAGAAGTTAATGTAAGGTGACCATATTTGGTGTTTTAGACGTGTTAAGAGTCTCCTTGGCAATACTGGCGTGTCTTGGATCACAGTAAGAATGCATTAACAATGCCAGACAGGTGTGATGGGGGTATGAGAACATACAAAGCAAACAGCATGCAAATTATTGTTGGAAAGAAATTAGTTCCTTACATATGAGAGCATTTATTTATCAAACAATTCTTATTCATTCTCTAAAATACAGCCAACTAACAATTACTCAGTTATCTACAGATGTCCACTTCTCAACAGTCTCAGAAATTATGTAAAGATACATATGAGCCTCACTCTGGGGTTAAATGCATGTGTCTGCTGTCCACAATTAGCCTGTGCAGTCCACACAGGCTATTCAGGGACCACACTTTCAGCCTAAACTGGATTTTTGCTAATAATCTGCGTCCTTTAAACGATAAATTCAATAAAAGCAAAAAGTGGCATCCCTGATAAGTTTGCGTGGACAGCACAGGCTAATCTGCAACAACACTTTATGCACATGCATTAAACCCCATTTTCCCAGAGCAAGGTTCATATAAAGCAAAACGTTAACGAATAATCAAACCTCCGCTGAATATCAGTAGAATATCCTTAAACAGAGTTTCAAAACACAAGATAACCCAAACAACAGAAGAATTAACGTAACTCTATTCACCCTTAACCACTTAGATACATATTTTGATGATTTTGTAGTCCTTTAGAAAGTTAAATTTAATTAAATACCTTTCTTACTAGATTCAAGTTTTAAAGGCTTCATTTCCTACCCTAAAATACTGATGAGCAGCAAACAGCATAAAACCTGAACAGACTGCAAGTTACTCGCAGGCTGTTCTGGTTTTATGCTGCTTGCACATAGCCATTGTCACTTTGCTTCTGAGTGGGAAAGGGTTGAACTTGCATTTACCCAGTAAAATATCCTAAAATAGCATAGTAAAAGGCTTTCACACATACTCTACAGACGGGCAGGTCCTAAAAAATACAACAAACAAATCTCAAGCAAAAGGAGTACAAATCCTCAAAGAACAAACACACATTCAACTGGCAGTTCATGTCATTGAGAACAATCAAAACAATACAACATGAACAATATCTGTCACTCTGTTCAGCTGTATCGAAAGAGTCAAATAGTCTCAAGCACAATAAAAAAAACACATACAAACACATTCAACTTGCAGTAAATATGAGGGCAAAACAATACAACAACTAACCGAAACTCTGTTGAGCTTGAATCAACCCAGTCCAATATCTTCAAACAGAATCTAAATATGGCAAAACAATACAACAACTTACCAAAACCCTATTGAGCTTGAATCTACCCAGTCGAATATCCCCAAACAGAATCTAAATATGGCAAAACAATACGATAACTTACCGAAACTCTGTTAAGCTTGAATCGACCCAGTCGAAGAATATCCCCAAACAAATTTAAATATGGCAAAACATTACAACAACTAACCGAAACTCTGTTGAGCTTGAATCTACCCAGTCGAATATCCTCCAGCAGAATCTCGAAGGGCGTGAGCTCAAACTCGACAGGCGGTAAATGATCCTGGTCCACCTTCTTCAACCGAACTCCATGCCGTAACTGTCTCATGATCTGTACCCATAGTCTGGCCTGAAATAATTGTCTTTTTTTTAAATAAAAAATACAGAAAAAAAAATCAGAGAACGTAAGCTAAAACTCGACTGGCAGTAACTGTTCATGATGTAACTTTCTCATGATCTGGCCCCATAGTCTGGCCTGAAATAATTTTCTTTTGTATTTTAATAAATACAGAAAAATCACAGAAAGTATGATATACAAGACTATTGTCAAGCAATATGGTCCGCTACTGGTGAAACTCCACCATTTTCAGCAATATTTCTAGTCTATTTGTTGCCATAGCAACCAGAATTCTTGACGTAGGAACAAAATGAAATGATGTGCATGATCTCCAAATAAGAAAAAATAAGGTGTTTAGCCTAGTTAAATAAAGATATCTGTATTCAACAAAAACAAAGTGCTGTTTACATTTCAGAATGTACAAATATTATATTCAAGTGGATCAAAGTGCAATACATTCCTACTGATCCCATGATCTGGACACATAGTCCAGCCTGAAAGGCATACAGTGACCTTCACCTTCAGCCAACGATCCCCAAGTAAAATCCTAAGCTATGTCTTCATGCAAGCTAGCTATATCCAACCTTCCATCAAGATTGGTCAATGTAAATTAAAGTTATTGACCGAAAACCACTTGTTTGACAGCATCCGGTTTGTTGAAAACCAGGTTAAAACTTCCACTTACCCAATCAGACCTTTCAAGATCGTCCACTGATGGTTCTTCCTTGGAGACTAATTTCTGAAATACAGGAAAATTCTAATAGCCATACAAAAAAACTAACTTATTTTTTTAAATATAAGGAAATGTGTACAAATAAATAAACTTAATTTATAAAATGTCACAACTTTTTTTTCACATAAGCAATAAGTAAACTCAAGGATAACTCTCTCATCTTACTTTTCTTTGTAACGGGTCATTTTAACCCTTTACAACTAATATACATACTTAACTATTTACCACTTAGATACGTATTTAACCCTTTACGACTTAGATACGTATTTAACCCTTTACGACTTAGATACGTATTTAACCCTTTACGACTTAGATACGTATTTAACCCTTTACAACTAAGATACGTATTTAACCCTTTACGACTTAGATACGTATTTAACCCTTTACAACTTAGATACGTATTTAACCCTTTACGACTTAGATACGTATTTAACCCTTTACGACTTAGATACGTATTTAACCCTTTACGACTTAGATACGTATTTAACCCTTTACGACTTAGATACGTATTTAACCCTTTACAACTTAGATACGTATTTAACCCTTTACGACTTAGATACGTATTTAACCCTTTACCACTTAGATACGTATTTAACCCTTTACGACTTAGATACGTATTTAACCCTTTACAACTAAGATACATATTTAACCCTTTACGACTTAGATACGTATTTAACCCTTTACAACTTAGATACGTATTTAACCCGTAACAACTTAGATACGTATTTAACCCTTTACGACTTAGATACGTATTTAACCCTTTACAACTTAGATACGTATTTAACCCTTTACGACTTAGATACGTATTTAACCCTTTACAACTAAGATACATATTTAACCCTTTACGACTTAGATACGTATTTAACCCTTTACAACTTAGATACGTATTTAACCCGTAACAACTTAGATACGTATTTAACCCTTTACGACTTAGATACGTATTTAACCCGTAACAACTTAGATACGTATTTAACCCTTTACGACTTAGATACGTATTTAACCCTTTACAACTTAGATACGTATTTAACCTTTACGACTTAGATACATATTTAACCCTTTACAACTAAGATACGTATTTAACCCCTTCGACTTAGATAAGTATTTAACCCTTTACAACTTAGATACGTATTTAACCCTTTACGACTTAGATACGTATTTAACCCTTTACAACTAAGATATGTATTTAACCCTTTACGACTTAGATACGTATTTAACCCTTTACAACTAAGATACGTATTTAACCCTTTACGACTTAGATACGTATTTAACCCTTTACAACTTAGATACGTATTTAACCCTTTACGACTTAGATAAGTATTTAACCCTTTACAACTAAGATACGTATTTAACCCTTTACGACTTAGATACGTATTTAACCCTTTACAACTTAGATACATATTTAACCCTTTACGACTTAGATACGTATTTAACCCTTTACGACTTAGATACGTATTTAACCCTTTACGACTTAGATACGTATTTAACCCTTTACGACTTAGATACGTATTTAACCCTTTACAACTAAGATACATATTTAACCCTTTACGACTTAGATACGTATTTAACCCTTTACAACTTAGATACGTATTTAACCCGTAACAACTTAGATACGTATTTAACCCTTTACGACTTAGATACGTATTTAACCCTTTACAACTTAGATACGTATTTAACCCTTTACGACTTAGATAAGTATTTAACCCTTTACAACTAAGATACGTATTTAACCCTTTACGACTTAGATACGTATTTAACCCTTTACGACTTAGATACGTATTTAACCCTTTACGACTTAGATACGTATTTAACCCTTTACGACTTAGATACGTATTTAACCCTTTACGACTTAGATACATATTTAACCCTTTACCACTTAGATACATACTTAACCCTTTACCACTTAAATACGTTTTTTGACGCATTTGTAGTTCCTTAGAAAATTAAATTTAATTAAATACCTTTCTTTCTAGATTCAAGTTTAATAGGCTTCATTTCCAACCCTTAGATACTGATGAGCAGCAAACAGCATAAAACCTGAACAGTCTGCGATTTACTCGCAGGCACATACCGGTAGCTCTGTTCACTTTTCCTCTGAGTGGGAAAGGGTTAAACCCCCTCTTGATTCAAATCAGAAAATCCCATATAAAGTTATTTCTTTTGTACAAACAGGGGTTCGTAACTACATGTACAGGCCCGCAGATTAACTAATGTAGACCAATACATACAAAAACAAGCAAATGCGTTGAATTGATATCCCCCGCGCCAATATGCTACTGGACACAAAAATGTTATATTTGACATTCAAAAAAGCATTTTTTCAAGATACAAAGGGCCATAACTCTGTTATTAACAGATGGTGTACAATGCCCTTTGGCGTGCATCATCCCCTTATCCATATATATATACTCATACCAAGTTTCAATGAAATCCGCCAAAGCACTTTCAAGATATGGCTCCGGACGAACTGAAAGACGGACGGACAACGCCAAAACAATATTCCTCCGCTGATGGCGGGGGATAACAACTTAAAAAGCCAAGCAACCAGTAAGTCACAGATTATAGAATTCTTTAGATTTCCCCCAAAAGTCACCAAGAGCTGGTTCTACCAAGAAAAGGAACTTGAGAGCATTTAAACCAGCCTTAGGCTTTTGATGCAATCAAGCTGAAATAAATAGGTTTAATCTAAAACCACTTACAGCATGCCCTTTTTTGATGTTATCAAGGAACGTGGTCAGTTCTGAAGCCTCCGTTGCCAGTGCTCGACACACGGCCTTGTAGTGTAGCTGCGCATTCTGTTGACTGGACAGCCTGCGTATGCATCTCTGAATAACAAAAATAAATGAACTTTGTGCTAGGAAAATTGTGCTCAATGCATGTGTGTTAAGTGTCATACCAGATAAGCCTGTGCAATCTGCACAGGCTGATCAGGAACCTCACTTTCCACTTTGATGGTATTTTTCATTTTCAGGAAGTATCTTCTTTGCAAAAATCCAGTTTAGGTGGAAAGTGATGTCCCTGATAAACCTGTGCAGACTGCACAGGCTAATCTGGGATGACACTTTACGCACATACATCAAGCTCAGTTTTCCGCAACTTGGAACTCAGAATAATACAAAATACTGTTTAATCACAGTTTTGTCACACACATGACTAATACCCCTGAACCACTTTGTCATGCCCGTGTTTGACCTTTCATCCTTGTGGCCTTGACCTTAGATGCAGATACATAGGTCTTGCGTGTGATATGCCATTTGCACATACTTAACATGTATAAATTATCATCCAGTAAGAATCCGGTCAAGCTGCAAAATGCATCATTTGACCTTTAACCTCTGCTTGTGACCTTGACATCTGAGACAGTAACAGTTACGTCTTTAACTCTCAATCTCATTGTTACTGTAATGAATTATCATACCTACTCTCTGAAATATACTAACTTGCCTTGAATATTGACCAACACAAATTATCTACACAAATCAACCTGTTCACTGCTAGGGGGAATAATTGATGTTAAGTTGTGAATAATTTTAAGTAGACTTTCCTCCCAGTCATCAAATTAAGTCTTTTTACTCAATGTGAACAAATCGAAATATTCAACAATTTTAAGTAGATGTTAGAAATCAAACTTAGAATGTACCTATTCATTTTGCGAAATGTTATTTTCATGAGAAACTAACACAGTTTTATCATTATGCAAAACAATAATTGTGCACAGTTAACAAAAAATAAAGTTTATTTCATGTTTGATGTTTTTCAATGTCCACATAACTCAGTGTTTAATCATCACATACTATCACATATTGTGATATGCAAAAAATAGACATCAAGATATGAAAACATGCAAACAAATTATAAGAAATCTAACACCACTGAAACAAATACTCTACAACTTTAGAGCTATTCTGGATGTCCGACTTTCCGTTTCATATGAAACATGTCGTGATTCATGATAACAATAAAAATGCCATATTACCACACGAAAATTCCCCTTGAAATATCTATGCTTGCAAAAAATCATTCAAGTTTTTGGAGATCATATTTCAAAGACACTTCAACAAGCGCAATGGCCCTGAGCATTGTGCAAACTGATGACAAATCCTTTACCTATGCTGCAAGTTCTCAAACCAAATGTGGCAACAAAACTCTTCACTTCTGCTAATGAAATCCTAAATAAATATTAAAAAATTCCCCATATCTACCCTATTATCTGTTATGTGTTTATTGACATATGCAATAAATATTGAACTTAAATAAGAGATTCCGATTTTTGGTCCAGACTTTTGATTTATTTGTTTTCAAATATCAAACATTCTATCACGCATTATCGATTACTGTCAAAATATTTATTTTCTTTTTATGTGAAACTTAAAGCTGAGGCGTGTACGTATCATATCAGTTTAATTTGATCCCCACATCGGTGCATTCTTAAAATCTTTGTTGATTACTGCTGCAACGCCAAAAATGGACTCAAGATTTTCTTAATTAGCCCTAGATTTCCGAAGAATTTCATCTTTATTACATAAGATTCAAATAAATTTTAAAAAACTGTTTGACTTTTAGAGACTTCAGTCTCTTTATATTTAAGGTACTTTATGAAGTATGAAGAAACAGATTTTCAGATTTGTGGGCTCCAACCACTGACCTTTGGAGTAAAAGTCTACCGCCAAACCACCATGCTCATACTTTCCAAGATGTATTATATTTTTATAAGTTATATAAGCATTCCTTCTCATGTCACAAAATATAATATCAACCGAACTCTAAAAACAAGAGCTGTCAGCATAGGATGACTTATGCCCCCTATAAACGCTTGATAGAAGTTATGAGCTTTTTTCGAAACCTAAACACAGATTTCAAACCTAAACGCAGACCCAAAGTTCACGGTCAAGGTCACAGGGGTCAAAATTTGTGTGCATATGGAAAGGCCTTGTCCATATAAACATGCATACCAAATATGAAGGTTATATCTCAAGGGACATAGAAGTAATTATGAGCATTTTTCAAAACCTAAATGCAGATTTCGAAACCTAAACGTGGACCCTAAGTTCAAGGTCAAGGTCACAGGGTTAAAATGTTTGTGCGTATGGAAAGGCCTTGTCCATATACACATGCATATCAAATATGAAGGTTATATCTCAAGGGACAAAGAAGTTATAAGCATTTTTCGAAACCTAAACGCAGATTTCGAAACCTAAACGCCAACCCTAAATTCAAGGTCAAGGTAACAGGGGTAAAAATTGTTGTGTGTATGAAAAGGCCTTGTCCATATACACATGCATACCAAATATTAAGGTTATATCTAAAGGGACATAAAAGTTATGAGCATTTTTCGAAACCTAAACACAGATTTTGAAACCTAAACGCGGACCCTAGGTTCAAGGTCAAGGTCACAGGGGTAAAACTTTTTGTGCGTTTGGAAAGGCCTTGTCCATATACACATGCATACCAAATATGAAGGTTATATCTCAAGGGACATAGAAGTTATTAGCATTTTTCCAAACCTACACACAAAGTGTGACGGACAGACAGATGGACAGACAGATGGACAGACAGACGGACGGACTGACAGTCCGATCACTATATGCCCCCTTTTCTTCGAAAGGGGGCATAATTATGCAATCATTTTGCATTTGTTACGATTTATGATTTTCAGGTTTTTAAATCATCAAAAGATGCATATCATGGAAATTTTAGAACATGGTAAATGTTCAGTATTACTGTTTCCTCGCAAATATGGGTTTAAATCATACAACAAGACTGTGCAAATCTGACGCCATATTTTTTCAATTTTGTCAATATAACAAAACGTGAAAAGGTCCATTTAACATTTAGAAAAGTGGAAACAGTTTGTTCTTCAAATGTTTCAGACAGACCGACTGAAAAACCCACTGTATCTCGTTATAAGGCCATGATATATGAACATTTCTATCTGACACTGATATATGTAAAGCATCAGTTTTGAATACTAGACTCTGTCTATTATAATAATTTGTATCTGTAAAAATCTAAACCCACGACCTGCTTTCTTTGGTTAATATTTAAGCTTAATGATTCCTTTAATTTTCCCAGTCTTAAGTATATTCAAGGACAGACAACCCTAGATTTTCAATTAAGCTAATATCATTTCCCATGAAAGGTAAATGATCAAATATCACGAATTTAATTTGCATTTAAAATTTTAATCAACATTCCATTTGATACAGCTGACTACATTATACATATTTATGGGTCCAGATCCTTACATAATTATAATGTATGATATAAAACCACGATCTTGTCAGTATGTTCTTTAACCTACACAGAAATAATTGTAAATTAATAATAAAATTGTCAACATTCTACTTAATAATGTTTAGTTATATTTAACCCTTTACCACTTAGATACCTATTTTGACACATTTGTAGTCCCTTAGAAAGTTTACTTTAACTAGAGCTTTGTCACAGACCCTGTGACTTTGTCATATACCCCCACATACTGCATTGACACAGAATATTTTGGATGCTTAAGATTCACAAAACAAGAGAAGCTAATTTATGGCTATTTTTAAGAATTATTATGCCATTATCATTTATGACCATTTTGACCTTTGAACTCTTGAATTCTTTCGCATGACACGCCGTCCAATGGCTGTGAATAAAATTAATATACAGAGTCATTTTAAAATCTCATAATGAATGACATAGTTATGGCCCGGACAAGCTCATTTATGGCCATTTTTTACTTTTGAACTCAAAGTGTGACTTTGAACTTGGAGATATTGGCATAATTCTTTTGCATGAAACACGTCTAATGATGGTGAACAAAAGTGCCAAATGATTTTAAAATCTCACAATGAACGACATAGTAATGGCCCTGACAAGCTAATTTATGGCCATTTTTGACCTTTGAACTCAAAGTGTGACCTTGACCTTGGAGATATCGACGCAATTCTTTTGCATGAGACACCGTCCAATGATGAACAAATGTGCAAAATTATTTTAAAGTATCACAATAAATGACAAAGTTATCGACCGAAAAAGCTCATTTATGGGCAACTCCAAGTGAGACCTTGACCTTGGAGATATTGACGTGCTTCTTTGGCATGACACACCGTCCCATGATGGTGAACAAATGCATCAAGTCATTCTAAAATCTAACGATAAATGACACTGTTATGGTCCGGACAAACTTTTGGTTTAAAACGCACTAAGTTAGCCCATGATGTAGTTTCTGATCCGGCATGACCCATATTCATACTTGACCTATACATCATCTGGATACAACTTCTGACCAAGTTAAATGAAGATCGGATGAAATTTTCGGACAGACAGACCCACCGACAGACCAACCGACAAAGTGACTCTTTAATAAAAGGCGTTTCTTACTTGATTCAAGTTTTAAAGGCTTCATTTTAAAGCTTGAGGAACTGATGAGAAGCACATAGCCATTTTCACTTTGCCTTGAATGGGAAAATGTTAAGTTAAAACCCTATGACATTAATACACATTTTGCTAACTTATCGCTGAAAGTATTACAAATGCAGTATAATTTAACAATTATGATTTATGATTTTTAATTAACAAACATATATTTTGAACATATTTTTCAGTCAGGAGTGTTATATTGTTGTTTTTAAGATATTACATTTATTCCTTTTTGAATCTATGACAAAACAAAAGCTGTCTCCCAAAAAAACGCTTTTTCGAAACCTAAATGCAGATTTTGAAACCTAAATGCAGACCCTAAGTTCAAGGTCAAGGTCAAAGGGTCAAAATTTGTGTGCGTAATGAAAGGCCTTGTCCATATACACATGCATACCAAATATGAAAGTTAAATCTGAAGCGAAATAAAAGTTATGAGCATTTTTCGAGCGGAAACGCAATTTTTTGATGATTCAAGAGCCATAGCTCAGAAGTGCCTCGGTAAATTTGGCTGATTATCGAACTTAGCCTAGATTGTATTGCCTTACACATTTTTATGAAGTTTGGTGAAGATCCAATGACAATTGCTTGAGTTATTGAGCGGAAACGAGAACAAACTCAATTTTTCGATGATTCAAGGGCCGTTACTCAGGAGTGTTTTGGTCAATTTGGCCGATTTTCGAACTTAACCTAGATTTTATTGCCTTACTAACTTTTATGAAGTTTGGTGAAGATCCGATGACAATTGCTTGAGTTATTGAGCGGTGACGAGAAAAAACTCAATTTTTCGATGATTCAAGGCCGTAACTCAGGAGTGTCATGGTCAATTTGGCTGATTATCAAACTTGACCTAGATCTTATGACCTTACACATTTTCATGGAGTTTGGTGAAGATCCTATGACATTTGCTCGAGTTATTAAGCGGAAACGAGAAAAAACCCAATTTTAAGATAATTCAAGGGCGGTAACTCAGGAGTATCTGGGTCAATTTGGCCGATTATCGAACTTGACCTAGATGTTATAGCCTAACACATTTTCATGAAGTTTGGTGAAGACCCTATGACATTTGCTTGAGTTATTGAGCGGAAACAAGAAAAATCCCAATTTTACGATAATTCAAGAGCAGTAACTCAGGAGTGTCTGGGTCAATTTGGCCGATTATTGAACTTGACCTAGATGTTATAGCCTAACACATATTCATGAAGTTTGGTGAAGATCTGATGACAATTGCTTGACTTATTGAGCGGAAACTAATCCGGACTGACTGACTGACTGACTGACGGTGCGATTTTAATATGCCCCCAAAACCTATGTTCTGGGGGCTTAAAAACATACATTGTCATTTTGCAAAACTGTGAAAAAGTCTGAGTTGCGTAAAACTAACTATTTCCCATGTTTTCTCAAATATCTACCGCTATGATAATATATTAAAGCCATAAACTGTTTATCTGAAGATGATCCTATTTATGCCTAGATGTAGATAACGATATCTTTGTGAATGCACAGCCTTTTGATCTGAAATCTTCTGTTGAAATATTTAATGTGACACCAATGGAATCAAATTTGCATTTTATGTTGTACTAAAATAATTGATATAATTTTGTTATGATGGTATAATTTGACTTCCTTTCTGAAAAAGAAGTGGTAGCTACAAATTCATGGATCATCAACAGTATTTGAAACAGTAGCAGCCCTATAATAATTGTCATCATCATCATCATCATCATCATCATCATCATCATCATAATCATCATCATCATCATTGTTATCATCCTTTAATTTATAACAATTAAATGAAATAGTAACCAAATAATTATTTACAAACAAAATCCCTTTTTTCTATGCCCAAAGAATAATGAATGTCCTGCTTTTTTCTATGCCTAAAGAATGATGAATGTCCTGCAGAATATAAGACATAAGAAAGATGTTAGTTTTCTTTAACGAAAAGACCTTAATTTGGTGCCGACCTTAATTTTGTTAGTTTTCCACGCTAAGTTTTCTAAAATTTGTGCTAAATTCACTACAACAACTATAAATTTTGAGATCATTTTAGCTACATTTTTTTGTATTTGCTAAGTTTATATTTAATTGACTAGTTTAGCCTACATGTATGAAAGAATGTTAAATAGGTATTTGGAGGATTTTCGCATGTCAATGCATATTCTTAATAAATAGGGAAACTATAAAAAGACTAACCACAAAAAATGTTCAGACGAGCCACATTACCTACTTTTTTGGCCATGTTAGCACAAACAAATGACTTTTTTGGTTTGGCCTCAAGGATATATGACATATTAAAATACTGCTTTTAATTTTTTGTATGAAATCCGTGAGAAAATTCCTGTTGCAATCTGAACAGATTTTCCTTACCGGAGACGCTCAAGGCTAATTTTAATATTAAATATAAACCTATTATTGATGTGCAATTACGTATTACCTTGTAACATCAAAATATGTATAATGAAATGATGCATGACCAAATAATTACATCAGGAGTGCATTTGGGAAACAAGAGTTCCGCGGTCGGAGATGACCGCATTGAAGCCAGATTTTTTATTTAAATGACAGGAAAGTACCTTTCGTGTTTTTGTCAATGCAATACTTAAATTACTGAAATATTGTTCAAAGGTCAAAATGAAATGTAAGTACTTTTCAAGGCATGAGCAAACCTTGTGTTATGTTTTGAATGCATGCATATACATGAACAACAAGTTTGAAGACTCTAGGTACAAGCATACCAAAGTTATAACATGGAATAAGAACTTTAACATTTTTACCTACCAAAGTTATAAGAACTTTAACATTTTTACATTCAAGGTCACAGTGACCTTGACCTTAGAATGAATGACCTTGAAATGACCAGTGGTCATCTAAGTGTGCTTGCAAACCTTCATGTCAAGTTTGAAGACTCTATGTCCAAGCATACCAAAGTTATAACAATTTTAACATTTTAACATTTAAGGTCACAGTGACCTTGACCTTCAAATGAATGACATTGAAATGACCAGTGGTCATCTTCTAGTACTGGCCAATCTTTATTTCAAGTTTGAAGACTCTAGGTACAAGCATACCAAAGTTATAACATGAAATAAGAACTTTAACATTTTTACATTCAAGGTCACAGTGACCTTGACCTTCAAATGAATGACCTTGAAATGTCCAGTGGTTACTTACTAGTTCTGGCCAACCTTCATGTCAAGTTTCAAGACTCTAGGTCCAAGCATACCAAAGTTATAACAACTTTAACATTTTTACATTCAAGGTCACAGTGACCTTGACCTTCAAATGAATGACCTTGAAATGTCCAGTGGTTACTTACTAGTTCTGGCCAACCTTCATGTCAAGTTTCAAGACTCTAGGTCCAAGCATACCAAAGTTAAAACAACTTTAACATTTTTATATTGAAGGTCACAGTGACCTTCACCTTCAAATGAATGACCTTGAAATGACCAGTGGTCATCTGTTAATCCTGGCCAACCTTCATGTCAAGTTTGAAGACTCTAGGTCCAAGCATACCAAAGTTATACCATGAAATAAGAACTTTAACATTTTTACATTCAAGGTCACAGTGACCTTGACCTTCAAATGAATGACCTTGAAATGACCAGTGGTTACTAACTAGTTATGGCCAACCTTCATGTCAAGTTTCAAGACTCTAGGTCCAAGCATACCAAAGTTATAACAACTTTAACATTTTTTATATTGAAGGTCACAGTGACCTTGACCTTCAAATGAATGACCTTGAAATGACCAGTGGTCATCTGTTAATCCTGGCCAACCTTCATGTCAAGTTTGAAGACTCTAGGTCCAAGCATACCAAAGTTATACCATGAAATAAGAACTTTAACATTTTCGAGCACGCCGCCACCCCGCCCGCCCGCCCGACAACATCAATCTATAAGCCGAGATTTTTTCGAAAAAAATCCGGCTAAAAATGTAATAAATTATAACTAACAAGCATTTAATGGCAGTGTATATAAAGCTGTACATCATTATTTTTACTAAATTTTCAGTTGTTGTTCCTTTTTTATCAAATTTGGGACCAAAAAAAACCAACATTATTCCCATAAAAACAGCTTAAATTTCCCAATTGAAAGTTATGCCCCCCCTCATTTTATTTTATTAAAAAATAATGTTAATCTCCCGATCAAGGTTTATAATTTCAGCCTCAGCAAATATATCATAAATCCTTCTTCTAGATTTTAAAGGCCCCTTCCCCCCCCCCCCAAAAAAAAAGGATTTAAAAACAAGGAAATTTCTTAATGTTTTAAGCTGACTTTGGGAAATTTCTTTTTCTTTTTAAGTTTTGTCAATAATTCTTCCCTCAAAATGGAAGGCCAGGCCTTTTTTCCAAATCAAGAAAAAAAGCCCCGATAAAGGACAAGAAAAAAAGAAATTACATAAACGTATGAAAACAAGTCCACCTTGAACAGAAATAGATATTATTCAACAGTTTTATCGTTTAATAATCTTCCCACAATTTTATTGCACTTTGCCCATAATTAAAATGCAAATGATATGCTTTCCTGCATATTTAATTCATTTTATTTATAAAAAATTGAAAAAAGGAAACCACAAAAGCATTCCAAATGATGAAGCTTAATTTATCATGTCATATTCACAACTGACGCATTCAAAAGAAAACTTTGTGTGGGCAATAAAAAGCAGTAAAATGAACAATAATGTATTTTCAATTATACTGTAATGTACTGGTGCAGCCTTTTATTGAAACTGATGATAAATGGATAGGAAAAAAATTAATGAATACATGTAAGAGTTCCTCACAAGACCAATAATGTGTTTTGTCATAAAATGCAGCAAAAATTAATAAGGTAAGATGCAGTCTGCACAGGCTAATCAGGAACGACACTTTCGGTTTCCATGGACTTTTTTGTCTAAAGGAAGCCTTGCCTAAATAAAAATCCAGTCTAGGCAGAAGTGTCATCCCTGATAAGACTGTGCAGACTGCACCAGTCTAGGCAGAAGTGTCATCCCTGATAAGACTGTGCAGACTGCACCAGTCTAGGCAGAAGTGTCATCCCTGATAAGACTGTGCAGACTGCATCAGTCTAGGCAGAAGTGTCATCCCTGATAAGACTGTGCAGACTGCACCAGTCTAGGCAGAAGTGTCATCCCTGATAAGACTGTGCAGACTGCATCAGTCTAGGCAGAAGTGTCATCCCTGATAAGACTGTGCAGACTGCACCAGTCTAGGCAGAAGTGTCATCCCTGATAAGACCGTGCAGACTGCATCAGTCTAGGCAGAAGTGTCATCCCTGATAAGACCGTGCAGACTGCACCAGTCTAGGCAGAAGTGTCATCCCTGATAAGACTGTGCAGACTGCATCAGTCTAGGCAGAAGTGTCATCCCTGATAAGACTGTGCAGACTGCACCAGTCTAGGCAGAAGTGTCATCCCTGATAAGACTGTGCAGACTGCATCAGTCTAGGCAGAAGTGTCATCCCTGATAAGACTGTGCAGACTGCATCAGTCTAGGCAGAAGTGTCATCCCTGATAAGACTGTGCAGACTGCACCAGTCTAGGCAGAAGTGTCATCCCTGATAAGACCGTGCAGACTGCACCAGTCTAGGCAGAAGTGTCATCCCTGATAAGACTGTGCAGACTGCACCAGTCTAGGCAGAAGTGTCATCCCTGATAAGACTGTGCAGACTGCACCAGTCTAGGCAGAAGTGTCATCCCTGATAAGACCGTGCAGACTGCACCAGTCTAGGCAGAAGTGTCATCCCTGATAAGACTGTGCAGACTGCACCAGTCTAGGCAGAAGTGTCATCCCTGATAAGACTGTGCAGACTGCATCAGTCTAGGCAGAAGTGTCATCCCTGATAAGACTGTGCAGACTGCATCAGTCTAGGCAGAAGTGTCATCCCTGATAAGACTGTGCAGACTGCACCAGTCTAGGCAGAAGTGTCATCCCTGATAAGACTGTGCAGACTGCACCAGTCTAGGCAGAAGTGTCATCCCTGATAAGACTGTGCAGACTGCATCAGTCTAGGCAGAAGTGTCATCCCTGATAAGACTGTGCAGACTGCACCAGTCTAGGCAGAAGTGTCATCCCTGATAAGACCGTGCAGACTGCACCAGTCTAGGCAGAAGTGTCATCCCTGATAAGACTGTGCAGACTGCACCAGTCTAGGCAGAAGTGTCATCCCTGATAAGACTGTGCAGACTGCACCAGTCTAGGCAGAAGTGTCATCCCTGATAAGACCGTGCAGACTGCACCAGTCTAGGCAGAAGTGTCATCCCTGATAAGACTGTGCAGACTGCACCAGTCTAGGCAGAAGTGTCATCCCTGATAAGACTGTGCAGACTGCATCAGTCTAGGCAGAAGTGTCATCCCTGATAAGACTGTGCAGACTGCATCAGTCTAGGCAGAAGTGTCATCACTGATAAGACTGTGCAGACTGCACCAGTCTAGGCAGAAGTGTCATCCCTGATAAGACTGTGCAGACTGCACCAGTCTAGGCAGAAGTGTCATCCCTGATAAGACTGTGCAGACTGCACCAGTCTAGGCAGAAGTGTCATCCCTGATAAGACTGTGCAGACTGCATCAGTCTAGGCAGAAGTGTCATCCCTGATAAGACTGTGCAGACTGCACCAGTCTAGGCAGAAGTGTCATCCCTGATAAGACTGTGCAGACTGCACCAGTCTAGGCAGAAGTGTCATCCCTGATAAGACTGTGCAGACTGCATCAGTCTAGGCAGAAGTGTCATCCCTGATAAGACCGTGCAGACTGCACCAGTCTAGGCAGAAGTGTCATCCCTGATAAGACTGTGCAGACTGCATCAGTCTAGGCAGAAGTGTCATCCCTGATAAGACTGTGCAGACTGCATCAGTCTAGGCAGAAGTGTCATCCCTGATAAGACTGTGCAGACTGCACCAGTCTAGGCAGAAGTGTCATCCCTGATAAGACTGTGCAGACTGCACCAGTCTAGGCAGAAGTGTCATCCCTGATAAGACTGTGCAGACTGCATCAGTCTAGGCAGAAGTGTCATCCCTGATAAGACTGTGCAGACTGCATCAGTCTAGGCAGAAGTGTCATCCCTGATAAGACTGTGCAGACTGCATCAGTCTAGGCAGAAGTGTCATCCCTGATAAGACTGTGCAGACTGCACCAGTCTAGGCAGAAGTGTCATCCCTGATAAGACTGTGCAGACTGCACCAGTCTAGGCAGAAGTGTCATCCCTGATAAGACTGTGCAGACTGCATCAGTCTAGGCAGAAGTGTCATCCCTGATAAGACTGTGCAGACTGCATCAGTCTAGGCAGAAGTGTCATCCCTGATAAGACTGTGCAGACTGCACCAGTCTAGGCAGAAGTGTCATCCCTGATAAGACTGTGCAGACTGCACCAGTCTAGGCAGAAGTGTCATCCCTGATAAGACTGTGCAGACTGCACCAGTCTAGGCAGAAGTGTCATCCCTGATAAGACTGTGCAGACTGCACCAGTCTAGGCAGAAGTGTCATCCCTGATAAGACCGTGCAGACTGCACCAGTCTAGGCAGAAGTGTCATCCCTGATAAGACTGTGCAGACTGCACCAGTCTAGGCAGAAGTGTCATCCCTGATAAGACTGTGCAGACTGCACCAGTCTAGGCAGAAGTGTCATCCCTGATAAGACTGTGCAGACTGCACCAGTCTAGGCAGAAGTGTCATCCCTGATAAGACCGTGCAGACTGCACCAGTCTAGGCAGAAGTGTCATCCCTGATAAGACTGTGCAGACTGCACCAGTCTAGGCAGAAGTGTCATCCCTGATAAGACTGTGCAGACTGCACCAGTCTAGGCAGAAGTGTCATCCCTGATAAGACTGTGCAGACTGCATCAGTCTAGGCAGAAGTGTCATCCCTGATAAGACTGTGCAGACTGCACCAGTCTAGGCAGAAGTGTCATCCCTGATAAGACTGTGCAGACTGCACCAGTCTAGGCAGAAGTGTCATCCCTGATAAGACTGTGCAGACTGCACCAGTCTAGGCAGAAGTGTCATCCCTGATAAGACTGTGCAGACTGCACCAGTCTAGGCAGAAGTGTCATCCCTGATAAGACTGTGCAGACTGCATCAGTCTAGGCAGAAGTGTCATCCCTGATAAGACCGTGCAGACTGCACCAGTCTAGGCAGAAGTGTCATCCCTGATAAGACTGTGCAGACCGCACCAGTCTAGGCAGAAGTGTCATCCCTGATAAGACTGTGCAGACTGCACCAGTCTAGGCAGAAGTGTCATCCCTGATAAGACTGTGCAGACTGCACCAGTCTAGGCAGAAGTGTCATCCCTGATAAGACTGTGCAGACTGCACCAGTCTAGGCAGAAGTGTCATCCCTGATAAGACTGTGCAGACTGCATCAGTCTAGGCAGAAGTGTCATCCCTGATAAGACTGTGCAGACTGCACCAGTCTAGGCAGAAGTGTCATCCCTGATAAGACCGTGCAGACTGCACCAGTCTAGGCAGAAGTGTCATCCCTGATAAGACTGTGCAGACTGCATCAGTCTAGGCAGAAGTGTCATCCCTGATAAGACTGTGCAGACTGCACCAGTCTAGGCAGAAGTGTCATCCCTGATAAGACTGTGCAGACTGCATCAGTCTAGGCAGAAGTGTCATCCCTGATAAGACTGTGCAGACTGCACCAGTCTAGGCAGAAGTGTCATCCCTGATAAGACTGTGCAGACTGCACCAGTCTAGGCAGAAGTGTCATCCCTGATAAGACTGTGCAGACTGCACCAGTCTAGGCAGAAGTGTCATCCCTGATAAGACTGTGCAGACTGCACCAGTCTAGGCAGAAGTGTCATCCCTGATAAGACTGTGCAGACTGCATCAGTCTAGGCAGAAGTGTCATCCCTGATAAGACTGTGCAGACTGCATCAGTCTAGGCAGAAGTGTCATCCCTGATAAGACTGTGCAGACTGCATCAGTCTAGGCAGAAGTGTCATCCCTGATAAGACCGTGCAGACTGCACAGGCTAATTAGGGGCAACAATTTACGAACATGCATTAAGCCCTATTTACCCAGAGCAAGGGTCAAATAGATTTCATACTCAGTTCTCCTTCAAAAAAAATTCTCTATGGTAACGCCTTTACAGGATAAGCATATTTGGACAGATAAATAGGGAACAGACTAACATTTGCCTTGATGTAATGAAAAAGGTTTTTGCCGTGAGATTGAGAGGTTTGATCGACTGTAGAGCGGCATTCTCGGGAGCTATCCAGAAACACCAGCTCCATTATTCACCAAACATTTCATAGACTAAAGTCAAAGAATCTTCTTTAAATTGGAATCTTCAAGAATAGCTTTCATTTTGAGTCAGTCTTGGCATTTACTAACTATATCAACATTATTCTTCATGTAAATTTTTTTTGTAATGACATGATCAGCAGTGCTAGCTGATATGTATTCAAACATTGAACGTATTTTTCTTGGTTCTAAATTGTTCTATTCTTTATTCTAAAGTCCATGAATGGGTTGAGGAATATGGGCTCAAGAACTATTTTTTTTCCCACAGTGTTTTTTTCACCATTTTGAGAATAGGGCCAGGTCACTTTGAATTGGGAAGAATCCAACATTTAGAAAACAAGAGCTGTCAGAGGACAGCGCGCTTGACTATTCGAGTGCTTGACAGTATAACGTAAGCCATGATGGGGAAATTGTTCATATTCAATAATTTCTTAGACGATCTTTCAAAAATAAGAAAAGGAAAAAAAAACAATTGGGGGGGGGGGGTAGGAGGGGTTGAGAGGGGGTAAAATGTAGGGTTCGGTCATTTATTAGATGATCTTTCAAAAATAAAAAAAGGGAAAAAAAAATTTTTTTTGGGGGGGGGGGGGGGTTGGGGGGGGGGTGGGGGGGGGTGAGAGTATAATGTGGGGTGTGGTCATTTATTAGATTATCTTTCAATAATAAAAAAAGGAAAAAAACATTTTTTTTTTGGGGGGGGGGGAGGTGGGGGGGGGGGAGGGGGCAGTGAGTCTGGGTTGGGGCGTGGGGTTTTGTTTGGGTGGAATCCATTGTGGTATTCAGGCAAGTGTTGTTTTGTCAAAGTATTAATAAAATCTGATCATAAAAAAATGGCAATTTAGGCAAAATGTTCAATTATCTAAGTATAAAAGGGGCCATAATTCTTTCAAAATGCTTGATACAGTTGTCTGCTCTTGTTTAAAGGTTGGGGTCATGATGGTAAACAAGTATGCAAAATATGAAAGCAATATGTCAAGGGACACAGGAAATATTTGGGGTAGTACGCAAACTTTAACATAGATTCATCAATAATATGCATGATAAATCTAAGTATAAAAGGGGCCATAATTCTGTGAAAATGCTTGATACAGTTGTCTGCTCTTGTTAATAGGTTGGGGTCATGATGGTAAACAAGTATGCAAAATATGAAAGCAATATGTCAAGGGACATTGAAAATAGTTGGGGTAGTATACACACTTTAACATTTGCTGCATATTCTAAGTGGAAAAGGGGCCATAATTATGACAAAATGCTTGATAGAGTTGTCTGTTCTTGTTTATAGGTTGGGGTCATGTTTGTAAACAAGTATGCAAAATATGAAAGCAATATGTCAAGGGACGAAGAAAATATTTTGGGTAGTACGAAAACTTTAACATTTGCACGCTAACGCAGACGAAGATGCTAACGCCGACGCCGAGGTGAGTAGAATAGCTCCACTATATATATTTTATATATAATAGTCGAGCTAAAAATGGGAAATTAGTGTTATTGTTGTGTTGGAAACAAATGCTTCACAACTGAGAATAGAAGTGTTTTTAATAATATATTTACCAAGGTTCAACTTATAGAACTGAGTGGGAGATGAACTTAATCTTAAGATTTATTTATTAAAAAAAATTGTTTGGGGGGTTGGACCTTTAACAGGGAATTTTAGGTCCCGATTGGGAAAAATATATACTTTCTTCATTGAGAATAGGGCTGCACACCGGCCCTGTAATTTAAACAAAAAAACACTGTCCCAGGAAACATAACAGGAATGTCTCCGACTCTCTTCAAACTGATGACTTTCAGTTCAGTCAAGCTAAAATAAAGGAGTATCAACACCAGAAAACATGTCTTCCCTCAAGAAATTAATAGGGTATTTGACAATCAATTTGTGCTTAATCGGTACATATAAGTACTTGCCAATATAATATCGATTGACCATTGATTACAGTGGCTCCAGCTGCATAAATATATCTCACTCTCACAAAGGAATTATTAATGGGTTTCATCTGTTTGCCGATATAATTATGGACTTCTTGCAGGCTGAACAAGTTCAGAAGAATCTATTTTTGGCAGACACCAGTAATAGGTCTTTAGACTGTACTGTACTATCTAGCCGTTAAATGTTATAAAAACCATATTTCTTTGAAGCAGGATTCAGAAAGCACTTCCATATACACTCAAGTCCCTAGTGCAATGCTCTTTTAACCCTTTACCACTTAGATACTATTTTCACGCATTTGTAGTCCTCTAGAATTTTATATTTAATTGAAAACCTTTCTTACTAGATTCAAGTATTAAAGGCTTCATCTCCAAGCTTTAGATACTGATGAGCAGCAAAATGTTACTCGCAGGCTGTTCTGGTTTTATGCTGTTTGCACATAAACATTTTCACTTTTCTTCTGAGTGGGAAAGGGTTAAATAAGGGATATAATTACTAATTTAGTGTCATTAAAAATTGCATATAAAAAGTGATGGATTCAATGTTACATGAGCAAAACACATTTGTTTCATTAAAATTATACCAATTAAACTTGTGGAACTTAAAAATGTAACTCAAGCAAAATATATATTTGTAAGACAGGTATGCAATTTAATACCTGATCACTTTGTCATATTGTCATATTGTATAGATTATTACAACCTTGAGAAACATTAGGACCATTAATTTTAGCAGTCTCAGTGGAATATGTCTTTTACCTCAGTGATTTTTTTTGCTTAAAATTACCGCAAATTTTCGGCTGCTTCCCAATCGCATAAATCAATGTTTTTTCCCAAAAAGCTGACCAAAATTCCAAAAAAAGCCCAACCCCCCCCATTTTTTTTTTTAAAGAAAGAAGTCTCTTTTGACTTATGATTTCTTAACTCTAGATCTCAACTTTTTATTTAAACATCCTACAAAATATATAACTTTAATTTAGTCCTTTTTGTTGATAAATAATTCCCAAATTTTTGCCACTTTTATTAAATAAAACAATCCCAATTTGACCAGATTCCTTTTCCCAAAATGTCTAGAAACAAGAGGGCCATGATGGCCCAGAATCGCTCACCTGACTCATTAAGATCAGATGAAAACTATGACCTCTATTGTCTACACAATGTTTTTCTATGATTTGACCTAGTGACCTAGTTCCTGACTCTAGATGACCCAAATACAATCCCAATCCAGATTTCATCAAGATAAACATTCTGACCACAGTTCATAAATATTGGATGAAAACTGTGACCTCTATTGTCAACACAAGGTTTTTCTATTTATTTGAACTAGATTTTTACCCCAGATGACCCAAATACAATCCCACCCAGATTTCATCAAGAATTCTGACCAAATTTCATAAAGGTTGGATGAAAACTGTGATCTCTAATGTCTACACAAGGTTTTTCTATTATTTGACCTAGTGACCTAGTTTTTGACCCCAGATGACCCAAATAAAATCCCAACCCAGATTTCATCAAGATAAACATTCTGACCAAATTTCATAAAGATTGGATGAAAACTGTGACCTCTATTGTCTACAGAAGGTTGTTCTATTATTTGACCTAGTGACCTTGTTTTTGACCCCAGATGACCCAAATACAATCCCAAACCGGATTTCATCAAGATAAACATTTTGACCAAATTTCATCAAGATTGGATGCAAACTGTGACCTCTACTGTCTACACAAACAAATTGTTGACGGACGGACGCACAGACACACGCAGGCACGCACAACGGACGCCAGACATCACACGATCACATAAGCTCACCGTGTCACTTCATGACAGGTGACCTAAAAATATGTGTCGGAGATAAACATGAACAGTTGTGGTTAAAATCCCATAGAAACAAAGGCTGTTTGTAAAACATGCATGCCCCCCTATATGGGCTATAAGTTGTAGTAGCAGCCATTGTGTGAATATGTTTTTTGTCACTGTGAATGGTGGTGGTGGTGGTGGTGGTGGTGTAGAAGTAGTAGTAGTAGTAGTAGTAGTAGTAGTAGTAGTAGTAGTAGTAGTAGTAGTAGTAGTAGTAATAGTAGTAGTAGTAGTAGTAGTAGTAGTAGTAGTAGTAGTAGTAGTAGTAGTAGTAGTAGTAGAAGTAGTAGTAGTAGTAGTAGTAGAAGTAGTAGTAGAAGTAGTAGTAGTAGTAGTAGTAGTAGTAGTAGTGGTAGTAGTAGTAGTAGTAGTAGTAGTAGTAGTAGTGGTAAAAGTAGTAGTAGTAGTGGCAGTAGTAGTAGAAGTAGTAATAGTAGACGTGGTGGTGGTGGTGGTGGTGGTGGTGGTGGTGGTGGTTGGTAGTAGTACTAGTAGTAGTAGTACTAGTAGTAGTAGCAGTAGCAGTAGCAGTAGCAGTAGCAGCATTACAAGACCAATACTTAAGAATGATCAAATGGGAAAAGGTAACATAGCACCAGCAGTAAATATGGGGCTCATTTACAGGTCAGATTTGGAATCTCTGCTGTAAAATGAGATTTTGAATGAATTAAAGGGAGGCAAATCTGTAATAAAAAGAACATGCATAAACCGTAGTTGTTTCCCTTGTTTGAACCATGCTAAATCCTTACAAGTTTGGAAAGAATTGGATGAAAAATTTGGACTTTATTGCATAAACACCATTTTCTCAATTCAAGGGGAGGTAATTCTGTACTTCATGGACCAATAATGCTCATTTTTTGTAGGGTTCGTGTCCTCATTGATATAAAGACACTGTGCAAATTTGGAAAGGATCGGACAAAAAATGTGGAAGATTTTTGAAAGTTTTCACAAAATAGGCAAAAACGAATAAACATGCAAAGTTCAACGAGCTCCTGCGGTCATGTTTTTTGACGAATCAAATTTCTTTGAACAACTTTTTCAGGGGAGCCCTCAAAGGTCATCCCTGTGAAATTTTTTGAAAATCTGATGAGCGGTTTCTGACAAGAAGATTTTTTAAGGTTTTTACCATATATGGTCATGGCGGCCATCTTGGTTATGCGATCAAATTTTTTTTAACAATTCTTTTGTCCCATGACCTAGGGATGCTCCACATGAAATTTATTTGAAATTGGCTCAATGGTTTAGTAGAAGAAGATGTTTACAAATTGTTTACGGACGGACGGACGGACGGACGGCGGACGCTGAGTGATCACAATAGCTCACCTCGGGCTATCGCTCAGGTGAGCTAAAAACCCTGAACATGTACTTATGAACAATTTTAATGCTGTTACTTATAATCATATTTATAATGCTAAATTTTTCCCAATTTAATTTTTTATCGCACTATTTTTCCAAATTTCATGTTTTTTCACGCTAGTTTTCCCAATTCAAATGGCACAGGCTGTAACAAATAAAAGCAAACAAGGGCTGTTTGTAAAACATGCATGCCCCCCATATGGGCTGTCAGTAGTTGCAGCCATTGTGTGAATACGTCACTGTGACCTTGACCTTTGACCTAGTGACCTGAATGTACCTATTAAGTTTCATGATCCTAGGCCTTAGCATTCTTGAGTTATCATCAGGAAACAAATTTACTGTTTCGAGTAACTGTGACCTTGACCTTTGACCTAGTGACCTGAAAATTAATAGGGGTCATCTGTCAGTCATAATCAATGTACCTATGAAGTTTCATAATCCTAGGCGTAAGCATTCTTAAGTTATCCGGAAACCATTTAACTGTTTTGAGTCACTGTGACCTTGACCTTTGATCTAGTAACCTGAAAATCAATAGAGGTCATCTGCCAGTCATGATCAATGTTCCTATGAAGTTTAATGATCCTAGGTGTAAGCATTCGTGAGTTATCATCCGGAAAGCATTTTACTGTTTCGAGTCACTGTGACCTTGACCTTTGACCTAGTGACCTGAAAGTTAATAGGGGTCATCTGCCAGTCATGATCAATGTTCCTATGAAGTTTCATGATCCTAGGCGTAAGTATTCTTGAGTTATCATCCGGAAACCATTTTACTATATCGAGTCACTGTGACCTTGACCTTTGACCTAGTGACCTGAAAATCAATAGGGGTCATCTGCCAGTCATGATCAATGTACCTATGAAGTTTCATGATCCTAGGCCTAAGCGTTCTTGAGTTATCATCCAGAAACCATCTGGTGGACGGACCGACGGACGGACCGACATGTGCAAAACAATATACAATATCTTCGAAGGGGGGCATAAAAAAATCACTGTACCTTCAAAGTGATAATGCAATATTATAAACTATATTTTAACTACAGATTCTCATTATCCACAATTGGTTTAAATAAGAGCAATAAGTTTTACATTCATCTATCCTTTCATACCAGAATTTTTTGTGTGAAGTTCTTGGAAAATGATATTGCTCATGACTACCTCCAGACTGATGCATTATAATGCATTATTAATGTTATCTTTTACCATTATAGACCTTGAGATGTTGTGGTTAAACGAGCGACTGCACATAGTTTATTTTTAGACATTACCTAAGTTTGGAAAGCGCCTTTGTAATTAATACCAGACTAAATCAACCTATCCCTTCAAAAATGGCATCATTAGACAATGGAAGACTGAAATGTGAACTGGTTGGATTGTAAAGTATTAAGTGTACACCAAATGGTGCAAATGGTGACATCTTTTCACATTCAGTACAATATAACAGGCAACGCCATCACCTATTGGCATTGTTTCCAAAATGAGAGTCATGAAAAAAATACATAAATAAAACATAACTAAAACGTAACACCATCATGCCATACCCTGTTTCCCATGTAATATAAAAAAATTTTTTTACACATGTGTAATATACTTTTTTAGCGTTTTCATTGGCTTAGTTTTCGTTTATTGACCAATCGCATTTTGTTATTTTGCTGAAATGACATTGCAACGTCAAATGACGTCACGAAATGTAAACAACATTCGGGATTTATCATTATGTTTGCGTAAATATTTATTTAATGTGCTCATTTAAAAGCATGTGATAAAAAAGATCTGACACTCGTTGTCATATCATACCATATTTTATTAAACTCGGCCAGGAAATTTTCGTCAAATTTCGCCAAAGGCTTGCTTACTTACAAAATTCCTGCATAACTCGTTTAATAAAATATGGTATGATATGACAACTTGTGCCAGATCCTATGTGTATAAAAGTACAGCATCCCAAACAAAGGTTTATATTTTAATTCGACCTTGCTATTTAATGTTGCAATCAATCTCAATTGCCCTATCAATGGAATCTATTGTCATAAAAGTGACAGCAGGATGTGAAATTAAACACTGGGGCATTTATCAGCAACAGCCCAGTTTCTATTTGAATTCAGATTGAAGCATCAAATTAATTTTTTATTACTAACACAGTGTCAGTAAAATTCTTCATCTATTATCATGATTATTGGTTATATAGTCGGGTAATCTTTTACGTATTTCTGGCCAGATATTGGTTCATATTACTGACCACTAAAACCTTAAATTAATATAAATTCAGAAAGCAGGGCATAACATCTTCAGCCATAAACTTCCCATATTATGTGGGTTCGAATTTCATTTGACTTTTTGCAGGAGTCATCTTAATTGAAATTTCTTATTGCCAGTATAAAGCAGCACATGACTCAAGAACAAAAATAGATGTTTGAATATGAGCTGTGCTCTGTGAAAAAAGGGTTAAATGCATGTGCGTAAAGTGTCGTCCCATTAGCCTGTGCAGTCTGCACAGGCTAATCATGGATGACACTTTCCGCTTAAACTTGATTTTTGCTAAGAAGAGACTTTCTTGAAACCAAAAATATCATAAAAGTGGAAAGTGTCGTCCCTGATTAGCCTGTGAGGATTGCGCAGGCTAATCTGTGACGGAATTTTACGCACATGCATTAAACCCCCTTTTCACAGAGCAAGTCCCAGATGTTTGAATATATAAAAGCAACCACTGGTAACAATGTCCTGTTCAAAATATTCCACATTAAGACTCATGTTGATAGAGGCAATATTCAAATTTAATGAATATTCTTTATTGTTAGACTTAAGCCTTAGATTCGGCCCAGAACTAACATACAAGACATGCAAAAATTGAGTTCAGCAAAAATCTCATGCTTGATTTTTTTTACAATGGGTAACTTTGTTTTTTCAAACTTACGTTGATGACATCCTGAAACACGGTCAGCTCCCTGCCCTGGCTGTCCTGGTCGTTGTCAGAGTCCCGCTCGATGTCAATCCCCTCGTCATCGTCCGTGGGGTGGTCCGTGAGGAACTCAATCAGAACCTCCAGGTCAGGACTCAGGTCGGGCTCCTCGTTGTCACTGAGCCCGAAGTTGAGGGCCTTGTAGATGGCCGTGCCCAGCGCTTGAACCACCTGAGTGTGAAAGGCATCATTTAGTCATTTGTTATTAAGGTCGCTGTGGCGCAGTGGATATGGAGTCCATCTTGCCACCGAAAGGTTATGGGTTGCATTTCCACCATGGGTTCATTTTATAGATCTCCCCCAAAAACACCAAGTACTTACCTACACAGGAACGGACTTGAGAATGTTTCAATATATCCTTTGGCTTTTGATGCAAACAGCTACAATAAGTTGGTTTTAATTAATTGGTTATCAATATTTTTGAAACAAAATATTAGCTGCTTATCACACAATATTTGCTGCTGAGCATAATTTAGAGCTTTGTCAACTTTCGTGTCAAGGGATTGAAAGACTTGAGATGAGTTGCATTTATATGGACTGCGTTCTAGGAAGACTGGGTTAATGCAAGTGCAGACAGTGTTCTCCCATACGCTGTGCAGTCTCACGCAGGCTTAGCAGGAATGACAATTTTCTCTCACATGAAATTTTTTGTTTAAAGGAAGTCTCTTCACAATGAAAATCCTGTTTAGCCGAAAAATGTTTAGACCCTGATTAGTTTGCATGGGACTGCACAGGCTAATCTGGGATGACATATTACACACATGCGAGTCAAGTTTTCTCAGAACGATGCTTACATTTCCGCTAAGCCAGAAATTGAAATATTTGTCTTTTTTGTGTTAACTGGGATTGAACCACTTGAAATGAATGGCATTATTTGAGTCATCAGGTATCAACATTAGGTCGGCTAGTGTTCACAAAGTTTGCCAAGACCCAATTAGAGGGATTTTTAGATTGCTAAGTCCAAGGCTCCATGGACCACTTAACCCATTACCATTTAGATAGGTATTTAAAATGAGCAGCATAATTAATTAATTCATTATGAACATTTAGGACCTCTTTGCACAAAAATGACAATTGTACATAAATCAATAATTTTATACATTTTGATAATAAGTATTCTGTACGTCAGAACTCAGATTGATACGAGAGCCTCACTATTTACTCAGATTCGCATTGTGCTCCGTTGATACACCACAAAAGTATTTGCATTTCTTCTAACCAATAAATCTGTAAAACTCTATCTAACATTACCGCAATTTTTAAGATATAAAACTTTATGACCTGTTCGACTATGTGTAATAAAATCAAACGTCCAGGAGATATTTATCAAGTATTCATCAATTGAAATTGATTTATTGGCACCGCAATCAAATATCATTTCTCGATTATTGATGTAAGATAATGGAATATTTACAGCACTTAAAGGGGCATATTAAGAGAATTGACAATACAATTCAAAATAATCTAGTTTATATAAATCATTGTTAAATGATGGTCTAATGATTTTACATGTCATGCCTTTTTTCTAGATTTTGAGAAGGAACCTTACTTTCCATTATGGGGGAAAAACTTATCAACAAAACTGAAAACGGGTAAGACATTTTGCAAAATAAGCTTGAAATTAGAAGGAAAAAAAGCATCATATTTAAGAAATTCTCTTGAGGAAGGGGTTCGTTATCTTTAAGGAAGAGGCATATTTAAGGCCCTGCTTTAGAAGGTAAACAAAGCTGTGCATGTGTTCAATACAACTGAGAAAAAAAACAAAAACAGTGTTACACATTATAAATTATTTTCCTGAAAATACTAATTTTTGCCAGCATAAAAAATAGGTAAATGTAGAAAGGACTTCCGAGTTCTGTTCACGTTCAACTCATTAAATTAACAAAAGTTTTGTAAATAAAACATTTTTCCCACAATCTAATCAAAATGTAAAATTGGCAACATTTACATTGAAAAGCAACAGATCCAGCAAGTCAAAATGTTTCATGACATCCCATGTTTTTTTTCATTAGCAGATGGTCTCTACAATTGTTTAAAATTACATGTAACTGATTTCTTAAAACGAATTTTGTGTATTCTTTGTATCAATAAAAGGTCTTCATGAATACTCACATCTTGTTCTGTTATGACTGTCTTGAATTCTTTGCTCAGAGAGAAACTGCTTCGTTTACCTGAAACAAGACAAATGGGAACCAGATGTTAGATTTATTTGCAAAAGAGGAACCAGACATACTGTTTGGGAACCGGATATTAGATTTCTTTAGCAAAATAGGTACCAGAGATACTGTTTGGGAACCGGAGGTTAGATTTCTTTAGCAAAAGGGAACCTGACACACTGTTTAAGAACTAGATGTTAAGATTTAATGTGCGAAAAAGGAACTGGACAAAAGGCTCATCAGCCAAATGTAAACTGCATGCATCCCTTCAGTTCTGTATCATTGCCAAACACTTTCTGCTGACAGAAGGGAACTGTTTTTACCCTGTACCACTTAGATACGTATTTTGACACATTTGTAGTCACTCAGAAAGTTGAATTGAATTAAAGTCCTTTCTTACTAGATTCAAGTTTTAAAGGCTTCATTTCCTACCCTAAGATACTGATGAGCAGCAAACAGCATAAAACCTGAACAGACTGCTAGTTACTTGCAGGCTAGCTGTTCTGGTTTTATGCTGGTTGCAAAAGCTATTTTCACTTTGCTTCTTATGGGGAAATGGTTAAGCATCATTATTCCAACCCCTAAACTGTAACACCATTTCCCATCTAGCTTCATAGTGCCAGACAGAAACTTTGTTCTTTCAACAAACAACAATGTTTTCCTTTTTCCTGATACATAACATTGAAGACAGCAAGGTTAGTTCAATATTTACCATTACTTTCACTTGAGAAAAATTACAACTGACAAACAAATGTTGTTCCATGAAAGGTGTTCACACACTTGACGTCTATGACTTGAGCACACGATTAGTGATATCTCGATTAAAAGAAAACTGACCAAATATTTATACTGATGACAGGAATTGCATTACTTATACCAATTATGTCACTCCCTAAACAATCCGTTATATATGCATGTACACGTCCACGGTCATGTACATTGTACCTAGCATGGTTTCACCATTTTGGTAACAGTGTGGGGGCCCTTTGCATTTAACCCTATCCCACTCAAAAGTGAAAATGGCTATGTGAGAAATTTTAACAGAATAAAACCGGAATAGACCGCGAGTAACTTGCTAGATGCTCAATTGTTTGATGCTCATCAGTATCTAAGAGTTGAAGATGAAGCCTTTAAATCTTGAATCTAGCAAGAAAGGTCTTTATTTAATTTAACTTTCTAAGAAACTATAAATGTGTGAAAATACCTATCTAAGTGGTAAAGGTTTAATATTGTGGTTATCTCCGCCGTCCGTCTGTCTGTCTGTCCGTCCTGGCCACTATCTCCTCATACACTATAAGCACTAGAACCTTGAAACTTACACACATGGTAGCTACATGTATGAGCATATGTGCGACCCTGCACTATTTGGAATTTTGATCTGACCCCTGGGTCAAAAGTTATGGGGGTTGGGGTGGGGCCAGGTCAGAGATTTTCACTCATTTTTATGCCCCCAGTATGGTGCATTGGCCATAACTTTTGCAATATTAAAGATAGCAACTTGATATTTGGCATGCATGTGTATCTCATGGAGCTGCACATTTTTAGTGGGGAAAAGGTCAAGGTCATCCTTCAAGTTCAAAGGTCAAAAAAACAAATCCAAGGGAAGTAATAAGATTTAAATGGAGGTAAGTAATGAACCTTCCAAATGATATAAAATAAATAAATAAATAAATCAAAGCGGCGCAGGAGGGGGCATTGTGTTTCTGACAAACTCAAAGGTAAAAATAAAAAATCCAAGGGAAGTAATAAGCTTTAAAGGGAAGTAAGTAATGAACCTGCCAAATGATATAATTTTTTTAAATAAATCAAAGCGGCGCATGAGAGGGCATTGTGTTTCTGACAAACACATTTCTTGTTATATGTTATTTTACATTAACTTCTTTATTTTTACACTGATTTACTTCCAATTGATACTGAACATCTCTTATGACAATACGGTCAATATCTCAAGTATGCATGGCCCCCTGGGTCAAACATGCCGCGTGGGGATACGCGTCGCCCTCTGCCGCTCCATTTCTAGTTATTTACTAAAATTGGGACATATAGTTTCTTTATTTTGCTTACAATTACTAGAAATTTTTGAATAAAAGTATTTCTTTCCTTTAAATACATTTCTTAAGGTTCATCTCATAGCGCTGGATAAGAGGATGGCATAAATATTGGGATTTATAAAAATTATAATAAAATATTTATTTTGGGGTGGGAAACCTTCAATTGGGAATTTTAAGAAGTGATATGGGAAAAAAATCATATTTGAGATCGGGAATGACAGAGAATATTGGACCCAAATTTAACACACACACAAAACACTGGTCACATTGACATTGTATCACTCAACTTATTGAAATGTTTGTTTAATATAATTTGTTCAAACTTGAAGCTAAAGTATACTTAGGAGTTGAGAGCAGTTCTATAATCTGCATACTTAAATGTTATCACTGGCGATTATGACATTGGCATCATAAATGTTACATCAAGTTGAAACTTATCAAATAGTAGATAGTATTATGGCATATCATAACTTATGCAACTGAAGCATCATTAGATGATCGTAAAATCATACAGCAATAAATTTTATGGAAATTTCAGCACTTTCCAAATAATATAATCATGCCTTATACTAGATAAAGCTTACATCTGTACAGCTTAAACAGTTTGATTTGAATCCTGGAACGAACAATGTCTCAACGCTTTCAGTGCTAGATCCGAATTTTGAAGGCCTTTGCAAACAGTTTGGATCCAGATGAGATGCCACAGAACATGGCGTCTCATCAGGATCCAAACTGTTTGCTATTCTGATAGTATTCTTTGAAAAATCGAAGAAAATGCTAATTTTAGAAATTCAGCAGATGACATTTTAGCAGACAACAAATTTCCCAGCATGCAAAGGGTTAAAATTGCTCTTATCTATTTGGGTATACAAAATTTATCAAATATTCAATATTTAAATGTGTATCTATTTCAATCGCCTAATTTAGGCCCATAATCCTGAATGCTTTAACCAAGGATAAGGCAGATTTCAAGTGAACATAAGTACACAGGTACCTTACAGGGGTTATTTGGTTTGCAACTAGGTTGACATTGATATGGGATTTGGAGACTTGTAATAAAACCGAGGAAATCTTCTCCAGTTGGAGATAATCTCCAGTTGGAGATAATCTGCTGTTGGCTGACACCTTAATGGGAATGAATAGCCTTTACCTGTATTTTTGCTAAAAACACTTTCTTTAAACAAAAAATATCATGAACGCGGAAAGTGTCGTCCCTGATAAGCCTGTGCAGACTGCACATGCATAAAACCCTTTTTCACAGAGCATGGCCAAAATGTATAACTAAAACTCAAATCAATTTTTGCTGGGAAAAGCCAATAAGATTTTCAAAAGAAATTTGAAACTGTATAATCATAAAATCAATTTATCATAATATATTTATATATTTTCTGCACGAGGATTTTACAACATTAAGCAAGTCATGCCTTTTTCAAACTAACATTTTTTATCAATAACCGCAAATTAAATTCTCGCATCAATAAAATCTTTTAAAAGCTGTAGATAATATCAATTGATTTTTGAGTTCCGCAAATTTGAATACGGATATTAATAACATACCTATCAACTGAGGCATCAAACATTTTAAAGGCTTCAAAGGCAACGGTACACTAATTTTTCGGCAACACTGTACTTATTTTTAGAATATTTTGAAACCTACACACATTTTAAATTTTGTGGGTGTATTTGAACTTCAACTTAATGATTACTCATATCAATACAAACATAAACTAGAATTTCTGGAGGATTGTTCATATGCACATGACTTAACCCTTTACCACATAGATACGTATTTTGACGCATTTTAGTCCAATAGAAAGTTACATTTAATTAAATACCTTTTTTACTAAATTCAAGTGTTAAAGGCTTCATTTCCAACCCATAAATACTGATGAGCAGCAAACAGCATAAAACCTGAACAGACTGCGAGTTACTCGCAGGCTGTTCTGGTTTTATGCTGGTTGCAAAAGCCATTTTCACTTTGCTTCTGATGGTGAAAGGGTTAAAGGATTAACTTATGAACACATGTTAAAACTTGGTGTGCTTTTTAATTATAATTATAATATAAAAAAGAGTGTGTGTATTGTTTAAATCCTCTAAGTTTACAATTTTTAATGTTTATGTTTGTTTGTTTATCTAACTTTGAAAACCAAATGGAAATTGAGAGGATAAAATTCATACATTTGGAACATATGATTGTAACCATGACAATTTGGAGACAAATTGTTGTTTGACTTTTTCACAGAACAACACAAAATATATTGCAAAATAGACATAATCTCAAGAAAAACTTTTCTTTTTTGTTGTCAAATTTTATCAAAATGTGATCTGATGTATTAAACCAAATGGGATTTGGTCTCCAGTAAGTAAATATTAACACAACTCCTGAAAACGTTGGTAAACATTATAACGCCGTCTTAGCTTCGAAAAATAAATTGGCACATGAGTGAAAATGGTCTTATTTGCTTGCTAATTGGTATTTGAAGATGATATTTGACTATTTCTATGCACCAACAGGCACATCAACAAATTTGACCTAAAGGGGTAATATGTGATGCATATATTTGATTTGTTGCAGTTGGTCGAGCAGTCATCATAGAATACTGAAAACCTATTGTGACAAGTGACTAGTTCAAAAGGTGAAATGCCCCATTATAAGATCAGTCAGTTTCCAATTACTTCGGTTTAGAAAAGGGCCCTAACGATACCCCGTCCAGTCACCCGAAAGAAGCAATAAAATACATATTCAACATTATTGTTTTTGTCCAAAATGGGAACATGATAAAAAGAAATTTGATTCACTACAGCTAACATAGAGGATGAAAATATGTTATTTTTTCCAAACCAGTATAAATAGAGGACATCAGAAAATATCAATATATAAACAGAAAATTGTGTATCTACATGGTCTAAAATCTACGGATTATAGGCAAAATTTAACCAACTATACCAAAAATCAAATATATAATATATATAATAATAAATATATAATAATAATAAATAATAATAATAAATATATAATAATAATGTTTGATGTCAATTTGATGAAATGCATTTTTCTCTGAATTTAACCCTATTTCTTTCTACGTTATCATATACACAGTGCTCCAGCTAGGCCTAAACCTCCGCCCTGCCCTTCTGAACCTCCTCCCTGCCCTTCCTAGGGCCCCCCATGCCCTTAAAAAAAAAAAAAATTTTTTTTTTTTTTTTTACATATGATAATTAATAAATCTCTTATTACATTACAAGTAATTAATTTATTCCTCTTTGTAGACATAGTGTGTATTTAACAGCTTGTAAGACAACGTTGGCCAGTCTAGTGTTTATCATTGAAATCTGTACATATTGGCTGCTTTCAGGGAAAACGGGGCATAATGCATGTCAAATAAGATTAGCCTGTGCACAATGATTAGCTTTATCAATGATTTGAAAAAAAAACACACATCTCAACCTGTGTTTCATGACACACTCTTTATAAATTTGAATGGGTTGTGGTCATTTTAAACTTGCGATATAAAAAGCTATAACATAATTTTGAAAACTGAGTTGCGTCTAAGATTATACAACAGCGAACAAATTCAATGCCTTCAGCGCTTTGATTAGTAAAAAGCTGTTTCTAAGTTTAACATTTCCCTCTTTAACATTTAGTTTTCCAAACATTTAATGTATGAGCTGTAAGAGTGGCCTTAACCTTTGAGCAA
Source organism: Dreissena polymorpha (assembly GCF_020536995.1). NCBI lineage: Eukaryota > Metazoa > Mollusca > Bivalvia > Myida > Dreissenidae > Dreissena > Dreissena polymorpha. The sequence continues at coordinate 108,167,068 of NC_068357.1, read as the reverse complement.
TGAAGATGGGTGTTAAATGCTACATTTGATTTTACATTTGTGCCCATTTATTTTAATTCCATCAGTGAAATTGCCAAAGTTTTGGCTGAGACAGGAATTTTAAAATGTTTCATAGCCAAACCTGATTTCTTAGCTCTAAATGTGACCTTGACCTTGGAGAAGGGAGATTGGTTTTACACGAAACACTGCTTCTTTTAATGGTCAACATTTGTGCCAAGTTATTTCAAAATCCAGCAAAGTAATTGCTGAGACTAGCAGTTTCGCACAGATGGACAAACGCACAGACATACAGACAGACATCATTACTGCTGGGTATATGCCAACTTCTTTGAAATCTACAAATCAAAAGAAAGAAATACCATGATTAATGGTATAAATATATGTCACAATGACGGGCAACTTTTTCACAATTTATCTTATAAGAATGACAAATGAGACATGAGGTTTAATAGTGATATATGAATTCCCTGGCAGTATTGGAAAAAAATTAGATGCTTTATTTCAACTTTATTTGATTCAATACTATGAAATACAAACAAGAAATTATCAAACACACATGTGAAAATAAATTATTTTGTTTGATTAGTCTAAAATAATGTAACATTTACACACCACAGTGAACAGAATGCAAACATTTTATTTTTCACTAAGAAATAGACAATTTTACTTATATATACATATGTATATGACTATGCAACAAACAAATTGTAAAACAAAAAATCTCTGCAAAACAAAAAGTGTTAATTACAATCAATTTATTTTTAATAAGCCAAAAAATGTGAACTTTCAGCCAATAAACTTGAGTTCATTTTTGTACTTGCAATGCAGAACAATACTAATTAATCTCTGTCACCAGCTTTGTGTTTCTATGAAGTGATATGACACCCTTAAAGATAGACTTTGAAAACAACTTTTAAACATGAAAACATCACATTGGCTCCTGATAAAACGTTATCTCTTAAGTGTAATCACACATCAGCCTACTTAATCCAATATTAAATATTGACTTTCTGTACATTTTGAAAACTATTTTGCATTAACATTCCAGAATGTGACAAAGATTGCATAAATGCATGGGGCTTTATTGAAACACAAATAACTGCATGCATCTAAACGCTCATCCTTTTTTTCTCAAACTTTCAATAACCAAATATTTGATATTGAGGAATGTTATTGATTTGATGTGTACATTTTTTGATAAGTTACACAATAAGTGTAATACACACAATATAAGTATACTTATTTCAGAAAACATATTTGGGTAAACACATTTTGCTTTACTAATTTTGGGAACTGTAACATACTAACCCCCAAACAATTATTTCAAACAGACTGAAATCTAAATTGTAAACGGGTACTAACGAAACATTATGCTGCAAAATGTACTTAATCTCTATAAAAAAAACAAGGGATGTGTTTGTCAGAAACACAATGCTCCCTATTGCGCCGCTTTGAAATAAAATTTCAATATATCATTTGGCAGGTTTACAAATTATCTCCCTTTTAAAGCTTATAACTCCCAATGGATTGCATTTTTCACTTTTGACCTTGAGGATGACCTTGACCTTTCTCCACTTAAAATGTGCAGCTTCATGAGATACACATGCATGCCAAAATATCAAGTTGCTATCTTCAATATTGCAAAAGTTATGACCAAGGTTAAAGTTTTGGGACACACATAATGAATGACTGACAGACACAGTGACAGACAGACAGGCCAAAAACAATATACCCCGGATCGAAAATTACAAGCAATTAAACGGATTATTTGTCCTTTAACAAAAATAAGATTACTTTTATTCTTACACTGATAACAAACATCAATACCATTCATGCAATCAAAATTAAAATTTTACTTAATCCTAAGGAAAACATTGTTATTACCCCCCAATCAGCTTTTTATGTTATGGACAAAATAGTGTCATCTTAGACTCTATACATTATCTCACAACAAAAGAGTATATAGGCCAGATCAATAACCACAACAATCCAAAGAAACACATAAAAAAGAAGCTAATATCCTATATCAATAATACTGTCCTGACAAAATGCCTTGTTTTCATTGACATGTACACTTTGAGATCGTCCTTATATTGGATTCCTTGGTTGCCAATACCATTGCATATGATTGCAAAAGTTTGCCACCATGTGTTGCATCAATAAATCTTACTAATTATAGTGACACTAAACGTTTAACACCATGTGTTGCATCAATACATCTCACTAATTACAGTGTACCTTATGGTTTGCTTACAAATATATTTAACCTGAAAAAAAGTGCTCTGCACCAAGGAATTTGTATTTGTCTTTGTATATCGCCCCATTGGTGCAAAAAGTTTTGATGATGAACATACAGTATTTAACATTATAATTGCAACAATCTTCTATAAAAAAATGACTAAAACTTGTGACACAAATGATTAAATTACTGACAACTTTTCCCACATGCAGAATAACACAAAAACAAAGGCTGGATTACAAAAATCATTTGTAACAGCTTGTCAAATCATATTTCCAACAAAAAACGTATGTCAACATGCCACACTACAACAGTTACAATACAATCTAGGGAGTTTACATCATAGCTCAGTTAAAGTGGAAACTAACCTATTGTGTTCATGTCTTTTTAAACATTGTTCAAGGAAGGCATATACTTATCTGGGTGTAACTATGATCAAATAAATCGAACACCCATTTTACAACACAAACAGCAAAAAAAAATTTTTTTACGCAAACAGGTTGCTCTAAAAAAAAAAAAAAAAAAATTTGTGCCCATGACAAGTTATGATCAAGTCCGATCTCCTAAACACTAAATTATCATAATTTAACCATTCAAGCGGCTTACAAACGTAACCTATGACATTCCAGTCAATTAAATCAGCCCCCAGACAAGCCAGGGTGAATATGTTTTGTCAAATACCAATCAGGTTTTGTCATCATGATTACGACTTTAATTGTGTCTAATTATCAAAATGGCAATTTGACGAGCCTTTCAAGACGTATGAATACACCATCAAAGGTTAATTTTGACACGGGTTGATTGGGCAATCAGATTGTCAACTGTTTAAAGTTTAATAAGAGTTCAACAGGCTCAAAAAACAATCTGATTCATAAAATAGAAAAAGTAAATGATTGTATTTGATAACAAAAAAAAAACATGACTGAGTTGTTGTCGGAAATTTTTATCATGAGGTTCAACTGAAAAGGTAATTTTCTAATTCATACAAGTACATGGAATGAAGTCATCCTGATGGCAGTACCAAGAATCTGAGGGTAGACTAAAACAAGAAACAGTCGGAGACGGGTGATGCTCCCCAAAGGTTTTTTTGGTCACAATATTGCACTATATATTCACATAAAAGGAAACGTCTTGAGGGGCATAACTTTGGACAAAATAAAACGAAGGATGGTTTAGCAACTTAAAAATTTCAAAGGGCCATAACTCTCTAAATAAATCATCTAACCAGAACCCACAAATAGCATGCGCATCTCTTCAAGGTAGTTAAGCTTCCCATAAAGCTTCATTGAATTCCAGTCAGTAGTTGGGGGGACAAGAATTGCACTATATGTACAGTTTATAGAAAATTTCAAAGGGCCATAACTCTGTAAAAAATCATCCGACCAGAACCGGCTGATAATATGCACATCTCCTCTTGGTAGTGAAGCTTCCCATAAAGTTCAATTGAATTCCAGTCATTAATTGCTGAGAAATAGCCCGGACAAAAATTGTGCACAGACGGACGCATGGACAGACGAAGCGGCGACTATATGCTCCCCCCAAAAATTTCGGGGGAGTATGAAAATGTTATAAACAAGAGGGCCTGAAAGGCCCAAAGTCGCTCACCTGAGATAACAAGATATTATCGGGATAAATCTTCTGACCAAGTTTCACGAAGATCGGAAAATAAATGTGGCCTCTAGAGTGTTAACAAGGTTTTACTATAGCCATATATGAAAAATGCCCCGCCCCCTGGCAGCCATGTTTTTCAACCAACCTGCATCATTTTTGAACTCATCAAAGATATTATCGGGATGAATCTTCTGACCAAGTTTCATGAAGATCGGACAGTAAATGTGGCCTCTCGAGTGTTAACAAGATTTTACTATAGCCATATAAGGAAAATGCCCCGCCCCTTGGATGCCATTTTTTTCAAGCAAACATAATTATTTTCAAACTCATCCAAGATATCATTGAGAACAATCTTCAGACCAAATTTCATGAAGATTGGACAATAAATGTGGCCTCTAGAGTGTTAACAAGGTTTTACTATAGCCATATATAGCCATATAAGGAAAAATGCCCCACCCCTGGAGGCCATGTTTTTAAAGCAACCGAAACCATTTTCGAACTCATTCAAGATATTATTGGGACAATTCTTCTGACCAAGTTTCATGATGATCGGAAAATAAATGTGACCTCTAGAGTGTTAACAAGGTTTTACTATAGCCATATAAGGAAAAATGCCCCGCCCCCCATGGTGGCCATGTTTTTCAACCAACCGGCATCATTTTTGAACTCTTCCAAGATATTATTGGGATGAATCTTCTGACCGAGTTTCATGAAGATTGGACTTTAAATGTGGCCTCTAGAGTGTTATCAAGATTTTACTATAGTCTTATATAGCCATATAAGGAAAAATGCCCCGCCCCTTGGCGGCCATGTTTTTCAAGCAACCATAACCATTTTCAAACTCATCCAAGATATCATTAAGACAAATCTTCTGACCAAATTTCATCAAGATTGGACAATAAATGTGGCCTCTAGAGTGTTAACAAGGTTTTACTATAGTCATATAAGGAAAAATGCTCCGCCCCCTGGCGGCCATGTTTTTCAACCAACCCGCATCATTTTCGAACTCATCCAAGATATTATTGGGATGAATCTTCTGACCAAGTTTCATGAAGATTGGACAATAAATGTGGCCTCTAGAGTTTTAACAAGATTTTACTATAGTCATATATAGCCATATAAGGAAAAATGCTCCGCCCCTTGGCAGCCATGGTTTTCAAGCAAAGGTTACCATTTTTGAAATCATCCAAGATATCAGTGGGACAAATCTTCCGACCAAGTTTCATGAAGATCGGAAAATAAATGTGGCCTCTAGAGTGTTAACAAGGTTTTACTAAAGTCATATAAGGAAAAATGCCCTGCCCCCTGGCGGCCATGTTTTTCAACCAACCGACATCATTTTCGAACTCATCCAAGATATCATTTGGATGAATCTTCTGACCAAGTTTTATGAGGATCGGACAATAAATGTGGCCTCTAGAGTGTTAACAAGATTTTGCTATAGCCATATAAGGAAAAATGCCCCGCCCCTTGGCAGCCATGTTTTTCAAGCAAACGTCACCATTTTCGAACTCATCCAAGATATCATTGAAACCAATCTTCTGACCAAAATTCATGAAGATTGGACTATAAATGTGGCCTCTAGAGAGTGAACAAGGCAAATGTTGACGTCACACAACGGACAATGGACAACGGACAAAAGGCAATCACAAAAGCTCACCATGAGCACGTTGTACTCTGACAGGTGAGCTAAAAATGTTAAATAGATATACAACTGTCCAATTGCAAATAGCTCCAAATTGACCGATTTGGATAAATAAAATTCTATTTGAATACAACTGTTCTTAGAATGGTTGACTTATAGCAATTAAAAATGATAACACTGTTTCAAACAATATTCTTTTTTGTTGAAGCCCATGGTCCAGACAAGGTCATCCATGGTATGGCAACGTAACGTTGTATACTTTGTGATTTGATGTCATATTCAGCTTTAAAGGGACCGTCAACCACAAACGACGAAAAAAGAAAAGTTCTTAAATACCGTATTTTTTTACAATTATAAGTTTATATTGATTAAAATATGTGAATGATGAGCAGCAAACAGCATAAAACCTGAACAGACTGCGATTTCCTGGTTTTATGCTGGTTGCAAAAGCCATTTTCATTTCGCTTCTTATGGGGGAAAGGGTAAAACTGCAAAACTTGCATTCTTTTCTAACATACGAAACTCAGCTTTCTTCATTTGTTCTATTGTCATCATGAATAGCGCTTGATTTCCAATACAATAAAGAAAGGGTTTGCGGGTAATGCCTTGCTAGTCCTTCCCTATGTTTCCAATTTGATTACTGTCGAGATAAAAATACTGGATCAATAAGGAACCAATTCTGCATATTAGGCAAAATTTCTTTCATGATGCTTTAGAAACTCTATTTTACTATATAACATCTGGCATTTTTACCTCTGGCATATTTAGCTACATGTATGGCAATTTACCACTTTACTTTTGGCATTTTTACCTATGGCATTCTACCACTTTACTTCTGGCATTTTTACCTCTGGCATTTTTACCTGTTGTGTTTTAACATACATTTGATTACACTTTGTTAATATTTATGCACAATTTTTTTCGAACATTGGAGGGTAGTGAAATAAACATCTTTTATGTTTGCTCATCAACCTACTATAGCAGTATTAATGCTATGAAGATCAACAAACTGTTGCATTGGGTGTTCATTAATGTCATTGTGTAATAAACATTTATGTGTCCTCTACAACTATGCATTAACAATATTTCCGCTATGAAGATCAACAAACTTGTGCATTGTGTATGCATTAATGTCATTATCATGTTTTTCCATGCATACAAAATTAATGTACACATTATCAAAAACAAACAATCATACCAAAGTCACCAAAAGTAATTAACCATTTACCTGGCAGAAGCAAAGTGAAGATGGCTTTTGTAACTCACAGTCTGTTCAGGTTTTATGATGTTTGCTGCTCATCCGTATCTTAAGGTTGGATATGAGGCCTTTCATACTTGATTCTAGTATAAATTATTTTAAATTTTAATAGATTTTCCAAGGGACTGCACTCACTGCAGCGGCATCAAAGTGCGTGTACAAGGGGTAAAGGGTTAAACAACAACTATTGACCTGAAAACACCCTACAATTCTCACCTTTTATGTTCTGGCACAATTAATGACATAATTGTGAAAGGATGCCAATCTGATAAGGCTAGGCTTATATTTATATGGTGTCTTTCATTTGACCACATAAAGCCACAGGGCTCAAGATTACTTAACAACTTAAGAAGATCTTATCTTAAGATGACCTTAAACTAAGGCTTAATGAAAATCTTGTATTCACCTCATGTGTATTGGACCCATTACCCACCTTTTGGGGGAAAATTAGTGTGGGCATTTGGGGAAAAATTATCTTAGGAATTAAAAAAGGGTAAGCTTCAAGAATTTAAGAATTCAGACATGAGTGAAATTGTCACAAAGATACGTCTAACATTAAAAAATGTTTCAATTAAAGATGGGACGAAGTCTCAATTTATTCTTCTCTCATATTATTGTTGACCTTAAATTCTGAAGAGACCTTTGATTTAGGGACTTCGCTTATGTGCTTGTTACTTATGCAAAAATGTTTTAAAGTCCTTCATTTGCTCAAGACTATGTTTTGGCCTTTAACCTGGATTTGTGACACTGACCTTAGACCTTTACATCTGTTTTTGGCTGTTGAAAATACCAAAATTTAACCGTTTACCAACAATGTTTGACCTTGACCTTGAATGTAGGCTAAGATGTTTCTGGTGTTGCCGAGATATTTGGAAATCCATCCATGCTAGACAAAGTTATGCTGTGGACAAAATGTTAAATAATAATTTCAAAAATTTGATCTTTGATTTTACCAAACATTTTACCATTTGCATCACAATTTTTTTTATGACCATTACTATGCTTCCATATACTGAAGATCCAAGCTACATTGTAGCTATGGTCGATTTGTGTGTGATATTTTCAACCACATAATTGTTGACAAGTGAAAAACAGACGATGATCCGTAATACTGATACATATTCCGTAATTTTACCCTTGCCCACTTAGAAGCAAAGTGAAAATGGCTATGTGCAAACAGCATAAAACCAGACCAGCCTGCGATTAACTTAGTCTGTTCAGGTTTTATGCTGCTTGCTGCTCATCAGCATCTAAGGGTTGGAAATGAAACCTTTAAAACTTGAATCTAGTAAGAAAGGTCTTTAATAAAATTTAACTTTCTAGGGGATTAAAAATGGGTCAAAATACGTTTCTAAGTGGTAAAAGGTTAACCGCACTTTTATTGCATTTCTTTAACCATTCAGCTGTACAGCATTACAAACAAGGCCACAACGGCAAATACACAAAGATTATCAGGTAAGTCATTTTTTGTCAAACTTTACAATCAATTCAGCTAATGTTCGTTGTGCAGTCATTTGACCTAAGGAATCCAGATAAGAATTAATCTGTGCAATTTTATGGGCTTTAAAATTGAAAAGGTCTTGTTTATATTAAAGTCAACCCCAGTGTGCAGGTGACCCACAAGACACGTGGTCTAGCTATTTTGAAGTTTTAGTCATGCTACATGTGTTCTGTTTGATCAAACGATTAAAATGTTCAGTTAAACATTCTTGTACATGGGTTAAAATTGTATACATGTTACATTTTTTCCTTAAGACCTATCAATAACAATATTTAAGTCTAGATTAAGAGTAAATTGAAAGCTTAACGTAAATTAAATTCTTTAAAATGGGGCCATTTATAAAATCTAATTTTTTAAATAAACTAATGTAGAAGTTTGTACTGAAAGCTTGAATCTGATGTCATTATTTAAACAATTAATTTGTATTAATTATTCCTGATATTAAAATCATAAATATATACATTTACAGGGCTCGAAATTAACATTCGCACACTCGCAAAATGCGAGTGAAAAATACCGATTGCAAGTTAAGTTTTAAGCCACTAGTATTTTTTTGCGAGTAAAGAAATAGTGGAAAAAAAAAGAGTAATAATGCTAAATGCGCTCGACGTCGTGAACGCTAAACGCTATAGAACGTCCGAATACCTGTATGCGGAAGGGCGCACCTTGTATGTAGACTGGTATACTTGTAGTACAGATACGCGGATGGTATTGGTACAAAGAACGTGAAACAGTCGACTATTCACATGTGTTCATTGAACTTGATCAGACATGGCGTCGAAGCGAAAAATAACTAGTTTCTTTTTGCCTACAGAAAGATTAAGCAAAGTAAACCGTTGAGATGTATTTTGGTGACGTCGCACTCAACACACGATATCATATCTGATGTTTATGTCCCCCACCACTAGTGTGGGGGACATATTGTTTTTTCTCTGTCTGTTGGTCTGTCTGTATGTTGGTTTGGTCAAACTTTAACATTACCATAACTTTTGCAATATTGAAGATAGCAACTTCATATTTGGCATGCATGTGTATCTCATGGAGCTGCATATTTTGAGTGGTGGAAGATGAAGGTCAAGGTCATCCTTCAAGATCAAAGGTAAAAAAAATAAAGTCAAAGCGGCGCAGAAGGGAACATAGTGTTTCTGACAAACACATTTCTTGATTCAATAATTTAAAACCCATTACAAAATATCCCAAACTGACACATTAACTTTGTTTTCTGAGTGAACACGACACACTTATATTTGAAAAGTCAATACCCTTATAGTCCAAGGAACTGATATCTTTGTATGATTGCAGGAATAAAATGTGTATGTTTAGTACTTTTTATTTTGATTTAATAGTACTAAACTAATGTCCAAACGTGCTTTTTTTATGTTTCCAGCAAAATTTGCGAGAATGTTGTTGATTTTGCAAATTGGTATTAAAGCTGCTCGCAATATTTTGCAAGTAGAAAAAAAGTTAAATTCGAGCCCTGCATTTAGTTTAGAAATTTAAACTTAAAACTGATAAAAACAGAAAAACTCAGAAAATAAACATGCTATTATAACTTTTTTGTAAGTGCATCTTGATTTTTCTCACATGGCCCTTACTAAAATTAACAAGTTTGTTTACACTAGATGGTAGACCAAGAATCAGCTTTAATTGTTTGGGTAGTTATTTATTTTGGTATTTAAATGTACAAGATTTCACCCAAAATTTCATAAACATCACTAATTTAACTTAAACACCCTTAATGTCACTGCGAATTAGAGGCTGTAACATAGACATAAAAGTGAAAAGAATTCCACTTAAAAGGACTGTAGAATTACAAATTCCTCCCAAAGCACAAAAGATTGCCCTTTTCACACCCCAGCTAGCCATTTGATTATAGGTTATAAATACTCAGGCCTGGATTGGAAAGCAGAGGTGGTGGGGGAAAGTGAAAAGATGCGTTGACAGGTCTGGAGAGCTTTATGCTCATTTAGAGTGGTCATATAACTGAATTGCAGTGGACACTTGAGATGTAGTGGACCTTTCATGGTGCTAATATTGAGAATAAGTGTTTGCTATCTGGTCAGCAATTTGCCGGTATCATTGGGTACCGGTCAGTGTGTTTTTATGTTAAAAATTGGATCTTAGGTGTTCGGCCCAATTAAAAACGGAAAAAAATAAATATATTTTTCCCAAATGGAACCTAAACATTTGCAAAATGGTGAAAAAAATATCTGCAGTTACTCAATCAATATCTGCAGTTACTCAATCAGCAACTCCAAATAAGCTCATACATAAATGTAAGTTGTCTATAATTAAGGCAATCAATCCCTGAAATATCATTTAAGCATACCAACATTATTCGAAACAAACTGATACATATTAACCCATTCCCACTCAGAAGCAAAGTGAAAATGGCAAAGTGCAAACAGCATATAACCAGAGAAACTCGCAGTCTGTCAGGTTTTATGCTGTTTGCTGCTCATGACAGTATCTTAGGGTTGGAAATGAAGCCTTTACACTTGAATTTAATAAGAAAAGTCTTTGATTAAATTTAACTTTCTATGGGACTCCAAATGTGTCAAAATACGTATCTAAGTTGTAAAGGGTAAATTAATTCAAATTTAAATCTACACAATACACTAAAAATATCAGCCATCATGACATTACCTTGCGGCGGCAATTTCACATTAGGAAATTTAGTATTTATCTCAGAAAATAAATGACGGGAACAATGTTGTCGAGTCATACTCTAAATGCAGACCGCTTATATGCATATATTTATATAAATTGTTTCAAAATAACAAATTTTCAATTACCCAATAGTTTTGGTATACAGAAAATTGTGTGTGACATTTAGTTCTGCCAGGAGCCACATTTGTTAAATAAGATGTATATTATCTCTGGTCTTAATCTACATAAATTGCCTTAAACATTACATAAAGTAGGATAATTTTAAGAAATAACTTTCAATTACCAACTAAATTTCAGCAACTTTAAACCGATTCAATTGAATAGTTGACAGTGTACTAGAAAATTGTATTGTCCTCATGACTTCAGCAGTTGTGAAATTTTGATTTACTAAAATTTCACTTTGACAATTATTCTCTTCAGTAAAAAAATCCAGTGTTTGTTTATTAAAGAGCCACCCCTTGCAACTTATAAAGACCAATAAGTTGGGAATATGAAGCACCTTTACTGATGAACCTTTAAAGTTTTATACAAGTACATGTACAATAGGATCCCATTGTTCCAGACTTCGGCAGACACTGTTACTGAAAATCTTACTGTCCTGTGTGTATTAATTTAGTTCACTCACTAAACGGAAGTATTTTTCTCTCTTATCAAGATAGTAACCTGCATTTTCCTTAAGCTGGGGTACTTAAAAGGCAATCCACGGGTACTGACATGTCACTGTCCATGATGAAATGCCAGCATAGCCGGGACACATGTTTGCTCCCTTGTTTGTTTGCCAGATTCCCAACAACTTGTCCGTTCTAATAACTCAACTTGTCGGGCCTAATGACTAACACTCTGAGGTGTGATGAATTGGTATGACACCATGGCAACAATATAAGCAGCAGTGCTCTCGGAAGCTTATATACTTGTAAATAATGACTTGGCACGAATACAAGTGCAATAGAACAGAATGTCTGCTAGGCGTTCTAAAATATGTGTCCTGCTTGTATGAACCCATTGATATTGCAAAAAAATTGTGTACCCATTTACACCAAAAAAAACAACAATTATCATTGACACACATTAAAATAAATAGATGGTAAACTTACTCTGGAATGTGAAACCTGTAATAAATCTTTATCAGCTTTTGAAATCTAAACTCCACCTTGCAAAGGGTATCTGGTTGATATTCTTGAAATTGAATTAGTTTTTCCCTTAGCGAGCTTTAGTGTAATGGGTTAAGCAGATTAATTGATGGCTTTAAAAGCACACAGCATTGAAAAAGAATGTCAACTTAATCATGTCTTACCATTACGAGGATGAAATTTCGCATTTCATGGTTTAATGTGTCATAACAATAAGTAGATTTACTGGTATGAAAGGTTGTGTTTTTTTGCCCAGAGTATAATAATGTAAAAATTATGTCATGAATACATAAATACTGGTATTAAGTGAAAAACAAATGAAGGAGTTATCTAAAATAAAATAAAAAAATCAATCAAAATAAACAAAATAAATACATAAATAAATTATTTAATTAATAAATAAATAAAGTATTTGTCAATAATTACAAAGAATACCCTTCAATGCTTCATTTAGTAATATTTACATGTATCATGATGTTATAGATTGTTTGAGTTTAAAAAGGGGATATTTTATGTATTTTTTTAAAATTATGATGATATGATATGACAAAAATCAAACATGCACAACAACTCATATTATAAATAAGGAACAATTGCAGCAAGAAAATGTTGTATGTTGACAGTGTAGAAGACTGCCTTCTGAAATGTTTATGTCTTCAGCGATTTTCCTTGTCCAATTGGGAAAAGTACCTGTACCGGTCCAATTGGGAAAAATTGAGTCGTGAAAACCTCAAAATTGGGAAAAATCGAGTCGTGACAACCTCAAATTGGGAAATTGGTGTATTTGATTTTTTGCTCCCAAATACTTTAAAATTGATAACCAAGTGTTTTCAAGCTGTCAATATTATATAAACCTAGGTTCAAGCTATAGAGCTGCAAAGGGAAACTAACTAAATGTTGCTTAAAAAAAAAAAAAAAAAAAAATTTTTTTTTTTTTTTTTTACCTTTTATTGGGAATTTAAGGACAGCAATTGGGAAATTTGTATTTTTTTCGTAATTGGGAAAGTGCCGTTTACCGGTACTTTATAAAGAAGGAGGAAAATCGCTGGTCTTATATGGACACACGTCCATTGTACATGTACATGAAAGGCTGGTACATGCACATCCATCTTTGGTACATGGGGTATACACATTAATTATATAATCATACAGACAGGTAAAGAATACAAATGAATGCATCAAGCCATCACTAATGAGACCATGATTACTGTTGTTCTCCAGTCATCATTACAATTAACGAGTTATGACTATGATGTTCTCTGGGTCGCTGACAGCAAGCCATTTCTGACACCAAGCCATTTCTGACAGCAAGCCATTTCTGACACCAAGCCATTTCGGCCTATTAACATATTGTAAAATGTCAAGCTACAATTAGTTGCATAACATTCTGTAACACTAACTTAGCCTCTCTATGAGTCTGAATAAAATGCCCCTGATTGACCTAATTTTCCACTAATGTATTAGTGACAAGTAACAAATATTGACAATATATTTAATATGTGTTATATCATTACATGAACTCGTTTTTTTTCTATTAGCAGGTTTTTCAAACATTGTGGGATTTTGACTGGACTGGTTTATAAGATTGGGAAATAGTGTTGTTTTGACTTAAAGTGGGAAATTGGCGTAATAACAAATACTCTAAAATTGAGATTACAACATTACTTTTCAATATAATATTAACTAAGATTCAACCCATAAAGCTGCATAGAAAAATAAACTTTATTTTGCATTTTATTTACCAGCAAGAGTTCCGCGGTCGGAGATGACCGCATTGAAGCCGGATTTTTTATTTAAATGACAGGAAAGTACCTTTCGTTTGAGATTCTAGGTCCAAGCATACCAAAGTTATAACAATTTTAACATTTTAACATTGAAGGTCACAGTGACCTTGACCTTCAAATGAATGACATTGAAATGAGCAGTGGTGATCTTCTAGTACTGGCCAACCTTTATGTCAAGTTTGAAGACTCTAGGTACAAGCATACCAAAGTTATAACATGGAATAAGAACTTTAACATTTTTACCTACCAAAGTTATAAGAACTTTAACATTTTTACATTCAAGGTCACAGTGACCTTGACCTTAGAATGAATGACCTTGAAATGACCAGTGGTCATCTAAGTGTGCTTGCAAACCTTCATGTCAAGTTTGAAGACTCTATGTCCAAGCATACCAAAGTTATAACAATTTTAACATTTTAACATTTAAGGTCACAGTGACCTTGACCTTCAAATGAATGACATTGAAATGACCAGTGGTCATCTTCTAGTACTGGCCAATCTTTATTTCAAGTTTGAAGACTCTAGGTACAAGCATACCAAAGTTATAACATGAAATAAGAACTTTAACATTTTTACATTCAAGGTCACAGTGACCTTGACCTTCAAATGAATGACCTTGAAATGTCCAGTGGTTACTTACTAGTTCTGGCCAACCTTCATGTCAAGTTTCAAGACTCTAGGTCCAAGCATACCAAAGTTATAACAACTTTAACAGTTTTACATTCAAGGTCACAGTGACCTTGACCTTCAAATGAATGACCTTGAAATGTCCAGTGGTTACTTACTAGTTCTGGCCAACCTTCATGTCAAGTTTCAAGACTCTAGGTCCAAGCATACCAAAGTTATAACAACTTTAACATTTTTATATTGAAGGTCACAGTGACCTTCACCTTCAAATGAATGACCTTGAAATGACCAGTGGTCATCTGTTAATCCTGGCCAACCTTCATGTCAAGTTTGAAGACTCTAGGTCCAAGCATACCAAAGTTATACCATGAAATAAGAACTTTAACATTTTTAAATTCAAGGTCACAGTGACCTTGACCTTCAAATGAATGACCTTGAAATGACCAGTGGTTACTAACTAGTTATGGCCAACCTTCATGTCAAGTTTCAAGACTCTAGGTCCAAGCATACCAAAGTTATAACAACTTTAACATTTTTTATATTGAAGGTCACAGTGACCTTGAGCTTCAAATGAATGACCTTGAAATGACCAGTGGTCATCTGTTAATCCTGGCCAACCTTCATGTCAAGTTTGAAGACTCTAGGTCCAAGCATACCAAAGTTATACCATGAAATAAGAACTTTAACATTTTCGAGCACGCCGCCACCCCGCCCGCCCGCCCGCCCCCCCCCCGCCCGCCCGACAACATCAATCTATAAGCCGAGATTTTTTCGAAAAAAATCCGGCTAAAAAGTGAATGCTTCATTTGGAATTGCAGGCAGTCATTTGGTAAAAATATATACACTTTTAAACATTGGGATTGGGGTTGAATAACAGCCCCATATTTGACCCCCAAAAACTGGCTGTACATGCATCAGCCCATGTAGCCCTTCTCATTTATTGGGCAAAACATAAACACAAACAGCCCCAGCAAACAAAAGCATGTCATCCGCTTCAAACCTACATTAGTGCATGTGAAAATCTTTATGGACAGATCTGATCTGCAACAAAAGAAAGTGCATGGGAGAATAGCCCTACCAATGGCCACAAAATCAATGTTGTCAATTTGGCTCAAAGGCAGATGTAAAATAGCAAGGGCAAAACATGGTGTGTTTTCTGCACTGACAAAGCTGGGTATTAAAATTATTGTTTAAGGACTTTCCATTGACATTCTTAACAAAAAAAGATCACTTTGATGATTTTTCCCAATAGATTTTGTTACTAATTGACAGTCTTTACACAATTTTTTTAACCATATATAGCCCTTAGGCTTCTCAGATGCAGTATTTCGTAGCCAGAACAAAATATCTAAGCGCAAAACTATAAGTTTAACAAGAGATTGCCAAGCAATATGGTCCCCTACCGGTGAAACTGCACCATTGTCATTAAAAAATAAAATTAAAAAAATATATATATATTTGTTGCTATAGCAACCAGAATTTTTGATGTAGGAACAAAATGAAATGACGTGCATAATCTCCATATTGCCATCTATCCATGTTTAAAGTTTAATGAAAAAATATTAAGAACATTTAAAGTTATTGCAGGATCCAGAAAAGTGTGGCAGACAGACTGACAGACAAACTGACAGACAGAGGGACGGAGTGCAAACCATAAGTCCCCTCCAGTTTCACCGGTAGGGGACAATAATGATTCAGTATTTCTTGTAAGGAGCACTAAAATGGTTCATTTACAAAGACCAACAACAGAAATTGCATATTCTTTTAATATGTATTGATATAGACTGCATTAAAAGATTGTAATTAATTACACAATCAGCAAGGGATATAAATATTCAATTTAATAAGAATGTTTGCCTCACATTTTGTATCATACCACTCAGAATATTTCATTAGCTTTAAGAATCTACTTCTAAGTATTCAACTAGGGCTTAGAGCTTAATTAATATGGTCAAAGTCAGAGACTGAATAGATTCTTTGTATTGCTTTTCTATGATATTACCATTTATTATGCAGTAAGTAGTGTACATGTACTTTATCCAAAAATCAATAATACCTTTTCTATTATTTCTTGAAAATCAGATGCATTTAAGACTAACATTTGATTTCTTAATTATTTTATTATTTTAATTCATTGCATACATAATGTATGTATTTTGTTGTTATTACCGTTTGAAATTAAAACTGTTTTTTTTTTTGCCATACATAGTTGCATGTACAATTTTAATAAAACAAATGTACAGGAATACCAATAACAAGTAGAAATGTAAAGGTCCAAAAGTTGGGGTATACAAGTTCAATGACATCAATATTAAATTGATCTTTAGCACTTATCACAAGTTTAATGGCAAGCAAAACCTTGGGTTTATAGAAATCCTCTTACAAAAATTTGGAATAACTGAGCGAATGAAAAGAACAAAACTTTGCCCCTCTTCTTGGGCTTTATGTTGGAACAATTTTAAATTGTGTTTATTAAAAGGAATTCAATAGAGACAAGTGGTTTGATGAAAAGTTTTATGATAATATATATTCTAATTTAACAAGTATTTGAGCCAATAGATACAATTAAACACACTCATAGAAAATCAGTTTACTAAAAAGTGTAATTAAATAAACTTGATGAAAATTTCCAGAGAGAGATAGAAAGAAATTCTTAAAAGTAATTATTGATATAATTATATTTAATCATATATTTTACAGTTCAACATTATTAAAATTTTAAAGTTGCAAGGTTTAGTGTTTAAAATCAATTTTACTGAAAATGTATGCATGATGTTTCTTGCAAGCTTACAATAATTCTGAAAAAAGATGGTATACCATTACATGTAAGTTATCGCATTTAATCTTGCAGCATCAGAGTGACAGCAAGAGCACACTCAAAGCATTGAATTAAGGCAACACTCGTGTTTATTGGAGCATCTAAAAGAGTGTGATGATCAATAAGTGATTTACAATGTACAAAGAATAGTGCATATTAAACACAAAACATTCAGGGCTTTTTTCCTTCTTTTAAAGGGATCTTTTCACGCTTTGGTAAATTGACAAAATTGAAAAAAGTTGTTTCAGATTCGCAAATTTTCGTTTTAGTTATGATATTTGTGAGGAAACAGTAATACTGAACATTTACCATGGTCTAATATAGCCATTATATGCATCTTTTGACGATTTTAAAACCTAAAAATTATAAAGCGTTGCAACGCGAAACGATTGAATAATTTGGAGAGTTCTGTTTTTGTCGTTAAATTCTGTGAAACTACGAAGATTGCTTATATAAGGTATAAAATACGTCAAGTAAGTGTACTCGGCGGAATAGCTCAGTAGGCTAAAGCGTTTTTACTTCAGGACTCTGGCAGGACTCCAGGGGTCACTGGTTCGAAACCTGGTCCGGGCAATGTTCTTTTCCTTTTTTAAATTTTATTCTTGATTTTCTACTGGAGCTTTTACGATCCAATGTTTACATTTATCGATATAAAGCATTTAATGAATAATTTAAAAAATGCCAAAATCTGTGAAAAGGCACCTTTAAGCAAGTGCCTTTTATAGGCCCCATCACCAAAGAGAAAGGCCTCTTCCCCTATGAGAATTTCTTTAAAATGATGCAATTTTTCCCAAATATCAAGCTTGCTTAAGAAAATTTCTACCCCTTTTTCAGTTTTGTCAATATTTTTCCCCAACAATGGAAGGCCAGGCCCTTTCCCAAAATCAAGAAAAAATGCCCTGAGTGAAGTACAAACATTAGTGTATCAACACAACATATTACTTTTACCATTGTATAGCAGATAACAGCTAGTGTCTTGTCAATAATGTGTGAACAAACAACAAATCAAGGTCTTTTATAATGTGATGTCAATGCATGTGCAATGTATAGGGAACAATCTTGTCAGGACACTTACATATTATTGGTTGTCTGGCACCTGATTAAATATTGAAAAAAATATACATGTTCTGATTAAAAATGTGCAATTGAACATTATAGTTTTTTAACGATTACTGACTTATGATCTAATATGTCCCAATATTTTTTGGTGTGAGCAGTTTAGTACTCACTATTGGAGATTGGAAGAAAAAAAACAATATTAAAGTATGATGCATGTATGTAAATAACAACCAGCAGGGAATAGTCAATTTATAACACATGTTAAGGCCAAACTCATAAGCTGTGAGAAATTTTGCAGTCAATTGTGGATACTTAGCTTTTTTAAATTATTTTCATATTTTAAGATAAATGTTATTTGTTTGAAATGTGTAGCTTTATATTGCTGAAAATATTTCTGACAGCTTCAAAAACCTGCACCAGTGATTTTTTTGCTATATACTTTGCATCTTGTGTTTTTTAATTGAGAAAAATAGTGTGATAAATCATGAAATATGGAAAAATAAAACATTATTTATATTATTATAAATAACAGTTTATAACGTTTATAAGACAAGTGCATTTTTAATTTTTTGGAACCAGCCTACAAGAAGCTGTAATTTAAAAAAAATCATTGGGCATTTTAATTTGTATAAATAATCTTTTAATTGACTTACGTGGAGAAGGAGGCCCTTTACCAGTGCCTTGGCTAAAATTAACCTCCACTTTTAAATCCCCATCTTTTGATATTTGAATGGCAGTAATTCCATAATAATAAAGATCCCTGTAGATTTCTTGTTTTGAATTTTGCTCTAAATACTGGGCACACAAATAAAACACTGCCCATGCTTGTTCTTCGTTAATGCTGTTGTTAAAAGAATCAAGCGCATCCTGTAAACAAATGTATAATTCCGCACAACAATTTTGAGACGCATCTTCACTTTGATATGCCATGTTTTTAATTGATCAGTTGGGCCGCTTACTACATTATGCCGACTTTGCAGGGGAGGCTACTGGTCTTAACTATAGAATTTAATCAATGGAAACTTATAACCAAGATCGGTAACTCATTTGATCCGCTATGCCGAAGCTATCCTAGTTGTCTTCCCATTTTACTACTTCTTAATATTCTATCCCTAATCCATACAATCGCAGCGACTTTTTTACTACTTAAGTTTTATTATCTTTTGCGTTGTCCTCTCGTTTTAATGCAACTGTTCTTATCAGCCCCAGAAGGTTTCCCAAGAAAGACGTGTTGTCTCAGTACCGGCATCCGGAAACAAAATCGCTCATAGGGCATTGTGTATGCATTTCGAAGAGTATGAGGTCCGTTCGCGCCTTAAGCTTCAGTATGTGAGGATCCGGAGTGAGTGCCAGGGTGATGGAGGTTTCGTCACAATGCAGTTTCGTCACACTGATATTATGAAGGAGGGCAGTGGAGGTTTCGTCACACTGTTATATTGTATAGAATAAAATGATATTGCAATTGAGTATGATTTTGTTAATAAATATATTGGGATATATGTTTCTTTATGTTATTTTTTAGCGTTATTACGTGCATATTATCCTTTTTTCTACCATAATATCAACTTTTTGTGTGCGCGTAGTATATGAATAAAACACATATTTGTGGAGCACATGAAAACACGTCCACACCCGATCGACTACCAATCTACGATTATGAGATATTTCAATTATTGATTACTTGATAGTGCAAACATATTAATTAGCGCATTGCAAACAATCAAATAGCGACACACGCCTTTAATTGGCAATTAAAGAAGTTGACTCAGGAAAACCATCAGAGAAAACTGCTAGAGTCATGATGTACCATTCATCTATGGAAGGCTCTGATGGGAATGTACGATGTTGTATTATTTAGATTTACAAAAATACAGTGATATGAAAATCAATCATAGTGTAAAATTGCATTATTTTGTTTTTCTAAATTGCCCAATTTACATATTTGAATTATGTAGTTTCATAAATAATAAACCTAATTCACTAACGAAAGCTGGGACGAATTTTGAATGATAGCGGCGATATCCAGCTATTTTTTTTACTGTAAGGTTTCTCTTTGTGTGTGGTATTGTTGTGCTGGGCGAAGCCGGAACACCCGATGGAAACCCCACCTGTCCGGTAGGGTGCCCACCTACCAAACTCACATGCTGCCGGGAACTTGAATAGAACCCGCGTCGCCTATTTGTGAAGCGAGTATACCAAACGATGCGCTTTCAAGATTGCCAAAGGTCAACATTCAAGCCCGGTCTGCAATTATATTTGGGTCCACCCCGATTATCTTCCGCTGCTGCCACCTCCGCTGCTCTTTTTCCAAGTAGCCTTCCGCCGATGGTATACCCTTAGTGGTAGCTGCTTATAATGTTGATATCCGGCAAGAGCACGGAAAAACAGCCGACTCGAGGGTTAACGGTACTTGCTGATGTAAGCAATGCGAACTGCAAGCGTTCCCATTATTAACAGAATTTTACTTTGGGAAATCATAAGCAAAGTAAAGAACGAGGAAGGTTGAAGTCTTCAAGAAATCCTTCGACGTTCCACGCCCGCGCTATTGTCATGACGTGCACGACCCAGCCGTCCAAAGTAAGCGTCTGTGGTCACTGCAGTAACGTTTTATCTTGTTTATGTTTACTTGAATTTAAAATACGTACTGGGCGTTTGACAAATTCGTTTTTATAATTTTATTTCACAATTATTTATTTGTAACACTATTCTTAATCCGAAACTCCGACTGTGCATGTATTAGTTGCCGTTATTAATAAGGCATATTACCATTTAATATAAAACTTTTATTGATTTCTTGCAATGAATTTACCTGTAGTATTTAAAAAAATAAATGTCAATATCAAAACACAGTAGCGTAAATATGTATGCTATTGTATGTTGTCTTTGGTTGTGTTGCCCCCCCCCCCCCAAAAAAAAAACACACATACTCTTTTACACACAGGTGGTTAGCGTGTGGCTATGATATTAATTAGTGAAAACATCATTTTGAATGATAAATAATCATATTATAACGAACATTCAACTTTTCTGGAAAAAAAATTTACTATCAAATATATATGTAACAAGGTATCCAACTCAAAATCACCCGAAAACGGGGTGCATCTCTTTGAACAGCCATAACTTCATCAATTGTGCAGCGATTTTCACGATCTTGGTCTTATTCAACGCAGAAACGAATTTCCTTTCTAGAAATGTATATATCTTATATTTCTACATATGCTGGGTCAAATTTTAAGAAATAACACGATACACAACTCGCGTAATGATGAAGTTATGGCTGTTCAAAGCGATGCACCCCGTTTTCGGTTGATTTTGAGTTGGATACCTTGCTATATATATATTTGATAGTGAAATATTTTTTTCTCAGAAAAGTTGAATTTTCGTTATAATATGATTATTTATCAATAAATTGTATTTGTTGCGTAAATGGTTCAGGGTCATTCTATCAACAACCGCTTTTCACAAGAACTAAATATTAATGGAACAATAGTCCATAAGACGGATGTCCGGAAATATTGTAGGCAGAGAAACGATTAAAGAAAAATGAAAGCAGTTAAAAAGGTAAATGCGGAGAATCTGCTGCACCACGCCTTCATTTGGGCGGCGTTCTGGGAAAACTTGGCTTCATGAGTTCGTAAAGTGTCATTCCAGATTAGTCTGTGCAGTCTGCACAGTCTTATAATGGACGGAATTTTTTTTCTTTTATGGAATTTATAGTTTAAAAGATGTCTTTTTGTTAAAAGAAATCAAAGTTTACATGGAAGGTGTCGTATCTGATTAGCCCGTGTGACCGTGAATGAGGCTCGATTGGTCATTGTCGGCTCGGCTTCTTCTTTCATGTACCTCGGGTACTCTTAAGTATACTTACATGTACACCGGGTACCGTAAATATACTAAATCGTACCCGGTCGATATCAGACTGTACCCGAGTTGTATTCCCGACCAAAATCCGATTACCTTAAAACGATATTGTTTATCTTAAACAAACTTCACTTTAAAAAAACTGCAAATGCTTTTTTAGAATGACTTTCGATAATATATAAAGACCATTTAACAGACAATTTACATTAATGTGAACATAATTAATTTTTAAAAAGCCGACAACGACCGATTTAGCGTTAAAATTCCCTGGTACGTTTGAGTATAGTTACCGTACCTGGGGTACATGTCAGTGTACTTAAGGGTACCCGGGGTACATGTAGTAGTTATCAGCCCACAATGACCAATATAGCGTGAATGAGAGACACACACGTTTAAGCTATACTTTTTATTTTAGTATTTTCAAATCATCTATGACAGTCGTTACGCTTTATAAGTTCCACTTTTCCGTTTTTTTCGGCTAAACGGAATAAAATTCAATGAATGTAATGGACCCTTCAATGTTTGTACAATAATTGCACTGTAAGCTAGCGTCGTAACACATCATGAGACTGTGCGTTACCAGTGTAGTGTAGCATTGTAGATTACAAATTTAGTGCATAATGTAACCGTCATCTTGTCTAACGAAGATCGGAAACCAGTCCAAAACAATGGATGCCGCCATAGTATAAAGCAACTATGAAATAATTTCACAGGAATTTCTCAGAATTTTGGATTAAAACTATATAAATATAAACTCAAAACTTCTTCCTATCAGTCTATACTGTTCCATTCATAGTTCTAAAGGGCTGACATTGAAATAAAAATATGGCAGACGCGCAGTCGCCTACTTCTTCAATGGAATCAACCGGGGACACAAGTCGGCTCTTGAAAGAGTTGATGGATCTACAGAAATCTACTGGTATTTGTCTCGGTTGTTAAGATTTGAGGCAGCATTAAAATCTAATCATATATGAATATGTCATCCGCTATCAAAAAGGATGAAAAGAAATCAGAAATAAATACAGTAAACATGTATAGCAGATATCAATACATAAATTCATAATAACGTTAAGTGAATATGTATGTGGACAGAGTAGCTTGTTCTTTAACCCTGCTTAAAAATTTAGCTTTATTATGCAAACTGATAAAAATAATTCAACAAATCATCCATTGAAATCTTGAAGAATTTCTCACGTTCAGATGAGACTAAGTTATACAAATTCACCAATTCACTCTAGACAGTAGACTAGTCCAAATAATGCTCGATTGGTCATTGTCTGCTCAGGTACTACTTAAATGTACCCTGGGTACTAACAAGTATACTTAAATGTACCCTGGGTGTGAAAAATATACTAAAACCTAACCGTTTATGGAAAATATACTAACACGTACCAGGCCAATTTAGACTGTACACAAGTTTTATTCCCGCCCAAAATCCGATGATGTAAAACGGAACCTGCTATGAAATATACAAAAAAAATCTCTTTGAACAAAACCTGCCTCAACCTGCTTTTTTCAATAGAAGTATGGATAATATTAAGGCTCTTTTACAGAATATTGACATCAATGTGAACTTAATTTATTTGAAAAAATATTAACTTAATTAATTTGAAAATATTAGCAGACAATGACCAATTTAGCGTTAGAATTCCCTGTCTCGTTTCAGTAAATTTTCCATACCGGGGGGGGGGGGGGGTACATTTATGTAGTACCCAAGCAGACATGACCAATTGAGCCCAAATAATTGCACCCAGAAGTGGAGAGTTTTATCTAACACATTACATACATTTATCAACTCAGCTATGTTTTTATGTTCATTTCAGCCTCCTCAGTGGCTAGTATTGATAGATCCTTAACAATACGTGAAAGGTAAACATACTGTAATAGTAACCCAGTTAAATCTCTATTTTTGTTTTGCATTTTGATGAAGTGATATATTGTTTATGAACTTCTTTTACTGTCTGAATGAAATTTAATTTGTAACATTTTTTAAAAGTTCATATTCAGTTCTCATTGTATTTGAAAATCAAAAAATCTCAATTTCTTCACTAGCTGTAAAAAAAAGAAATTTGTAATGCATGTCATTAATAATCTAGTTGTAGCAATAAATCTTTGAAACTCAAATTTCATAGTGGGAAATTATTTTTATTGTTTGATAAATGAAAATAACAGAAGAGACGTCAATATTTTTAGCCATGAGGTCCCTGCTCAGACTATGTCCGGAACGGTTCAGAATTCCGGAGATGGTACAGACCCCACTCTCACCGAACTGATGAAGACTATGTATGATGGTGCATCTGGGAGACAACTTATGTGAGTATGATAATTAATATTTAATTAGTTTATTTTGCCACAGTGTATTAAGGACATTCTTTGCTTACTGAAAAATTCTCAAGTTCAAATATGGGGAAGAACCAGTAGTCAGCATCGTTTGGAAATATTCTGAGAGTGCTGTTTGACTTTGGGTCCAACCCTGGACCTTAAGGTTGCATGGTGGACACAATATCCTTTGTGTCATTGCTACTCAAAAAATATATTAAGTTGTGATTGCATAGCAACAATATATTATTCAGAAGGATTTACGTCAGCCAAGATGTGCTGAATAGCTTTATGGCACCATTAGACAGTGCCACCACTGCAGATACCCTTATTAGATCACCTGAGCACAATGTGCTAATGATGAGCTTTTGTGATCGCCTTTTGTGTCTTGTGCCTTGTGCGGCGTTAACATTTGCCTTGTTAACACTCTAGAGGCCACATTTATTGTCCGCTCTTCATTACATTTGGTCAGAAGATTTTTCCCAATTATATCTTGTACTAGTTCGTTAATGGTTCTGGTTGATTGAAAAACATTGCCCACAGGCATTTTTCCTTATACAGCTATATATGGCTAATGTAAAACCTTGTTAACACTCTAGAGGCCACTTAAATTGTCCGATCATCATTGGGCAGGACATTTGTTCTAATGATATCTTGTTTCGAGAGAAATCATGTATCGGGACCAAAATTGGCTAATAGATAATCAAATGCATTGTTTCTGAGTTCTAAAAAGAATCCAACTACATCATAATTTAAAATTTGCTATTATTAATTAACCAGCAACATGTTTCGCTGTTCACAGTCATGCTATGTGTGTCATGTTAATGTGAATTGTGATTGAAACAAGCAGAAACCCACAGTCTTTTGTAGGTGGGTAAAGATTCATGGGTGACCTGGTTTTACAAGGTATTTGCCGAGAAAATATCATGTCCCAAAATAGTGTGTTGGATGGTGGCCAACATTTGTTGTTGTTTTTACTTTTATTCATGAACACAGAGGATGAATACCCAACATCATTTGATTTAATTATTGTCTTTTAATCTGTTAAAATGCAAAAAATATGATTGTAATAAGTCATATTCATGTCAATCAAGCATTTACACATGTATATATTTAAATTACATGCCATACACTCTTAGCCAAATATGCCAAAACATTCACCAAAAACTTACACTTCTGTTTTATTCAAAAATATGTATTGAGTTACATCATTATAACTAGAAATGGCGCGGCAGAGGCCGACGCGTAGCCCCAGGCCGCATGTTTGACCCAGGGGCGCCCCAGGGTTGGTAATGGGGCCATGCATAGTTGAGATTGACCGTATTGTCATAAGAGAAGTTCAGTATTGTCATAAGAGAGGTTCAGTATCAATTTGAAGTAAATCGGTGTAGAAATGAAGACATTATAGTAAAAGGCAATTTTGGGTGGGCGTGGCCTATGTGGGCGGGGCGCCCCAGGGTTGGTAATGGGGCCATGCATAGTTGAGATTGACTGTGTTGTCATAAAAGAGGTTCAGTATCAATTTCAAGTGAATCGGTGTAGAGATGAAGAAATTATAGTAAAAGGCAATTTTAGGTGGGCGTGGCCTATGCGGGCGGGGCACCCCAGGGTTGGTAATGGGGCCATGCATAGTTGAGATTAACCGTATTGTCATAAGAGAGGCTCAGTATCAATTTGAAGTGAATCAGTGTAGAAATGAAGAAATTATAGTAAAACGCAATTTTGGGTGGGCGTGGCCTATGTGGGCGGGGTGTCCCAGGGTTGGTAATGGGGCCATGCATAGTTGAGATTGACCATATTGTCATAAGAAAGGTTCAGTATCAATTTGAAGTGAATCGGTGTAGAAATGAAGAAATTATAGTAAAACTGCAATTTTGGGTGGGCGTGGCCTATGTGGGCGGGGCGCCCCAGGGTTTGTAATGGGGCCATGCATAGTTGAGATTGACCGTATTGTCATAAGAGAGGTTCGGTATCAATTTGAAAATCGGTGTAGAAATGAAGAAATTATAGTAAAATAACCTATAAAATGAGTGAAAATCTCTGACCCGACCCGCCCCAACCCCCATAACTTTTGACCCAGGGGTCAGATCAAAATTCCAAATAGTGCGGGGTCGCACATATGCTCATAGCTACCATGTGTGTAAGTTTCAAGGTTCTAGGGCTTATAGTGTAGGAGGAGATAGGGGCCAGGACCGACAGACGGACGGACAGATGGACGGACAGTCGGACGGACGGACAGCAGTGATAACCACAATATCCCCACACTTTTCAAAAAGCGTGGGGATAATAATACAAATATTCTGATATTTAATTGCAATATAGTTCTGCTGTTATATGGTACACTCCTGGCAAATCTTGAGAGGTCTAATTTTCACTAATTATTGTTAAAACTTGGTACCTCTAATTGTTCTACTCTTATAGTAACAGTTGAAAGTATAGCCAAACAGACTATATACAAAACTGAATTTCTACAAGCTAGAAGTATATTTCAGTTGCCCAAGGGTTTTCGTGCTTGTGGCTAGCTTGAAGACTGCACCCACTTGCCCATATCATAACAAATTTAAGCTGGTCTTCTGGGTTTACCAACCATGACCAGAAGACTATTTGATAAACCTGTTTATTGTAAACATATGATCCTCTCCATTGGAAAATGTGGTTTAATGCATGTGCCTAAAGTGTCTTCCAAAGCAGTCCACACAGGCTAATCAGGGCAGTCAGCAACATAAAGTCGATAATCCACCGAATCCAACAAATTTTCTTTTTATTTAATGCATTTTTCACAGTTTATATACATTGTTCAAGAGTTTAACTAACAAATTTTGCTGGGATAATGACGTCATTTCGTCAAAAAAATGACGTCATTTCACAGTAAACAATTAAAATTATCGATAATTCTCACTGATAATTTTCACTGTTTGAAACAGTGAAATTATCAGTTTTAATTCACTGATATTTCTCTATAAACCACCGGAAAGCATTAAATAAATAATAATAATAATAATATTAATAATAGTAATCATAATAATAATAAAAATAGTAATAATTATAATATTACAATATTACAGGAACAATACTTTTCACCTAAACTGGATGTTTGGTTAGAAGAGGTTATTTAAACAAACATTCCATCAAAAAGAAAAGTGTCGTCCCTGATTAGCCTGTGTGGACAGCACATGCTTTTCTAGGATAACACTTTACGCACCTTCATTAAACCCAGTTTTTCCAGAACAACTCAAAATGTTATTTTGTAACCTTGTTAATGGTAAGCATGTTTGTTTTTCTTCCAGCACACTTCAGGGGTCAGACACAGCCAACAGTTTTGGTGTGTTCGGGCAGGAGGTGGACGTTGTGTCCAGTAAACCTATGAACAAGTCTCAGACAATGAGTGCATCAACCGGATCAAACAAGGTGGGTACCATGGGGTCTTGTCATTTTGAAGCCAAACTTGTACAACTCACCATATGGGGAAAGAAGAGTCATTGTGCACACCTGAAGGTTTTTACCAAATATTTATGACTAAAATAGGGTGCAAGGCTGTACACGTACTTAAACAATAATATCATTAAACATTGGTTTTTAGAGATCTGTGTTTTTTGTCCCCTTCCGATGAAACTGGAGGGTACTTATGGTTTGCACTCCGTCTGTCTGTCAGTCTGTCACACTTTTCTGGATCCTGCGATAACTTTAAAAGTTCTTCATATTTTTTCAAGAAACTTGAAACTTGGATAGATGGCAATATGGAGATTATGCACGCCATTTCATTTTGTTCCTACGTCAAAAATTATGGTTGCTATGGCAACAAATCTTTATATATTTTTTTTTTACTGACAATGGTGGAGTTTCACCGGAAGGGGACCATATTGCTTTGCAATCTCTTGATTTCACTATTTTGGGAAGGGGGCTGGGTACCTTTGGATTGGGAAAAAAATGCATCTTTATGACTTAAATTGGGGAAAAAGTGTTGTTGTTTTTTTGGCTAACAAATGCTTTAAAATTGAGTATAAAACTTATTTTGATATAACATTTAATAAAGTTGAACTAATAGAGTTTGATGGTAGATGAACTAAATTTTGAGACTTAATTAATACATTTTT
The DNA here is from genome assembly GCF_020536995.1 of Dreissena polymorpha. Classification (NCBI taxonomy): domain Eukaryota; kingdom Metazoa; phylum Mollusca; class Bivalvia; order Myida; family Dreissenidae; genus Dreissena; species Dreissena polymorpha. The sequence goes on along the minus strand of NC_068357.1, from coordinate 108,138,452 downwards.
TTAAACCTTTGTTTGGGAATGTTCAGGTCCCATTTGGGAAAAAATACATACTTTTTTTAAAGGGAATGTGTCCTTTTACAGGCCCCAAATTTTAACGATAAAAAAACACTGGAGATATACTGATTATGTTATTGTTATGTTTACCTAACCAGGTAATGAAAAGTGCAAACAAAAATGGCTTTGTTTTTGTTCAAAAATTTAAGTGATCTTTATTTGAAAGAATCAGAGAAATCGTTGTTTTTTGCCAAGTTGCTAACTTTGTATACTCCTTTTCCCATGCAGGGAAAGAAAGCTGCAGTTGTTAATTTTGCTAGAAAAATATTTGCAAAAAAAAAATACCATAAATATTTGATGTTTTTATTATGAAAGATTGTTTATCTCATTTATTTAAAAAAAACTGCTGTGAATTTGGAAGTTGAAGAAAATGTTTTTGTCTAGCTGTTGGCATTCAAACATTATTTTCCAATTAAGGGGTAGATACAGTAACTCAATGTTGCAAGATGGTGTTCTCATGTATCTTAGTTTTTAGTTCATTCAGTTTTAGATGACTCCAGATATTAATAACTTTAGAGGAATATTTGGAAGGTGTCATTTACATGTTTCTTGTTGCATTCACGTTTTGATAATTCCAGGTATTAATGTTTTTAGAGGAATACAGTATTTGAAAGATGTCTTCAACATATTTCTTGTTTCATTTACGTTTAGATAACTCCACATATTAATGTTTTTAGAGGAATACAGTATTTCAAGGATGTCTTTCACTTGTTTCTTGTTTCATTCAGGTGAAGATAACTCCGGTTGTAAACTACGACTGGGAGCACAGGAAGTATGCTGGTAACTTGGTAGCTGTACACAGGGCCAACGTGTATGTGGCTTATGTCCTTAAAGGTGAGAGCCAGGATTTGTGCAACAATTTTTTGCCAACTTGCAAAAAGTACTGTGACTGCACCAATTGGGAAGAATGAGCTCACAAACTCCTGAATTAGGGAAAATTCTTGTTGGGAAATCTTGAACTTGCAATTATGTGTCTTGAAATGCTTGGTACTGTAATTTTCGCTAATTGGGAATGTTACTTTTATGGGTATTTAACAAAATGGGGAAAAAAGCTGTTTCTAACTGTGTGTGGCCGTGGGAACGGTGGCAGTGTTTTTATGCCCCCGAAGGAAAACATATAGTGATGGCACTGTCCCTCTGTCTGTCAGTCTGTATGTCCATCTGTCTGTCCGTCCATCTGTCTGTCTGTCCATCACACTTTGCGTTTAGGTTTCCAAAAATGCTCATAACATCCATGTCGCTTCAGATGTAACCTTCATATTTGGTATTCATGTGTATATGGACAAGGCCTTTCCATACGCACAGAAATTTTGACCCCTGTGACCTTGACCTTGAACTTAGGGTCCGCGTTTAAGTTTCGAAATCTGCGTTTAGGTTTCGAAAAATGCTCATAACTTGTATAAAAGCGTTTTTCAGGGGCATATGTCATCCTATGGAGACAGCTCTTGTTTATATCAAATTTTGGGCCTGTACAGGGACTCATTCCCATGGAAAAGCGTATATAGTTTTCCCAAATTCCTAATTGAAGGTTTAAAAAAAAAAAGTAAAAACGTTTTTTAAAAATCTCAACATATAGTTCATCTCCCATCAAGCTCTATATGTTAAATGTTAGTAAATGTATTCACATCACTTTTATTTCCAATTTGTAAGCATTTGTTAATAAAAAGAAAGAAACAATAATTTCCCAATTTAAGCCCAAACAAAGCGATTTTTTCCCAATCCATAGGGACCCGGCCCCATTTCCAAAATGGTGCGAAAACCCATTTGGTGGTGAACTCCGTGAAAAGTGAAAAAATATTGTAGTTCAGTGAGTAATGAAAATTGCGAACTAATAAAAAGTACAAAAGGGATTAATGCTCATTATATTCCAGCGTAGAGGGCGGTATCATGGGTTCAACATAGACGTCTGTCTGTCTATTTGTCTGAAGACTCACATTTGGAATGACAAAGTACTCCAGTAGTTTTCGATGTCAAGTCAAATATGCATTCATTTTAATTAACTATGACTTGAAATTGATATGCAATTTTTAAGTAAACTTTGAAACCTTAGGTTTATAAAAAAAAAAGAATGAAGCAATTTTGAAGAAAAAATACTTTGTTAGAGGCATTTCTGTATAGAATGGCATTTTTTTTATCAAACCAAAATTTGATCATATTCTAGTTTTTAGCTCATCTATTTTTTGACAAAAAATGAGCTATTTTATTTTATGCTTTCCGGTGGTTTATAGAGAAATATCAGTGATTTAAAACTGATAATTTCACGGTTTCAAACAGTGAAAATTATCAGCGAAAATTATTGATAATTTTCATTGTTTACTGTGAAATGACGTCATTTTCTCGACGAAATGACGTCATTATCTCAGCAAAATTCTTTAGTTAAACTCTTTAACAATGTATATAAACGGTGATAAATAAGCATAAAATAAAAAGAAAATTTGTTGGATTCGGTGGAATATCGATTTTAATTCACTCGTGATCATAAAAAAATATATTTTCACTCGTGGCTCCGCCACTCGTGAAAATATTATTTTCTATGATCACTCTTGAATTAAAATCGATAATCCACCGAATCCAACAAATATCCTCTATGTCATCACCTTGGCGTCTGCGTCAGCATCGGCGTCCGGTTAAGTTTTGCGTTTAGGTCCACTTTCTCATAAAGTATCAATGCTATTGCATTCAAACTTGGTACACTTACTTACTATCATAAGGGGACAGGGCAGGCAAAGTTAGATAACTCTGACATTTTGACAGAATTATGTGCCCTTTTTATGCTTGGAAAATAGAAAATTTTGGTCAAGTTTTGTGTTTAGGTCCATTTTATTCCTTAAGTATCAAAGCTATTGCTTTCATACTTGCAACACTTACTAACTATCATAAGGGGACTGTGCAGGCAAAGTTATGTAACTCTGACTGGCATTTTGACAGAATTATGTGCCCTTTTTATATTTAGAAAAGTGTAAATTTGGTTAAGTTTTGTGTTTAGATCCACTTTATTCCTACAGTATCAAAGCTATTGCTTTCATACTTGCAACACTCACTATCATAAGGGGACTGTGCAGGCAAAGTTATGTAACTCTGACTGGTATTTTAACAGAATTATGGGCCCTTTATACTTGAAAATTTGGTTCAGTTTTGTGTTTAGGTCCACTTTACCCCTAAAGTATCATAGATATTGCTTTCATACTTTGAACACTCGCAAACTATCATAAGGGGACAGTAAAGGACAAATTGCATAATTCTGGTTGTCATTTTTACGGAATGATGGCCCTTTTTTGACTTAATAACTTTGAATATATGGTTAAATTTTGTGTTTAGATCCACTTTACTTCTAAAGTATCAAGGCTATTGCTTTCAAACTTCGAATACTTTCATGCTTTAATGAGGGTACTGTACCTGGCAAGTTTAATTTTACCTTGACCTTTGAATGACCTTGACTCTCAAGGTCAAATTATTCAATTTTGCTAAAATTGCCATAACATCTTTATTTATGATTAGATTTGATTAAAACTTTGACAAAACAACTCTTACCTGACATACCACAATAGACTCCACCCAAACCCCATCGCCCCCCCCCAAATCCCCCCTCCACCCCCCCAATTTTTTATATTTTTTTTAAGATCATCTAATAAATGACCACCACACCCTCACACTTATTTTAGCTTGATTTGAATTGCAGCAAAAGCCCATTGCTAATTGAAATGCTTTTGAGTCTGTTTCTTAAATCGAACCAGTACCGGTATTTGATTTTTGGGGGTATCTAAAGAATGCTCCTACAGTGGGTACTGAACTTGTGATCTGGGAGTTGCAAGGCAGACACCATATCCACTACACTTCCGCGACCTTATGCCCCCCTTCGAAGAAGAGGGGGTATATTGTTTTGGACATGTCGGTTGGTAGATCCAGATGGTTTCCGGATGATAGCTCAAAAACGCTTAGGCCTAGGATCATGAAACTTCATAGGTACATTAATCATGACTGGAAGATGACCCCTATTGATTTTCAGGTCACTAGGTCAAAGGTCAAGGTCACAGTGCCTCGAAAAAGTAAAATGGTTTCCGGATGATAACCCAAGAATGCTTATGCCTAGGATCATGAAACTTCATAGGTACATTGATCATGACTTGCAAATGACCCCTTTTATTTTCAGGTCACTAGGTGAAAGGTCAAGGTCACAGTGACTCTAAACAGTTAAATGGTTTCCGGATGATAACTCAAGAATGCTTACACCTAGGATCATGAAACTTCATAGGTACATTGATAATGACTGGCAGATGATCCCTATAGATTTTAAGGTCACTAGGTCAAAGGTCAAGGTCACAGTGACTCAAAACAGTAAAATGGTTTCTGGATGATAAATCAAGAATGCTTACGCCTAGGATCATGAAATTTCATAGGAACATTGATCATGACTGGTAGATTACCCCTATTGATTTTCAGGTCACTAGGTCAAAGGTCAAGGTCACAGTGACTCGAAACATTAAGATGGTTTCCTGATGATAACTCAAGAATGCTTATGCCTAGGATCATGAAACTTCATAGGTTCATTGATAATGACTGGCAGATCAACCCTATTGATTTTCAGGTCACTAGGTCAAAGTTCAAGGACACAGTGACTCAAAACAGTAAAATGGTTTCCTGATGATAACTCAAGAATAATTAGGCCTAGGATCATGAAACTTCATAGGTACATTGATCATGAATGGCAGATGACCCCGATTGATTTTCAGGTCACTAGGTCAAATGTCAAGGTCACAGTGACAAAAAACGTATTCACACAATGGCTGCCACTACTACTGACAGCCCATATGGGGGGCATGCATGTTTTACAAACAGCCCTTGTTTAATTTTGTTTTTGTCGTAGGTGGAGTGGTTCCTATCACAGAAACAATTGTCCTCCAAAGGTTAAAACAAATCCAGTGATAGCATGTATTTTAGTAAATAATGTAAAAAATACCTCATATTATCAATGATTTTTGCTATTGATAAAACCGATAGAGTGGTTTCTTTTAGAAACAACACCTGTCACCCAAAGATTAAGAAAAACAAACTTTGATAATAGCATGTCTTGTGTTGAATGTTTCTTGTGTTGAATGTTGTAAAAAAAGAACCTCTTATTAAAAATGATGTTTTTGCTATAGGTAAAACAGGTGAAGTGGTTAGTATCACAAACAAAACCTGTCCCAAAAGGTTGGAAAAAATCACTGGTAATAGCATGTGTTGTGGTAAATTATGTAAAAAAGGGCTGCCTATTATCAATATTGTGTTTTCTGTAGGTAAAACAGGTGGAGTGGTTCGTATCACCAACAGGAAGACAGCTGAGCGCCACCTGTTGAAGGATTTTGTAGGCCGTGTGATTGATCTCGCGTTTGCACACTGTGATGACGTTATCTTGGTGGTCGTGGACGAAATCGGGAACATGTGTATATACGATGTACAGCAGACGGATGATCGAAAGATTTCGTATCCTTGTGAATTGTTTCATTTTCATTCATACGGGCACATGCACATTTATGATCTTTTACCCTAGGGTATCGGTGAAAAAACTATTCATATTTCTGTTCCCGTAGTTATAATCAATGACCACCGGGTATCAGCAAAGTGTATCATTTATAAAGGGAAACATATTTACCAGTGATAGCAGGGGAGTGAAAATCTTGTAGTAAGATGATTTGAAGGACTTTCTTAGGTCTTATCCCTTTCCCACTCAGAAGCAAATAGAATATGGCTATGTGTAAACAGCATAAAACCAGAACAGCCTTCCAGTAACTCACAGTCTGTTCAGGTTTTATACTGTTTGCTGCTCAGGTTTTATACTGTTTGCTGCTCATCAGTATCTATGGGTAGGAAATGAAGCCTTATAAACATGAATTTTGTAAGAAAAGTCTCAATTAAATTTACCTTTTTGAGATATACTTTTTAATACTGTAAATGCGTCAAAATGCTTATCTAAGTGCTAAAGAGTTATAGGATGCCTCCTGATAACAACCCCTGCTTAGTAGTCCAGAGCAATTTTCATCAAGCTATTTTGGAAAACTTCAGGAATATTCTTATATTTTATATATAATATATATTATATATATATATATATATATATATACTTGTGGCAATTTAATGTGCATGTATTTTTACATTCAAATATATCTGACATGTCCACCTCAAAACAAGTTCTTTAACTTAGGTTAAAATGTCCCTATGGGGCTATATGAAAACAGGCCCTAAATGTTAACAATTTAACACATTCTAAAGTCCCATTCAGGAAATTTACTCTTTTACATCAATGCAGTTGGCACAGGCTTATCAGGGACAACACTTATCTTTTCACCTAAAGTGGATTTTTATTTAGAAGAGACTTTTTTTAAATGAAAAATTCCATAAAATTAGTGTCATACTGAACAGACTTATTGGGACTTTGCGCTCAAGCATTAAGCCATATATTCCCAGAGTGAAGCAAAAATGATGATTGATGTAATTTGCTAAATTCCCTAAGCCCCGTTTTCGCGGAAATAGACTCATTTATGAACTTTAACCCTGTGACCTCAGTTCCTCTATGCTCCTGTATGTGCGTCGACCCGAGACGGCCCTGGTCAGTGAATACCACCGCGTGATCTGGTGCCCATACATTCCTGACGATGCTGATGACAGCAGCGCCACCGACTCCAGCATGCAGGACAACGCCAGCCGCATGCTCGTGTTGACAAATGATGAGCAGGTGAGCAGTTATTTATACAAACCTTTTTTTTGCAATGCAAAAGTTAGTTTTTCTTTTAAATGTGACCAAAATTGCCACAAAAAATGACCAAACGTTGCCAATAAAATCAATATGAAGTGTAATAGAGCAATAGTTCCGTCAACAGTCTAAAAAATTACAGCAAATGCAGTTCTCTCCTTTTTATGCCCCCGGATCGAAAGATCGGGGGTATATTATTTTTGGCCTGTCTGTCTGTCATTCCGTCATTCTGTCATCAAAACTTAAACCTTACATTAAAGTTTTGCAATAACTTTTGAAATATTGAACATAGCAACTTATGCCCCCGGATCGAAAGATCGGGGGTATATTGTTTTTGGCCTGTCGGTCTGTCTGTCATTCTGTCATCAAAACTTAAACCTTACATTAAAGTTTTGCAATAACTTTTGAAATATTGAATATAGCAACTTGATATTTGGCATGCATGTGTATCTCATGAAGCTGCACATTTTGAGTTGTGAAAGGTCAAGGTCATCCTTCAAGGTCAAAGGTAAAAAAAAAAAAAAAAAAAAAACTTTAAGCTTACATTAAAGTTTTGCAATTGCTTTTGAAATATTGAACATAGCAACTTGATATTTGGCATGCATGTGTATCTCATGAAGCTGCACATTTTGAGTGGTGTAAGGTCAAGGTCATCCTTCAAGGTCAAAGGTAAAAAAACACAACAAAAAAACTTTAGCCTTACATTAAAGTTTTGCAATTACTTTTGAAATATTGACAATAGCAACTTGATATTTGGCATGCATGTGTATCTCATGGAGCTGCATATTTTGAGTGGTGAAAGGTCAAGGTCAAGGTCATCCTTCAAGGTCAAAGGTAAAAAAACAAAAACAAAACTTAAACCTTACATTAAGTTTTGCAATAACTTTTGAAATATTGAACATAGCAACTTGATATTTGGCATGCATGTGTATCTCATGGAGCTGCACATTTTTAGTGGTGAAAGGTCAAGGTCATCCTTCAAGGTCAAAGGTAAAAAAACACACACACAAACTTTAACCTTACATTAAAGTTTTGCAATAACTTTTGAAATATTGAACATAGCAACTTGATATTTGGCATGCATGTGTATCTCGTGGAACTGCACATTTTGAGTGGTGAAAGGTCAAGGTCATCTTTCAAGGTCAAAGGTAAAAAAAAGCAGCGCTTTAGGGGGCATTGTGTTTCTGACAAACACATCTCTTGATGGATAATTCACATATTTCGCATTTCTTTATTTGGGAAATAGGGCAGGGGGCTTTGGATGGGAAAATTGCGTTGCTTTGACAAATATGTGAGATTTATGTTGTTTTTTGTTGTGCTAATAAGTACTTAATAATTTAGAATTCAAGTTGTTCAATTATATATTAACTAAGGTTTAACGTATGGATGAAATAATATTGAGATTTAATAAAAAATTTGTTTCAAAATTATAAGGATATTCTGAAGACTACCTCAGTTAGCAGAGCTCTAGATTATAAATTTAAATCCGAGAACTACCGCTTTAATACCTGGCCAGGCCATTGGCCAGGATTGTTCATGAAATAATTTCTTCTACCATTTGCCCCCAAGATTGGATTGAAGACAGAAAGTTGTCTGTTCTTAGCTAAAATGCTCAATTAGCTTATCCAGGGAAAGTGGTATTTCCTAACAAAGACGACGTCCATATTCTTGATATTTCTGAGTGAAAAAATGAAATGTATAAAGACGCTTAATATAATATATATAAATACTGCCATTTAATGTTTGATTCTTGTAACAACAAGACATAGCTGCTTAGTAACCATGTAATGGAAAATGATGGAATATTTATTTTTTGTTTGTAAATAATTTAGTACTTTAGTTTAAACCTATTTATTTTAGCTTGATTGCATAGAAAGCCTAAGGCTTATTTGACACGCTCTCGAGTCCATTTCCTGGGACTAGAACCAGTACTTGGTGTATATGGGGGAGATCTAAAGAAGGCTCCCACTGTGGGGATCGCACTCATGACCTCCCGATCGCTAGGGGAACACCATATCTACCACACCACTGCGACCTCTAGTACTTTTAAGTACAAATTTAGTACTTTGATAATAATTATACCCCCATTACCATTGGTAATGGGGGCTATATCGGAGTCACTTTGTCGGTCGGTCAGTCTGTCTGTCCTGAAATTTCATCCGATCTTTACCAAACTTGGTCAGAAGTTGTATCTAGATGATGTCTATTTCAAGTTTGAATATGGGTCATGCCAGGTCAAAAACTAGGTCACGGAGTCACTTAATGTGTTTTAAACTGAAAGTGAAACCTTTGAACTCCAAGGTCAAATGCTTGTCCGGGCCATAACTTTGTCATTTATTGAGAGATTTTTAAATCATTTGGCAAATTTGTTCACCATCATTGGACAGTGTGTCACGCGAAAAGAATTACGTCGATATCTCCAAGGTCAAGGTCACAATTTGAGTTCAACGATCATAAATGACCTTGTCCGGACCATAATTATGTCATTCATTGTAAGATTTTAAAATCATTTTGCACATTTGTTGACCATCATTGGACGGTGTGTTGCGCGAAAGAATTACGTCGATATCTCCACGGTCAAGGTCACACTTAAAGTTCAAAGGTCAAAAATGGCCATAAATGACCTTGTCCAGGCCATAACTATGTTGTTCATTTTGAGAATTTAAAATCATTTGGCACATTTGTTCACCATCATTGGACGGTGTGTTCCGCAATAGAATTACATCAATATCTCCAAGGTCAATAACACACTTTAAGTTCAAAGGTAAAAAATGGCCATAAATGAGCTTGTCCGGGCAATAACTATGTAGTTCATTGTGAGTTTAAAAATCATTTGGCACATATGTTCACCATCATTGGACGGTGTGTCGCGCAAAAGAATTATGTCGATATCTCAAGGTCAAGGTCATACTTTGAGTTCAAACGTAAAAATGGCCATAAATGAGCTTGTCCGGGCCATAACTATGTTGTTCATTGTGAGATTTTAAAATCATTTGGCACATTTGTTCACCATCATTGGACTGTGTGTCGCGCGAAAAAATTACATTGATATCTCCAAGGTCAAGGTCACACTTTGAGTTCAAAGGTAAAAAATAGCCATTAATGAGCTTGTCCGGGCCATAACTATGAAGTTTATTGTGAGATTTTAAAATCATTTGGCTCTTTTGTTTACCATCATTGGACAGTGTGTCGCGCAAAAGATTTACGTCGATATCTCCAAGGTCAAGGTCACACTTTTAGTTCAAAGGTCAAAAATGGCAATAAATGATCTTGTCTGGGCCATAACTATGTCATTCATTGTGAGATTTAAAAATGACTCTGTACATTTATTTTGTTCACAGTCATTGGACGGCGTTTTATGTGAAAGAATTCAAGAGTTCAAAGGTCAAAATGGCTATAAATGATAATGGCATAATAATTCTTAAAAATCGCCATAAATTAGATTCTCTCGTTTTGTGAAGACAGCATGAAAAATAGTCTGTGTCAATGCAGCATGTGGGGGTATATTTCACGTCTGTGACAAGGCTCTTGTTTTTATTGAAAGTTTTTTTTTACGGTTTTTATGACAGGCTGAGATATGGAGTGTAGATTTGGTAACAAGGGAATACGGCAATGGGCCCCTACTGGAGGACAACGTGGACATTGGACTGATCAGGATCAAGAGTCACACAAAGGTAGGCTTTAACCTTTTCCACCATAAGTAGCAAAATGAAAATGGCTTTTGCAACCAGCATAAAACCATAACAGCCTGCGAGTAACTGACAGTCTGTTCAGGTTTTATGCTGTTTGCTGAGTCTGTTCAGGTTTTATGCTGTTTGCTGCTCATCAGTTTCTAAGGTTTTGAGATAAAGCCTTTAAAACTTGAATCTAGTAAGAAAGGTCTTTAATTAAATATAACTTTCTAAGGGACTACAATTGCGTAAAAATACATATCTAAGTGGTAAAGGGTTAAAAGCCCATGAACCCTGAAAATCAACGAATATTTCGTACAAGATTTAAAAAAAAAATGAAGTAAACAAATAAAAAATCAATGTTCCTTATGGCCATAGCTGAAATTTCAACACTAGATGTGGTCTTGTAACATAGATTTTACAAGATACACAATGATCTTTTTTTTTTTTTTGCGGAACAATATATTAAACACCTATTCATGTACCAAGTTAGTGTATGCGTGTCATAGTAATAGATATTGTTGCGGGAATTTAAAATGGAATAAGTTTTGCACACAAAAATAAAAATTAGCAATTTGTATCTCTTAAATCTTTGTTACCATACCACATCTAGAATTGAAATTTTGGCTATTCCCTTTTTCAGCCTATCACTGATGCAGCGTTCTCCCCTGACGGCACCGCGCTGGCTACAGCCAGTTTGGATGGAGAGGTCATGTTCTTCCAAGTGCACATGAACGAAAACACTTCACCAAGGTGGGCAATTACATGATAATAACCATCTTTTTGGTGGCCTTCACATTTAATACTTTCCCCCATCAGAAGCAAAGTGACAATGGCTTTTGCAAACAGCATAAAACCAGAACAGCCTGTGAGTAACTCGCAATCTGTTCAGGTTTTATGCTGTTTGCTGCTCATCAGTATTTAAGAGTTGGAACTGAAACCTTTAGAGCTTGGATTTAGTAAGAACGGCCTTTAATTAACTTTAACTTTCTAAAGAACTGCAAATGCGTTCAAATATATATCTAAGTCAAGTGGTAAATTGTTATTTAATATCTGAGCCGAGCTATGGGCAACCAGGCTTAATGCATGAGTGTAAAGTGTTTTCCCATGTAAGCCTGTGCTAAGAAAATACTTTTTTGAATAAACAAATTCTATAAAATCAGAAAGTGTCATCCTTGATAAGCATGTACGGACCATAATATCAGCCCCTTCCCCCCATCCCCCCCAACAAAAACAAAACAACTGAAGTTAAAAAGTCAAACATGGCTTCTATTTAAATAACTTAGTAACTGATGGTTATCTTTTTTGTTGCTTTAGACCATTTTGATGAAGTGATCTACAACTCTCAATAAAAATGTTGACATGTAACTTGAACAACATTTGAAACTACATTATTGACTCCAAAAATGAAAATGCGAAAAAGAGAGTTGTTTTATATCTGTGGACTTAATGTTCCTTTGCTTGGCAGTATACATGTTGACTGTTCGGTAAATAAATCGGTCAAGGAGACTCTATGCTTTACAAGTAAAAACACTAAGATGTATAACATTTTGATAAACATGTTTAGCAGTGCAAACGCCGTGCTTTACAAGTATAAACACATACATGTATAACATTTTGTTAAATAAGTAAAAACACTTAGATGTATAACATTTTGATAAACATGTTTAGCAGTGCAAACGCTGTGCTTTACAAGTATAAACACATACATGTATAACATTTTGTTAAACATGTTTAAAAGTGTAAACTTTGTGCTTTATAAGTAAAAACTCTTAGATGTATAACATTATGATAAACATGTTTAGCAGTGCAAACAATGTGCTTTACAAGTATTAACACTTAGATGTAAAACATTTTGATAAACATGTTTAGCAGTGCAAACGATGTGCTTTACAAGTATAAACACTTAGATGTAAAACATTTTGATAGCAGTGCAAACTCTGTGCTTTACAATTATTAACCCTTTCCCCATCAGAAACAAAGTTTAAATGGCTTTTGCAACCAGCACAAAACCAGAACAGCCTGCAAGTCACTCACAGTCTGTTCAGGTTTTATGCTGTTTGCTGCTCATGGGTATCTTAGGGTTGGAAAGAAAGCCTTTAAAACTTGATTCTAGTAAAGATTTTAAATTTAGTTAGATTTTCTAAGGGACTACAAATGCATCAGTGCTTGTATAAGGGGCAAAGGGTTAAAATAAAGACATAATAAAATTTTGATAAACAAGCTTATTAGTGCAAAGGCTTACAAACTTTTGAACCATGTTTTGACTGTATATATCAAAACTCTATATAGGTGTTTGCATCAGTGGAAGCCGCATAGTGGAAAACCGATGTCGTGTCTCTTCTTCCTTGATGACCACAAAAACTGCAGTCCAGAGTGAGTCTGAAAAGTTGCAGTTGAGAATTTATAAGCCTTGTTCTTGGTAAAAAGGGGGCTTAATGCATGTACAGAAAGTGTTGTTCCAGATTAGCCTGTGCAGTCTTCAGAGGCTTATCTAGGACAGCTTAAACTGGATTTTCACAAAGAAGAGATCTATTTCAATTGAAAAATTTAAAATGGGAATGTGTCATTCCCAATCTGGAACGGCACTAAACATCACATGCATTAAACCTCTCGCAACAAAGTAGAGGGGCTGTACACCAGGAATGACCAATTTGGAATATATACAAAAAATGTGAACATTCCATGTTTTTGGCTCACCTATGCACATAGTGCTCATTTTGGTGCTTTTTGGATACTGTGGTTCCTGTCGTCCATAAGTACGCAGTTGAGTGTTCCGCAAGCTAAGTACCATTTTCTCTATTTTTCCATTACAGAATATTACACCTCAGGGATATTGGTCCTTCTATATCTATATGACCGGTTTCAGTCTGTAAAATGCGATGGAGAAACCTAAGACTATATTGACAGGTCACTATTTTTTGTATATGGACCGTTCGGGGTTACACTCCACTAAATTTGCACTGTGTTGAAGCGTTTAATTGAACAGTATTGACACTATTTTAGCTTTAACAAGAGTAAAAACAACTTAATTTAGAATAAAAGACACGCTTACCTAAATGCTAACATTAATTTAATGTTTATAACAATAAAGTCGAAACGATATTCACTTCTATTTTCTATTCTTCCATCTCTTTATCGAAACTTATTTTAAATCACACAATTTTATTTTATTCCTTTTCGCAGTTTACGTTATGTGTGATAAACACACGATCCAAAATACGTTTTGCATTCGTTCGATGCCTTAAACAAATTACAAACTGTTAAAAAATTTAGGGAATTTAGCTCTTACTGGAATGTTTCGTCAGAGAAACGTCTCAAGATATACGTCATTGTTTGCGGATTCAGATGCATGAAAAATAAAAGTACGGAAAGCCAAAACAACACTGTACAATGATACAGGGGACACTCTTTGGTGTAATATAAGAAATTGTAAACCCCACTTTGGTCCCAATGGCATTATAGTTACCAGCCAGGCAGCCAAAAACTGTATATGGACCTCAGCCTACGGCTTTGGTCCATATATGGTTTGTGGCTGCCTGGCTGGTCACTATAATGCCATAGGGACCGAAGTGGGGTTAACTATTTCTTAAATATTTAGTTCCAAAATTGTGGGTACTCAACTCCTCTAACTGTGTTGCACATTTTTCTGAAACTTTCACTGTTGAATGTGTTGATGATTATTATTTGAAAGAATTTTGTCTGTAACTATTTTTAGCCCCTGTCTTTTTCTTAGCTGTAGAATATATAGTGGAATTTATTCAAGTTGAAAAAAGTGGATTTGTTTGTGTCCAAAACTGCATGGTAGGTTCTTCAGTGTCTTTGACAAATATCTCTTTCTGCTTACTTTGATGACCTTCCTTCACAAATCGTTCTGGTCAATTTCAAATGTAGGTCATTAGAGATAAAATAGATAAAAAAAATGCAAAAAACTTTAAAAATCTGTTTTGAAACCACATGGGTCAGGGCTTTAATATTTAATGTGTAACATCGTTTTGTGTTCCTCAAAAAAGTTTATTCAATTCATGCCCCTGTGGACAAAATTGCCAATGCCAGGGGTCAAATGATTTATAAAGACTTAAATGACGTTTTTACGTCATCTTTCTTGACCGCCAATGCCTAGATTGGTAATATTTAGCACGTGTGATTGTTAGTTGGTCTTCTCTCAAGTTTGTTCAAATCATGCCCCTAGGGTTAAAATCGGGCCTGACAGGCAGCTTTCTTGTGTCCCTAATTTGTGTAGACTAAAATATTTCTCCATTGAAACTGCAAGGTACAAAGGTTTGGTATTTGGCATGCTCTAAGTGAGAGTTGGAAAATATCCTCAAAAATGGCAAGACAGGTTTAATGCTGTGCATGTAGCTTGGTATGGTGGTCTTCTGACAAGTTTGTTCTAATCATGCCCCTGTGCTCAAAATTGGCCCTACCCTGGGGATAACTTGTTTAAATAATATTTCTTCTGTGTTTGAAAATAGTTGCAGTCAGTGAAAAACATGGCCATTAGGGGATGTAAATTTCCTTAAATAACTTTTGTGACAAATTTTGACCACTCTAGAAATCACATTTTCTGTCAATCTTAATGAAATTTGCTCTGAAGATATGTTTTATGAGATCTCAGTCAAATGGTTTTGGAAACGTCACAAAAGTTGCTAAGAACAGTTCAGTTCCCCCAAAGTCTCAGGTGAGCGACCTAAGGCCTATGGCTCTCGTGTAATAAACAAAGTGATTTGGAATATTAAATGATATCATTTGCTATACCACCTATGCACACAATGTTTCCATTTACATTATTGCAGTGCACTGTTTTGGAAGTTCGCAGAAACCGGTGCAAACAATTATCAGGAATTGATGTTTCTATTAACATTTTTGCTGTGCACTTTTCTGCAAGTTTGCAGTGACCGGTGCAAACAACAGTCAGGAAATGATGTTTTCTATTTACATTTTTGCAGTGCACTGTTCTGGAAGTTTGCAGTGACCGGTGCTAATAATAATCAGGAGCTGAAGATATGGAGCTGTGACTCCTGGAGATGTCTACAAACTATCAGGTGAGGCATCTGATGTTCAGATCAGCCGCGGTCTTGGAAAACTGGGCTTTATGCATGTGCGTAAAGTGTTGTCCCTGATTAGCCTGTGCAGTCTGCACAGGCTAATCAGGGACAACAATTTTCACTGTTATGGTATTTTGGGGTAAAAGAAAGTATCTTATAAACAAAATTCCACTTTAGGCAGAACGTGTCGTCCCTGATTAGCCTATGCAGACTTAATTACCATGAGGATGTTGTTAGAACTAAACAGAGTTTCAATTATATACCTTTAACGATAAGAAACATTGAATTCACCAATTTTCAATCACTTATCTGTACCAAAATACCACAGGAAGATGTCCAACAAAACATGATCACTCTGTTGCTTTTTTTGCATGGAGAATTTTATTTTCACCTTATTACATTATTACATAGATGTCTTTTATCTACAGACTGGAGTAGTGTCTTACTAAGTGACAATGTCTCTGTAGCTTGGGATAATTTTAAAAGTACATTTTTATCTGTTCTTGATGGCATTGCACCTGTAAAAGAAGTTAGATTTAAACAACGCACTCAGCCTTGGATTACTCCTGATATTTTAAATAGTATCCAGGCAAGAGACAAAGCTTTTCATGTATATAAGATAAATAGAATGGAAGAAAGTTTTAATAATTTTAAGGAGTTGAGAAATAAAGCTCAGTCACTTATCTGTAAGGCCAAAAAACATTATTTTTCAGATAAACTGGAACAGTATAAAAACAATTCTAAATCTCTCTGGGACACACTTAAGAAGTTAGGTCTTCCCACTAAAAAAGGGAACTCTTCATCAAGTAGCATAGGGCTTCAGATTGATGGGCAAATTTCCTTTGACAAATTTACAGTAGCTGAAAAATTTAACTCATTTTATACAACAGTTGCTTCTATACTTGTTGAGAAACTTCCAAAAAGTTTTAATAAATATGGCAAGAATTTTGTAAGTAATTACTACGCTACTAAAGGTGTTGTGCCAAACAGTTTTTCATTTTCCATTGTGTCTGAAAATACAATTTTAAAGCATACACATAAATTAAGTGCTAATAAGGCCTCAGGTTTGGATGGCATTCCTGCTAGATTTGTTAGGGATAGTGCTTCTTTCATATCTTGTCCCCTTGCTCATATTGTTAACTTGTCAATCATACAGGGTTCTGTTCCTGATGACCTCAAGTCAGCGAGAGTTATTCCCCTCTATAAGAAAAGTGTTAAGACTGAGGTTGAAAACTACAGACCGGTTTCGATCTTAAGTATCATTTCAAAGATCCTTGAAAGAGTAATTTATGACCAAGTTGAAGGTTACTTGAATGACAAAAAGCTTCTGTACAGCTATCAATCAGGATTTAGGCGTGGCTATTCTACAGACACCTGCCTTACCCATATATCTGATTATATTCGTTTTAAGATGGATGAAGGTAAGATGGTTGGTATGATATTGTTAGACCTACAGAAGGCCTTCGATACCGTCAATCATAGTATTTTAATCATGAAACTTGAGGCTATTGATCTCCATAGTGACGCAGTCAGGTGGTTTACCTCCTATCTCTCCGATCGCCATCAGGTTGTTGACGTATCAGGTACTATGTCCTCCGAGGCCTCCATCTCATGTGGTGTTCCTCAGGGCTCCATTTTAGGTCCCCTTTTATTTTTAATTTATGTGAATGATATGGCCGCTGTTGTAAGAAATAAAATTTTACTTTATGCTGATGATACTGGCATCCTGGTAGCTGGTAAACACATTTCAGAAATTGAATCCATTCTTTCTAGCGATCTCGAACTTATAAGTGAGTGGTTAGTGGACAATAAACTTTCCCTACATCTTGGTAAAACAGAATCTATATTGTTTGGCTCAAAGCCCAAACTAAGGTCAAATTCTCAGTTAAATGTCTCTTGCAATGATGTGTCAATTACTCCATCAAGTTCTGTTAAGTACCTAGGTGCTGTATTGGACCAGTTCCTGTCTGGTAAAACCATTGCTAGATCAATTATTACAAAGGCAAACTCAAGGTTAAAGTTCCTATACAGAAATAGTAAGTTCTTAACATTGCACACCAGAAAACTCCTTGTCATCTCTCTTATACAGTGCCACTTTGACTATGCCTGCTCTTTTTCGTACCCTGGTCTTATTCAGTCACTTAAAAATAGGCTTCAAACTACACAAAACAAGATGATTAGGTTTGTTCTGAATATGGATAACAGATCACATGTTGGTCAAGAACAGTTTTCACATTTAGGTTGGCTGCCTGTTTCAAAAAGAGTAGAACAGATCATACTTTGTCATGTACATAAGATTAAAAATGGCCTTGCACCAGAGTATATGGGTGAGAATTTTAAGCCAGTGTCTGGCGTACATAATCGTTGTACTAGGTCTAATATGGTAGCTCAGCCAGAATCTGATCATTTTGCTGAAAATTTTACGTTTGAAGACTGGTCGTTTTTCCAAACCAAGAGTAGGAAGTTTTGGTTCTAAAACATTTACATATACTGGTATCTGTTTATGGAACAATCTTCCTCAAAACATCAGGGATGTACCTAAACCTAAAAATTTCAAGGGTGCCATCAAGAAACAGTTTTTAGAGTCTTTATAGCTTTTTATAGTATAATTTTTATTATGAATTTTATGTTCTGTTAAAATACTGTGATACATTATTATGATCAATAAGATGCAAGGATCTCATAATTATTCTTTAACTTATAGTATGCTACAAAGTGTGTTTATTAACTACCTATGCAGTGTGTAACTTTCTTATGCAACTTCTGTGATAATAATGAACATGTGATTATATTTATTCATTCTTAATCAGTAATATACTTTATTAAACCGTACATATTTGATACATATACATTATTAAAATCAAATACATGACTGTTTCATGGTTACTGCCACCAATAACAAGGACCACAATGGAAATAAGTGAAAATCATTTTTCTCTTTTTTGTGTTATCCTTGGTATTGTGTGTGCATTCCATGGTTTGCTATGTATATTGCTGTGATAATATATTTTATATTGTCTGCATTATGTAGTAACTATGTAATGTTCATATGTTTACCAAATATGTTTACCAAATAAAATCATAGATGCATGTTATATACATTACATAGCAGTTCATGTACATTTAAATGTAACGTAATTACTCTAAGTTTTCGAACACTTAAAAATCATATAAAATGTTCATGTCCGAAAAATTTAGATACGAAAAATATTAAAATATTACGAGTGTCCGAAAATTTAGAGACATACATATTATGGTTGTTTGCCAATTATTTTAATGAAATAAAACCAATCAATAAATGTGCAATCATTGTACTGTGTTGTACTCTCCTTTCTCTGCTTTAAATAAAGTACAACTTCAGTTATTTGCAATCTCTTACCTGAAATGGTATATATAAAAACGCATAAAAAACAACCATGCTGCTTCTTGAATACGATATCATTTCAAATGCTGTTGGGCAAAACCATTGTTTGTTTTACAGGTATACATGGTAATCTACCCCAAAACTCAATTGTAATGGTCCATTGCCCTCAGGGCATTCTATGCCAGGTTTTATTACGTTTATCAGCTTAAAAGTCTTCATGTTCAATGGTCCCAGATAAGCGAAAACAGAGCAGAAATCTAGTAAACTAGCGCTTTATAATATACTGTCCGAAAAATTGGAGTCATTCATTACGGACGAAAATCTTTATGTCAGAAAATATAGAGTCACGAAAAATAATTATTTTGGCTAAAAAAGAGTATGTCTGAAAACTTAGAGTGTCTGAAATTTAGAGTAATTACAGTACTTTACAAAAGCCAACTTGTACAACTCATTAACCCTTTCTTACTGAGCAGCAAAATGAAAATGGCTATGTGCAAACAGCATAAAACAAGAACAGTATGAGAGTAACTTGCAGTCCGTTCAGGTTTTATGCTGTTTGCTGCTCATCAGTATCTAAGGATTGGAAATAAAGACTTTAAAACTTGAGTCTAGTAAGAAAGGTTTTTAATTAATTTAATGTAACTTTCTATGGGACTACAAATGCTTGAAAATACGTATCTAAGTGGTAAAGGGTTAAAAACGTATCTAAGTGGTAAAGGGCTAAAAACGTATGTAAGTGGTAAAGTGTTAAATACGTATCTAAGTGGAAAAGGGTCAAATAAAAATTAAAAATCTGTTTTGTTTTCAGATTTCTCTGTCCCCCAGGGGTTCCGTCCAATTTCACACATGAGCCGTGTTTGAAGGCTGCCCTGGATCTGAGCGGAAGATTTGTCGTCCTTTCTGACATACGCAGAAATGTAATACTCGAGATATATGAGCAATTCCATGACAAAACCTGTTGTTGTGACTGAATATTTTTATGCCCCCGGTAGGGTGGCATATAGCAGTTGAACATCAGTCAGTATGTCAGTCAGTCTGTCCGTCCGTCCGAAAAAAACTTTAACATTGGCCATAACTTTTTCACTATTGAAGATAGCAACTTGATATTTGGCATGCATGTGTATCTCATGAAGCTGCACATTTTGAGTGGTGGAAGTTCAAGGTCAAGGTCATCCTTCAAGGTCAAAGGTCAAAAAAATAAATTCAAAGCGGCGTTCTCATTAAGCTGCACATTTTGAGTGGTGGAAGTTCAAGGTCAAGGTCATCCTTCTAGGTCAAAGGTTGAATGTAAAAAAAAAAAAAAAAATTTTTTCAAAGCGGCGCAATAGGGGGCATTGTGTTTCTGACGAACACATCTCTTGTTTGACATTCATATATTTGATTATTTTGGTTTATCTCTCCAAACTGAGTGGTGTCTAAAATGTTTGTGCTTATGCTGCAATAAAATAGTGTAAGACACATCAGTAACACAATTAAGTGAACCAATTTCATATGGTTGATATAGATGTCACATATACAGTGTTTTTTCTAATGGAATTTGCTCATATTAGTAACTTAGCTTTTTACTGACCCCGTACAGTGTGTTATCTCACCTTGTGCACAATACTTGTTTTTCATTGGAGTAAACAGGTAATGATGCCTTATATTTTTAGCTCACCTGATTGCTCAGGTGAGCTTTTAGGATAGGTCTTTGTCCGTCGTCCGTCTGTCCATCATCCACATTTGGTTTGTAAACACTCTAGAGGCCACATTTCTTGTCCGATCTTCATGGAACTTAGTCAGAAGATTTGTCCCAATGATACCTAGATCGAGTTCGAAACTAGGTCATGCTGGGTCAAAAACTAGGTCACTAGGTAAAAAAAAAAGAAAAACCTTGTAAACACTGTAGAAGTCACATTTCATGCCCAATTTTCATGTAACTTTGTCAAAATGTTTGTCTTAATGATATGTTGGTTGAGTTAAAAAATAGTTCCGGTCCGGAAAAATATTGCTGTCAATGGGCCGGGCAGTTTTCCTTATTTGGCTATAGAGAAACCTTGCAAACATTCGGGAGGCCACATTTTGAGCTCACCTGAGCACAACATCCTCATGAAGAGCTTTTGTGATCGCTTTTGTCAGTTGTGCGGCTACCGTCATGCAGCGTCAATATTTGCCTTGTTAACACTCTAGAGTCCACATTTATTGTCCAATCTTCATGAAATTTGGTCAGAAGATTGGTCTCAATGATATCTTGGATGAGTTTGAAAATGGTAACGTTTGCTTGAAAAACATGGCTGCCAAGGGGCGGGGCATTTTTCATTATATGGCTATATATGGCTATAGTAAAACCTTGTTAACACTCTAGAGGCCACATTTATTGTCCGATCTTCATGAAACTTGGTCAGAAGATTCATCCCAATGAAATCTTGGACGAGTTTAAAAATGATGCCGGTTGGTTGAAAAACATAAGTTAGGGGGCGGGGCATTTTTCCCTATATGGCTATAGTAAAACCTTGTTAACACTCTAGAGGCCACATTTATTTTCCGATCTTCATGAAACTTGGTCAGAAGATTTGTCCCAATGATATCTTGGATGAGTTTGAAAATGGTTTCGGTTGCTTTAAAAACATGGCCACCAGGGGGCGGGTCATTTTGCCTTATATGGCTATATATGGCTATAGTAAAACCTTGTTAACACTCTAGAGGCCACATTTATTGTCCAATCTTCATGAAATATGGTCAGAAGATTGGTCTCAATAATATTTTGGATGAGTTTGAAAATGGTTTCGGTTGCTTTAAAAACATGGCCACCAGGGGGCAGGGCATTTTCCCTTATATGGCTATAGTAAAACCTTGTTAACACTCTAGAGGCCACATTTATTTCCGATCTTCATGATACTTGGTCAGAAGATTCATCCCAATAATATCTTGGACGAGTTTAAAAATGATGTTGGTTGCTTTTAAAACATGGCTGCCAAGGGGCGGGGAATTTTTAGCTCACCTGTCAGGAAGTGACATGGTGAGCTTATCTGACCGTGTGATGTCCGGCGTCCGTATGTGCGTGCGTGTGTCCGTCAACAATTTGTTTGTGTAGACAGTAGAGGTCACAGTTTTCATCCAATCTTTATGAAATTTGGTCAGAATGTTTATCTTGATGAAATCTGGGTTGGGATTGTAATTGGGTCATCTGGGGTCAAAAACTAGATCACTAGGTCAAAAACTAGGTCAAATAATAGAAAAACCTTGTGTAGGCAATAGAGGTGGCAGTTTTCATCCAATCTTTATGAAATTTGGTCAGAATATTTACCTTGATAAAATCTGGGTTCGGATTGTATTTGGGTCATCTGGGGTCAAAAACTAGGTCACTAGGTCAAATAATTGAAAAATCATCAACAATTTGTTTGTGTAGACAGTAGAGGTCACAGTTTTTATCCAATGTTTATGAAATTTGGTCAGAATGTTTATCTTGATGAAATCTGGGTTGGGATTGTATTTGGGTGATCTGGGGTCAAAAACTAGGTCACTAGGTAAAAACTAGGTCATTAATAGAAAAACCTTGTGTAGACAATAGAGGTCGCAGTTTTCATCCAATCTTTATGAAATTCGGTCAGAATGTTTATCTTGATGAAATCTGGCTTGGGAATGTATTTGGGTCATCTGGGGTCAAACCTAGGTCACTAGGTAAAAAACTAGGTCAAATAATAGAAAAACCTTGTGTAGACAATAGAGGTCGCAGTTTTCATCCAATCTTTATGAAATTTGGTCAGAATGTTTATCTTGATAAAATCTGGGTTGGGATTGTATTTGGGTCATCTGAGGTCAAAAACTAGGTCACTAGGTCAAATAATTGAAAAACCGTCAACAATTTGTTTGTTTAGACATAAGAGGTCACAGTTTTCATCCAATCTTTATGAAATTTGGTCAGAATGTTTATCTTGATGAAATCTGGGTTGGGATTGTATTTGGGTCATCTGAGGTCAAAAACTAGGTCACTAGGTCAAAAACTAGGTTACTAGGGGAAATAATAGAAAAACCTTGAAAATACAATAGAGGTCGCAGTTTTCACCAATCTTTATGAAATTTGGTCAGAATGTTTATCTTGATGTAATCTGGGTTGGGATTGTATTTGGGTCATCTTGGGTCAAAAACTAGGTCACTAGGTCAAATATTAGAAAAACCTTGTGTAGACAATAGAGGTCACAGTTTTCATCCAATCTTTTTTATTTGATCAGAATGTTTATCTTGATGAAATCTGTTTTGGGATTGTATTTGGGTCACCTGGGGTCAAAAACTAGGTCAATAGGTCAAATATAAGAAAAACCTTGTGTTGACAATAGAGGTCACAGTTTTCATCCAATCTTTATGAAATTTGGTCAGAATGTTTATCTTATGAAAACTGGGTTGGGATTGTATTTGGTTAGTCAGGTGAGCGATTCAGGGCAATCATGGCCCTCTTGTTTCTTTTATGGCTATACATGGCTATAGTAAAATCTTGTTAACACTCCAGGGGCCACATTTATTGTCCGATCTTCATGAAACTTGGTCAGAGATTCATCTTAATGATATCTTAGACGAGTTCAAACCTGATGCCGGTTGGTTGAAAAACATGGCCGCCAGGGGGCGTAGCATTTTTCCTCTTATGGCTTTAGTAAAACCTTGTTAACACTCTAGAGGCCACATTTATTTTCCGATATTCATTAAACTTGGTCAGAAGATTTGTCCCAATGATATCTTGGATGAGTTTGAAAATGGTTTCGGTTCCTTTAAAAACATGGCCATCACGGGGCGAGGCATTTTTCTTTATATGGCGATATATGGCTATAGTAAAACCTTGTTAACACTCTAGAGGCCACATTTATTGTCCAATCTTCATGAAATTTTGTCAGAAGATTGGTCTCAATAATATCTTTGATGAATGTGAAATGGTTACGTTTGCTTGAAAAACATGGCTGCCAAGGGGCGGGGCATTTTTCCTAATATGGCTTTTGATGGCTATAGTAAAATCTTGTTAACACTCTAGAGGCCACATTTATTGTCCGATCTTCATGAAACATGGTCAGAAGATTCATCCCAATAATATCTTGAACAAGTTCAAAAATGATGCCGGTTTGTTGAAAAACATTGCCGCCAGGGGGCGGGGCATTTTTCCTTATATGGGTATAGTAAAACCTTGTTAACACTCAAGAGGCCACATTTATTTTCCGATCTTCATGAAACTTGGTCAGAAGATTTGTCCCAATGATATCTAGAATGAGTTTAAAAATGGTTTCGGTTGCTTTAAAAACATGGCCACCAGGGGGCGGGGCATTTTCCCTAATATGGCTAAATATTGCTTTAGTAAAACCGTATTAACACTCTAGAGGTCACATTTATTGTCCGATCATCATGAAACTTGGTCAGAAGATTTGTCCCAATTATATCTTGGATGAGATCGAAAATGGTTCCGGTTGGTGGAAAAACATGGCTGCCAAGAGAGCCAGGCATTTTTCCTTATATGGCTATAGTAAAACCTTGTTAACACTCTAGAAGCCATATTTATTGTCCGATCATCATGAAACTTGGTCAGAAGATTTGGTCCCAATGATATCTTGGACATGTACGAAAATGGTTCCAGTTGCTTGAAAAACAAGGCCACTAGGGGGCGGGGAATTTTTCCTTATATGGACTTATGAATCTTCATGAAACTTTGTCAGAATATTTGTTTAAATGATATTTTGGATGTGTATGAAAATGGTTCTTGTCTGTTGAAAAACGTGGCTGCCAGGGTGTTCACTAGTCATGAAAGTTGGTAAGAACATTTTGTTCTAATGACATCTTGGGCTGCACAGAACAGGTCAGTTCCTTTGAATCTCAGGTGAGCGAATTTGGGCCTTTCAGGCCCTCTTGTTTAAAGATGTTTCTTGTATTGCTTGAGGGGTTAATTTGAGTGAATGAGGAAATGTGTCAACAGCTTAAAATAGCTGTCATATAGATTAGGAATAATTGATAACTATTATGTTTGCCCTTCTAAAATACTGTAAACGTATAGAAATTCAGCAAGACTTGAGGTTAATTTGCACTGAAGCTTGAAAGTGTTGCCGATAATTGTCAATAAGAGCGATAAAGCTTGTGGGTCCCTGCTCGCTAATTGCCATCAATGTTGTTTTGACAATATTTGCAATTTTCAGCGCAATTGGTCCCCTAGTAGTAACGATTGACAAGGTCCCCAAAATACAAGTGTGATAACCATTACCGTATTTTACCATGTATAGCGCGCTCCCATGTATAACGCGCATGCAATTTTTTAAAGCCAAAATGGAGAAAAAAAAAGAATTCAAGACCAAAAACTTGCAAATTGGGCTGAAAATGGCCGCCATTCTTATATTGCGCAATCATTTAATCTGAGTTATTCAGGCGCTTAATTTTTTGTTTTAAAGTAGGGAGCGTTTATACGATCAGGAGCATGGGTTGCATAACACTATATTTTCGACAATTTTTAAGATTATGCTCTCGAGAACACCGTATATGTCCTTATTGCCGCGCACTGCGCGTGTTTTTTCAAGACCCCTGCGCATTAAATTCGAACCACTATTACCTATTCCTCACATTTGAACAGTGAACATTTTCATTACCTGCCGCTCACAACATCGTATGACATAGTCTTCTGCAGACCCGCAACATCGCAATGTCCAATTTTACGCAAATCGTCCGTGGATCCCATTTTATTTTTCATCGACTTAAATATTTCCCCATTAAGAGATGCTCCCCATTAAATCCAGTTTGACCCGGTATTTCGCGCCTTCGCTGCCTCTAGTTGATCAGTATTTATAGTGAGACAAACAATACACCCGAACGCTCAATTCCATACAGTTGGCGTTATCGGCGTAAAGCCATTAGACAAATATCATTTGTTTGTTTCTGTTGAAAGAAATTAAAACGAGTCTATATCTCTATTGTTGGTTTGTAACCTACGTAGTATACTCGCACGGTAGCATATTAATGCAGAGATCGGAAAATCATTGATAAATGTTTTCGTCGTTTCAATGCTTAGGGCCGAGAAATTTCGGCAAATCGGAACTCAACTTACGTATAACACTTGCTCAATTAACCGTTAAACTCCACCTCCGTTCTCTGCAAAAGGTTCGAAGGCGGAGTTTTGCACGTGCTATTATTTAATTGGACGATTGCCATTGAGGAACAAACACACGATTGGTTCGGCATGTTGATTGCTAGACAAAAGAAGCCAATTTTGTCGGCGAGAAACTTGTCGCTTTATTGCTTCAGACAGGAAGCGGCTTTCCTTTGATGACGTCAAACTGTCAATTCACATAGAGTGCGAACTCTCAGAATTGCTAACATTAAACTTTGGATTAAATTATCAAAATAAGCAAAAGCGAAGTTGAAAAAAATTTGATTGAAATAATTAGCGTCAGTTCAAATAAGACGTTTTGCGTTGTAAATCAACAAGTTTTCATGACAACAAAAACTTTAACAAACAATACCGCGACGACGCGGGGATCGATATACCTCGATTTTTTTAAATTAACAATCAATGAAGAAGTGTGAAAACACCAACAAAGACATTTTTAGCTCATCTATTTTTTGAAAAAAAATTATGAGCTATTGTCATCACCTTGGCGTCGGCGTTGGCGTTGGCGTTGGCGTTGGCGTTGGCGTTGGCGTCGGCGTCCGGTTAAGTTTTGCGTTTAGGTCCACTTTTCTCAGAAAGTATCAATGCTATTGCATTCAAACTTGGTACACTTACTTACTATCATGAGGGGACTAGGCAGGCAAAGTTAGATAACTCTGGCGTGCATTTTGACAGAATTATGTGCCCTTTTTGTACTTAAAAAATTGCAAATTTTGGTTAAGTTTTGCGTTTAGTTCCACTTTTCTCAGTAAGTATCAATGCTATTGCATTCAAACTTGGTACACTTACTTACTATCATGAGGGGACTGGGCAGGCAAAGTTAGATAACTCTGGCATGCATTTTGACAGAATTATGTGCCCTTTTTATACTTAGAAAATTGACAATTTTGGTTAAGTTTTGTGTTTAGGTCCATTTTATTCCTTAAGCATCAAAGCTATTGCTTTCATACTTGCAACACTTACTAACTATCATAAGGGGACTGTGCAGGCAAAGTAATGTAACTCTGACTGGCATTTTGACAGAATTATGTGCCCTTTTTATACTTAGAAAATTGAAAATTTGATTAAGTTTTGTGTTTAGGTCCACTTTATTCCTACAGTATCAAAGCTATTGCTTTCATACTTGCAAGATTTATGAACTATCATAAGGGGACGGTGCAGGCAAAGTTATGTAACTCTGACTGGCATTTGGACGGAATTATGGGCCCTTTATACTTAGAAAATTGAAAATTTGGTTAAGATTTATGTTTTGGTCACTTTACCCCTAAAGTATCATAGATATTGCTTTCATACTTGGAACACTCACAAACTATCATAAGGGTACAGTAAAAGGACAAGTTGCATAACTCTGGTTGTCATTGTTACGGAATTATGGCCCTTTTTTGACTTAGTAACTTTTAATATATGGTTAAATTTTGTGTTTCGATCCACTCGAAGTATCAAGGCTATTGCTTTCAAACTTCAAATACTTACATGCTATCATGAGGTTACTGTACCTGGCAACTTGAATTTTACTTTGACCTTTGAATGACCTTGACTCTCAAGGTCAAATTATTAAATTTTGCTAAAATTGCCATAACTTCTTTATTTATGATTAGATTTGATTGATACTTTGATGAAACTACTCTTACCTGACATACCACAATAGACTTCACCCAAACCATCCCCCGTGCCCTCCCCCCCCCTCCCCCCCCTCCCCCCCCCCCTAATTTTTTTTTTTTTTTTTTTTTATAAGATCATCTCACAAATGACCACCACACCCTCACACTATACCCCCACCCCACCCCCCCCACCCCCCCCCCAAATTTTTTTTTTGATTTTTTTTTTTTTTTTTTTTTTTTTTTTAAGATCATCTCACAAATTATCACCACACCCTCACACTATACCCCCCCCCCCCCGATTTTTTTTTTTTTTTTTTTTTTTTTCGCTTTTTTGGAAGATAATGTAATAAATGTCCACAACCCCACACTATACACCCCTCTTCACTCCACTCCTCCCTCCTTTGTGATTGAAAATGAGAGTCCCTTCACCTTTAAAAAGAAAATAGATGAGCGGTCTGCACCCGCAAGGCGGTGCTCTTGTTTCATCTTTTAATTTTTGTCAAAACTGTTACTACCCCGTTCATTCATACCCTTTCCCGCTTTTTGTTGTTTCGACAACGGCCCCTTCAGTCTATAACATTATAGGGTATAGTTTTCTGCAATAAAAAAAATGGCGGCAATTGTGAAGATTTACGATTACGTAATGGATTTTTTGCAATTTAGCAACCAGGAAAGCGCTGTGTCAATGTATTACGCGCACTGAATTTTTATTTTGAAATTTGAAGGTAAAAAACTGCGCGCTATGCATGGTAAAATACGGTATGTCACTTTTAACTTAAATTGGCACTCATTGAGATATGCGATAAATCTGCAAACTGTAAATTTGACGACGTCATGTAAAAGAGAATAATCGTTGACAGAACAGAACAGAACAGAATATTTATTTTGACTTAAGCATAACAAACTTATCGTCATATACAAATACATGAAAATTTTACAGACATGCGTGCTGGATATAAATAATAATAATGTTCAAATTACATACATCAATTAATAATTCACTTATCACTGGAGAGTGAGAGTGCTCTAATTACATATTATAATGTGACATGGAATACAACAACAACAACAACAAAGTTACATGTTACATACATGGTTAATAACAACATGTAACGAGCATAGTATACTCAATTGTTAGTATAAGCTATAGTACTTCTTAACAAATCATGTGATAATAAACAAATTGTTTTCTCTTTTTTTGAAACACGTTCTTCAATAGATTGCTTACTTTCTAAGTGTCGTTTTCTTCTTACTATTTAGGATTTAATAAATTTAAACATACTAGGTCGCTTGTAACGTGTTTACGTACAGTTTAGATACCGTGCTTGATTAAAAAAGTATTATTACCCAAACACGTATCAAGAAAACAACATATTGTATTAACTATCATATCTCAATCAAACAATCTCTCTTTCAAAATACTACTTAAGTGAAGTAATTATTACACAAAACAAATATCTCGGATAACCGACAACAAAAGAAAATGTCGGTAATGACAATCGTAAATGACCGATTTTGGATTAAAAATGTATAAATAATCGTTGGTACTTGAATTCATGGTTCATCAGACCAACGAAATCCACGAAAATTCGTACCACATGAAAAATGTAATGGTTTTACAGTACTTGACAGTTAACACCAGACATTATAATAACTATAAAATGGCATTGGAAGTTAAATGGAAAGCTTATGTGAAGATGCAAATACTACCACTGTTATGATATATTAAGGATATATCTGGCAAAGTATTAACATTTGCATTGAAACTATTGTCTGTTCACATAATCATAGCTATTGCACTTCCAGCACATATAACTTGCTGTTCTGATATTGTCCCACAATGACTGTGTGGGTGTCGTTGTTGTAGCAGACTGATACGGGATTAATCACTCCATCCTTCTTTGCCCCTAGTGTAGCTAGCTTTGTTTTTCCCTCTCTATCCACCTGTATAATGGTGTGGGATGAGTATCCACAAACCAGGACATGACCTACAACTGAAACATGGACACTTGATGGCTGTTGTAGTTCGGGGTCAGTGAAGGTGGAGAGAATTTTGCCGTCCATGGCAAGTGTGATGAGCTTGTGCTGGTTGAAGATAGTGACATAGATCCTGTCACCTGTAGGACTTACTGCACAATTCCATGCTGTAAAAGGACAATTTTTTTTTCCATAGATTATAAAAAGTCAAAAGAATATTTTAATAAAAAAAAAACACCTACGACTCCTTTGTAATAATATAATGCTTTTTATCCGTTATTTTGAAAGTATGTGTGTATTAGTAACATTTTATTAGCTCTGCTGTTTTCGGGGAAAACCCGAGGTTTTGTCATAGCCAATAAAGGTTTTTAACATTGGCTCTAAAATCAAAGTCCTTCCACCTACAACTTTGAAACTTCATATGTAGATGCACCTTGATGAGTTCTACACGCCACACCCATTTTTGGGTCACAAGGTCAAAGGTCAAGGTCAGTGTGACCTCTAAAAAAATAAAATAAATTCTGACAAGCTTTCGCAGCCGAGCGTGGCACCCGTTATGCGGTGCTCTTGTTTAAATATGTGGTGAACATCAAAAGTCTAAATGGCCCTGTGTTTGCTCATTTTTATGCCCCCCTTCGAAGAAGAGGGGGTATATTGCTTTGCACATGTTGGTCTGTCTGTCGGTCGGTCCGTCCACCAGGTGGTTCCAGGATGATAACTCAAGAACGCTTGGGCCTAGAATCATGAAACTTCATAGGTACATTGATCATGACTCGCAGATGACCCCTATTGATTTTGAGTCACTAGGTCAAAGGTCAAGGTCACGGTGACCCGAAATAGTAAAATGGTTTCCGGATGATAACTCTGGAACGCTTAGGCCTAGGATCATGAAACTTGATAGGTAGATTGATCATGACTAGCAGATGACCTCTATTGATTTTCAGGTCACTAGGTCAAAGGTCAAGGTCACAGTGACCCAAAATAGTAAAAATGGTTTTTTGATGATAGCTCAAGAACGCTTATGACTAGGATCATGAAACTTCGTAGGTAGATTGATAATGGCTGGCAGATGACCCCTATCGATTTTCAGGTCACTAGGATAAAGGTCAAGGTCACGGTGACCCGAAATAGTAAAATGGTTTCCGGATGATAACTCAAGAACGCTAATGCCTAGGATCATGAAACTTCATAGGTACATTGATAATGACTCGCAGATGACCCCTATTGATTTTCAGGTCACTAGGTCAAAGGTCAAGGTCACGGTGACCCGAAATAGTAAAATGGTTTCCGGATGATAACTCAAGAACGCTTATGCCTAGGATCATGAAACTTGATAGGTAGATTAAACATGACTCGCAGTTGACCCCTCTTGATTTACAGGTCACTAGGTCAAAGGTCAAGGTCACAGTGACTTGAAATGGTTAAATGGTTTTCGGATGATTACTCAAGAACGCTTACGGCTACGATGATGAAACTTCATAGGTACATTGATCATGACTTGCAGATGACCCCTATTGATTTTGAGGTCAATAGGTCAAAGGTCAAGGTCATGGTGACTCGAAATAGTATAATGGTTTCCGGATGATAACTCAAGAAAGCTTATGCCTAGGATCATGAAACTTCAAAGGTACATTGATCATGACTTGCAGATGAACCCTATCGATTTTGAGGTCACTAGGTCAAAGGTCAAGTTCACGGTGACCCGAAATAGTAAAATGGTTTCTGGATGATGACTGAAGAACGCTTATTCCTAGAATCATGAAACTTGATAGGTAGATTGATCATGACTCGCAGTTGACCCCTATTGATTTTCAGGTCACTAGGTCAAAGGTCAAAGTCACTGTGACCCGAAACAGTAAAATGGTTTTCGGATGATAACTCAAGAACGCTTATGGCTAGGAACATGAAGCTTCATAGGTACATTGATCATGACTGGCAGATGACCCCTATTGATTTTTGGTCACTAGGTCAAAGGTCAAGGTCACAGTGACAAAAAACATATTCACACATTGGCTGTCACTACAACGGAGAGCCCATATGGGGGCATGCATGTTTTACAAACAGCCCTTGTTTTCCAAGTATTATAGTTTTGTATGTATATATTGTCATGTAAAGAACTGGGCTACAAAGTGGTGGACCGCAGATCAAATTCATTGAAAAATCTCTTAACTTACGTAGAACTTGGTCATGAAATTATTTGTATGGTTGTCCTTTCTAACCATGCAAATAGGCCATTTGAAAGTTACTGACATAAATATGTGCATTTATGATTTAATACTTGTCAACCAGCTTCCCAGGAAATGAAACTGCTTTTCTTTTTATTGAAATACTGTTGAAAAGGGTGAAAAAAGGAAATAAACACATTTTATGTCTTTCTTTTAATACTTAAAAAATGTTTATATAGACAGGATTTATGAAACAAAATTCTTATATAATTACACATGTTAATATTGATTGCAGTTTTGTTGTATTTGTACAATAAGATATGTTTTCTTCAAAAGAAACTGAATTATAGCATTTTTATTGCATGTTTGTATTTGACCTTTAGTTTTAATAATTAGATCATAAAGAAATGTTTACCTGAGTAAAAAACTGAGATAGCAGTTGTATCCTCATATATCTTTTTTAAAAGTGCTCCAGTCATAGTGTACTGGTACAGAGCAGTATCGGAGGTGACGTACAGGTTGCCTTCATGATGGGCAATTCCAGCACACGTATGCTGAAACTGAAGTTTCCTGCCTTTAATAAGCTGTAAATTAGCCACAGAGATGAATTGGACCCCATAATTCACAGTAACAGCCACCTCACTTGCACTTATCTGACACATGTTCCCTCCTTCATAAACATGCACATCACAGTGGCTGATCACTTTGTACTGCTGGTTCAGAAGCTTCACTTGCTTATTGTTGCAGTCAGCAACAAGGATATTATCACTTGAGATAACACAGATGCCTGTGTTAGAACTGTTTTTACCATCAGTTGGTATTTTCAGATCATACTCGCACTTCTTTGTTACTGTAAATGCATGATTGGCGTCTCCCTGCACTGATTTATGTGAAATCTTTCCAATACCAAACTGTTTGGTCAAGTACTGTTCAATGTCTGTGTTTGCTTGGAATGCTATTGAACTGTCAAACTTCAAAGAAGTGTTTTTCAGATATGCTTCTGACTCCTGTATCTTGTCCAGACATTTCCTGGTGGCTATGAAGGCCATTTCTCCAATGCTCTTATCTGCAAGTTCCTTCACAGCTTCTCTAAGGAGCTCTAGGTCGTCCATCAGTTTATTGCAGTTCTCTACATCAGTCCTGAGAGCAGCTTGTAGAGATGTCCTCACATCATCCAGTTCTTTCAGTGTAGCCTTTTCAAGGTTGTCCAGAGCAGAATTTAGTTTCTGTCGCACATCTCTGACTTCTTGTAGTCTTTCACTGTATGATCCCTCAACAGACTGAAAGCTGGTCTGTTTTGTATTGTGAAGATTCTTCAGTTCTTTCAGAATGGTCTCAATCTTGTTAGACAATTCATGTAAGTCTGACGGATTGGTTTTGAGTGACTCAGAAATAAGGGTTACTTCCTTGCATAGTCTGAAACAATTGAACATTCATACATTATTTGATAAAAAGTGATGAAAAAGATATCATTTAAATAAACAGTTAAAGACTAAAAATACATGCTCATTGTTTATATTTAAGCCATTTCTGTTTATTTAAAAAATCATTGTTTACATTATTATTTAGTTTCTTGCAGATTAAAAGTTTTAGAACATATTTTCGACGTGTATCAACTAAATAAAAAACTGTTTAAATCCTGAACTAAGTAAAGCTAAAACATGTTCTTGAAAAAAACATGGGAAGAAAAAATCGCAGAAAAGATTGTTCAAATTGTTTTGCCAGTGATACAGGATCGAGTTGCTAGTTTAGAGATGCTTAAACCCATGGTTAAACTGAAGCTTGATTTAACAAGTGCAGCTAATTTGTATTACTTTATTGCATTCTAAATCATTTTCAGCATTGTTTTTCTTGCCAATTTAAAATAAATAAATTTCATAGACACATCAAAAACCTTAAAGTGGGCTTTTATATATTCTTTCAACGATTTTTCTTCCCCAATCAGAAAAAGTACATGAACCATACAAATTGAGACAAATTAGCTCGAAAAACCCTGAAATTCCAAAAATTCGTGTTGTGAAATCTCCCAATGCGGAATTATGGCTCTTTAATTGCTTGGTTTCAATAGCACAAATCAACTCAAATATTGATTTACATTCATTTTGGCTTGACATGTTCAGTGTATGTGCTCATTTTAATTGTTAACTTGCAGATAATGCACTTTTGGAACAAAATTGAGGAACATATCCTTCCTTTTGGGATTTTTTAGACTGCAATTGGGAATTGTGTAGTTTTTCTTTAATTGGGAAAGTACCTTTTACGGGTACTTTATAAAGAAAGGGAATAAATCGCTGTCTTTGTAGACAAGTGAAGAGATTTTTGGACTAAAACATGGTGAATTTCTTAAAGAAAACTTGCTCATTAACTAGACTTGACTGACTTAAACTTAAAACAGAAACCTTAAAAGAAGAGAAGCTTTATACTAGTTTGACAGGGTTTTTTTTTTGGGGGGGGGGGGAGCTGTCTTCACCAGGTCTGACTTTTGTGAAAAGCCAATAGAATGTTGAAAAAATGTCCCCAGCCCCTAATTAATAATCCTAACATAGCATTATTTAATTTGAAAGAAATCCCACAAACTATTGGCTACTTATCTTTACATAGGATTTGATGAACATTTGTAAGTCAGACAGGTTGGTGGTTTAGCACATGTATTAAATATCCTTATTAAACATGCACAAGTGTAATTTTATCCCATAACAGTTTGCCTCAACATTATTTTTTTTAAACTATTGGACTATTGCCAGATAATTTAAATTGTCCATACAAAAAAAGTCCTGTCTGACCTTAAAATGCAATTAAATATGCAATATAACTTTTCAACAATATTAAAACACATAAATAGAAGAATGGCCCAAGCATGTATCTTTTTGTGGTCTCTCAATCTTTCAATTTAACTAAAACAAATAATCGAAACAGAATTACTGTTATTGTAATCTATATTCTTCTGTATACTGTACTCTGTAATATATCTTAATAATGTTGCAATTGCTGTTTGAGCATTATTAGTACAAAAGCAAATTATTGTTCTTAACAAACACATTCATTTATTAACAAACAAAAGTGACAAGAACTTCTGAATGAGTGTCAACTGTTCACCATGTAAAACAGAAGTGACTAAAATAAACCGAAAGCTTGAATGATGTTTTAAAAAACATAAGGGAACTAACTGCAGCAGTGTTGCATTGAGTTATGTAAATTATACTCCCTTTTACACAGCACAGTATAGAGTGTATCTGAATACTTTGTGTTTTTATTTCAATTTCAACATTAAGTTTTGATACCAGCCAAATAACTTGATTTTTTGGTACTTTATTAGAGAAAAAAATACCTTTAATTTTGCAACTTCACTCAGACTAGCAGACTATTTTTGGATTTGTCTGGACCTTTTTATGCTTGTCACGGACAATCAAAGTGTTGAACACTGCATAAGTTATGTGTGCTTTTCTAATCAAGTCTTTAAGTTAAACTGTATACTTTTATGTTTAAACTGAATTTACAAGCCTTCATGAATGATAAATGGTGGATATCTTCTCGAAAGATTGTTCTTTTTGTTGTGCCTTAAAGTTTAGCCAGTAAATGCTTTTAAAGGGAAGGACCTCAATTCTTTAAATTTGCTGATTACTTTTAAGAATGTGATTTATAAAACTCTGCTTTTACTTATGTTAGAATATGGAATGCATTCAAGCCATTGAGTTTTATTAACCAGGTTTTCCGAAGGAAAAAACTGGTTATTAGATTGGCGAATGCGGGCGGGCTGGCTGGCTGGCTGGCGGGCTGGCTGGCGGGCGGGCTGAACAAGCTTGTCCGGGCCATAACTATGTCATTCATTGTCAGATTTTAAAATCATTTGGCACATTTTTTCACCATCATTGGACGGTGTGTCGCGCGAAATAATTACGTCGATATCTCCAAGGTCAAGGTCACACTTTGAGTTCAAAGGTCAAAAATGGCCATAAATCAGCTTGTCCTGGCCATAACTATGTCATTCATTGTGAGATTTTGAAATCATTTGGCACATTTGTTCACCATCATAGGACGGTGTGTCGCACGAAAGAATCACGTCAATATCTCCAATGTCAAGGTCACCACGACTAAAAATAGATTTTTTTAAAAAACAAACTTACAAAGGGGGTTTATTTTGTTTGTTCATTTCAAAAGTTCAGTTTGAGTTTTCTCCCTTTATCAGATTTTTTTTCACAATGAAAACCTGGTTTTGTGACAATTTTGTCCCTTGTTTTTTATTAACCAACTAAAAATGTGGACCCGACCCAACTCGAAACTGCTTGGCTTTTAAAATTTTGACCAGCCCACACAACCCGAAGAAATTATTCGCCCCATTTGAGCACTAGGGCTAAGCATCTTTGGGCATGCCTTCAAGGTAAACATTGATTGTTCCAAAGAAATGGCCCCAGCTTAGATAATTTTTGTACATCCTGCACAACAAATGTGTGAGGTTGTCTGTCTGGCGTCATTGTTAATGTCACAGTTGGGTATTTTTGCCCAGAGCACATCTTGAACAGTAAAAGAGGTATCATCTTGAAGTTTCATATGTAGATAGATCTCATTGACAAGGTAGTCAGAGCACAAGGATCATTACTCCTGATCACCTGTTTTAAGAGTTATTGCCCATTTTGACCTTCAACTTGAAATGTCATAGGTAGGTAGATCTCGTTGAGAGGATGTGAAGTTCACAAGAACTGTGATTGTTGCTTTTCATATTTTTAGAGTTATTGCCCTTCAGTAGTTTTTTTATTCAAGTTTTGTTTGGATCATATCTTGAAAATTATCAGTAGTATCAACTTCAAACTCAATATGAAAGTATGAATTAATAAGGAGAATTGCAGTGCATAAGAACCATAACTTCTGCTTTCATAATTTCACAGTTTTTGCCCATGTGGCTGGTCTTGATGGAATTTTGTCCATGGCATCTTAACTATAATATGAGGTATGAACATTAAACACATATATGAAGTATGAGCTTGAATGGGTGAGTTCTTAAATCTGCACTATGAAATCTGTGTAAAAAAGTTCTTATCAGGCATAAAAGTGATTGGTCTAGTTCACATCATGCCCCTGATGTAAATTAAACATGTTCTCTTAATCAACATTACAATTCTGAGCCTTGTGAGGAATATTGGCCTAATGTTCCTTTTTTATTGTCTTTATTGCTTGTTTTGTATTGTGCTATTGAGACCAGTTGTCAAAATAGTTTTGCACAGTTAATCATATGCTATGTTAGCGTTTCCGATCGCCAAAATCGCCAAAGGCGTTTGAATCTTTCAGCTGGCGATTAAAGTTTAAAATGTGAATGAAAATGGCAATTGCAAAAAACCCTGATATTTCTCTATAAGTATATAATATTCCTTACTTTTAAAGAGAACTTGGTACCGATTTCCAAATGTAATCGCCATAAAAGCTCCAGGTGGTAATAGATAGTCCATTGACAGGGCTTTTTTTCCTTCTTTGGGACCCGCCGAAAATCGGCCCTTTCCCCTCAGATTTTTTTCCCCTCAGCAGGTAAATTTTCCCCCAAGACATCCTTTTTTCCCCTAAAAAAAAAAAAAAAAAAAAAAATTTTTTTTTTTTTTTTAACTTTAAATACATAAGTTAACCTGATCAAGTGTAGAAAATATAACATATTGCATAATTAAATTATCTGTTGCCTTTATTTTGTTTTAAAAACAGCAAAATATGTTGAATTGATTATTTAAGACTCTCCTTATTTTCCCCAAAATCCGGCGTTTCGCGTGATTTTTTCCCCTCAAAAAAGGCCAGGCCCTTTCCCCAAAATCAGATAAAAAACCCTGATTGATAAGAGATAACCGGATCATATATTCAAGCCACATAGCACAGTCATGTATGCTGCCAGATGCATCACGGGGAATTTTCGGGTAACTTTCCAGTCGCCAAACTGTGACATTTAACGTCCAATCGGTTACGAGAATGTTTATGGAAGCGGAGTTATATAGTGATTATTATTTGTGATTGACGTGTGTCACAGAGTAAGCGTTTATCGCAGGTTTATTAACAATGAATCACAGTTGTTGCATTAATACGTGATATAAAACCGGTAAATAAAGCAGTACATTAAAGGCGGTTTCGGGCATCATCATCACACCTATTTACCGTACTGTTAACAATCATTAATTATGAGAAGTTAATTGCAATTGGTGAGCAGTTTAAAAAAATTACTTACGGCGTGTAAGTTGTGAAAAACAAAACCTGTTAATAATTTGATGCGGTAACAAATTAAATCCAGTGCATGTATATTTTATCATGTCTATTTGTAAAACTGATATACACCGTTTTTCTACAGCCACGTGATAATAACTATTCACTATGCACTAATACCGGTATGCCATGTAAAACCCGTGTTATAAGAAAGAGCGCGAAATTATTGTTGTCGTCTGCAATGCCAAGTTCTACGCATGCAAAGCATGCTTTTTAAAAAACAGACGATGTGTAACTAAATATAGCCTAGCCGCTCAGTACATGCAGTATTTAAGACTTACAAATTTACCGGTACGTTTGAATAAATCATATATTGCAACTATGGAAAAATATGTCAATTCAAGAATACATTGCAGTAAATGTATTTTTCAAGAATCAAGAAGCACCAGACTACGGCAAAAATTATTGGGAGAATGGGGGGGGGGGGGTGGCGAATAGGAGTTATGTAAGACCCACCCAATCAAAGACCGGGGCATATCTGAAAGTTCTAACATTGTATACCGTTTATGCCAGTGCATGAAAATAAATGTAAGTGAAAAATAAAAAAACATGAAATTATTTGATTTCAGGAAACAAATAATTTATTTAAATGTGACTTCATTGATAATTTAATACAGTCATTGTTGATACCTATAGATTCATGATAATGATTATATCGTTCATAGAGCAAATAAGGTTATAATGTGGGTCGTTACGTAGTGCTGAAATTTGGCTACTAATTTTTTTTCCTTAGCGCCAACCTAGATATGCTAGTTTATTCAATTATGAATAAACATAAATGTATTCTTGTCAAGCAGTATGTTTGAAACAGGTTGGCCTGATACCTCAACAGTATTTCTATCATTGTTTCACTTACCTGTGATTTAGGAAAGCACAATTAGTGCAACATGGCTTACTATGGTCCTTACAAAACATTTTAAGTTTTTTGTCTTTGTGGATCTCACACTTGTAAAGAAAATCCTCCATTTTCTTAGTAAGCGGCCACTTGTTCATGTCTCCTCTACCATAAGTGATATGGTCAGCATATAATTGACTATGATGAAAAATGCATTTTCCACAAAAACACTTCAGACATGTTTCACAGTACATCTCTGCAATTTCTTCGATGCTTCTACTTCTGCAGGCTCCACAACAGTAGTCCTTCACCAAATCAGAGCTTTTATGAACTGGACTGAAAGAAGTCGCCATTCTGTTGAAAGTGTTCAAAACTTCCTGTTTTCTAAGTGGGTTAATGTACCTTTTATTCACATGAAATAGTTATTGATAATTGTTATTAACTTGTTGATATGTTGATTAAATTTTTCCATTAATTACACATTTGCAGTACTTATTTTTGAAGCATTCAGTTCATCTACCATGAACTTTGATCATTTAAACTAATAAACTCTTGTTATCATGTTAAGATAAACTTGTACATACATGATGGTTTAGTGCTACATAAGCTAACACTGCAGTGTAAAATCTAGGTTACTCTCTACTGATATTTAACACAGCTCATATTGGGATACCCAATAAAAGAACAATTACTGTTAAAATAAACACTGACATGATTTGTTCCTCTAATTCTATAGAAAAAAGCCTGAGGCATATCTGATTTCATAGCCCCAAAGATTATCTTATTTGACTTTTAGACAATAGATCTTTATTTCATCTAAAAAAATATTTTAAACGGATTCATTTAAAAAGTGCAAACTTAAAAAATCTTTTTCTAAGAAAGTTCAATGCTGAGAGGTTTTATATTTGGTGTGTACAATGTAATCTACTGCCCCTCTACAAAGATTTTCAAATAATGCCCCTGGGTCACATAATTTATACAGACTTGTATTATAAGTAAATTGCTTAAAACAAATTATCTGAAACTGAAACTTGGGTTACAGGTTGAATATTTGGTGTGAAACATTCTATAATGGTCCTCTACAAAAATGGTTTTTATCATGCTCCTGGGGTCAAATTTGGCCAAATCCAAGAGGTCACCTTCTTCTATAGGCTTACATAGAAGATAAATTTAAAAATCATCTTTGAAACTGCAAAGGTCAGGTGTAAAAATTTTCGTGTGTAAAATTGTTTAGAGGTAAAATCAAATTTTGTTCAAATCATGCCTCTGGCATTAATACTGGACAAACCCCATGGGTAACTTTATTTATATAGCTTTTAAAAGTAAATTACAAACAAATCTCTGAAATGGAAAGGACCATGAATAAAATATTTGGTGGTTTGTTGAGACCATTCCCCTGGGGTAAAATCTGGCCATGTTTCAGGTGTGACCTGATTTATGAAGACATATAAAGTAATAAGTTAAAATATCTTGTCTTAAACTGCAAGGGCCAGGGGTTTCATATTTAGTGTATAACATTGTCCAGTGGTCCAATACAAAGATTGTTCACATAATTTATGTAGACATGTATTTTTAAATTATTCATTTAATATCATCTCTGATACACTAAAAGGTCAAATAAGGTGTAATCATTTAGCTTTATATTGTATAGAGTGCTTCCATTTACTGTTTTAAATTCACCTGAGCACAATGTGCTCATGGTGAGCTTTTGTGATTGCCTTTTGTCCGTCGTCTGTCGTGCGGCGTCAACATTTGCCTTGTTAACACTCTAGAGGCCTTATTTATTGTCCAATCTTCATGAAATTTGGTCAGAAGATTGGTCTCAATAATATCTTGGATGAGTTTGAAAATAGTTACATTTGCTTGAAAAAGATGGCTGCCAAGGGGCGGGGCATTTTTCCTTATAAGGCTATATATGGCTATTGTAAAATCTTGTTAACACTCTAGAGGCCACATTTATTGTCAGATCTTCATGAAACTTGGTCAGAAGATTCATCCCAATAATATATTGGACGAGTTCAAAAATTATGCCGGTTGGTTGAAAAACATTTCCCCGCCATGGGGCGGAGCATTTTTCCTTATATGGCTATAGTAAAACCTTGTTAACAATCTAGAGGCCAAATTTTTGTCCAATCTTCATGAAATTTGGTCAGAAGATTGGTCTCAATAATATCTTGGATGAGTTCGAAAATGGTTACATATGCTTGAAAAACATGGCTGGCAAGGGGCGGGGCATTTTTCCTTATATGGCTATAGTAACATCTTGTTAACACTCTAGAGGCCACATTTATTGTCCGATCTTCATGAAACTTGGTCAGAAGATTCATCCCAATCATATCTTGGTGAAGTTAAAAAATGATGCCGGTTGGTTGAAAAACATGGCCGCCAGAGGGCGGGGCATTTTTTCTTATATGGCTATAGTAAAACCTTGTTAACACTCTAGAGGCCACATTTATTTTCTGATCTTCATGAAACTTGGTCAGAAGATTTGTCCCAATGACATCTCAAATGAGTTTGAAAATGGTTTCGGTTTCTTTAAAAGCAAGGCCACCAGGGGGCGGGGCATTTTTCCTAATATGGCTATATATTGCTTTAGTTAAACCTTATTAACACTCCAGAGGCCACATTTTTTGTCCGATCATTATGAAACTTGGTCACAAGATTTGTACAAATGATATCTTGGATGAGTTTGAAAATGGTTCCGGTTGGTGGAAAAACATGGCCACCAAGCGGGCGTGGAATTCTGAC
Source organism: Dreissena polymorpha (assembly GCF_020536995.1). Taxonomy (NCBI): domain Eukaryota; kingdom Metazoa; phylum Mollusca; class Bivalvia; order Myida; family Dreissenidae; genus Dreissena; species Dreissena polymorpha. Next base: position 108,096,920 of record NC_068357.1, on the reverse strand, counting down.
TTATATAGCTATAGTAAAACCTTTTTAACACTCTAGAAGCCATATTTATTGGCCGATCATCATGAAACTTTGTCAGAAGATTGGTCCCAATAATATCTTGGACAAGTTCGAAAATGGTTCCAGTTGCTTGAAAAACATGGCTGCCAGGGGGCGGGGCATTTTTCCTTATATGGCTTCATGAATCTTCATGAAACTTTGTCAGAATATTTGTTTAAATGATATCTTGGATGTGTATGAAAATGGTTCTGGTCTGTTGAAAAACGTGGCTGCCAGGGTGTTCACTAGTCATGTAAGTTGGTAAGAACATTTTGTTTTAATGACATATTGGGCTGCGCAGAACAGGTCAGTTCCTTTTAATCTCAGGTGAGCAACTTTGGGCTTCTCAGGCCCTCTTGCTCAAATCATGCCCTTGGGGTCAATATTTGCACTGTCTGTGGGCAAAATATTGTGAAGTGAATTTATTTTGGTCTTTAACACCAGATTATGGTCCTCTACAAAGATTGTTCAAATGATTGCCCTGTATTCCAAACTAGCTATGCAAATAAAATATTAATACATGTACATGCTAATTTAAATTTGATATTACATTAAACTACAAGAGAGATCCGGCTTGCATTCAGTTTTTAGGCAAGTTGAAACATTATAATGTACAAAAAGAAAATACATTTTGAACAGTTTAATAAACACATAACATGCATTATATAATTTTGAAACAGGTTTATAAAGACAGCCTAAAGCTCATGACATACTATTTTTTATAAAGCATATGTTTTCAATTTATATTGTCCAGTAATAACTATACTTTCATTATCACAAACAAGTAAACTATGACAATTTCCAGACTGATGCCAAGATGAAAGGAAAGATTTAATAGGTCTGCTTAGGAGGTATTATTTTATAAAGGTTGCCATTTTATTTATGTGTTGTGTGGTAATACTCTATAAAGTGATAAAAAGCTTCTTTGATTGTTATTTCCTGATGTTACTTCCTGCAAAGACACTTTAGGCATGAACCAACATTATTGTTTCAGGTTACTTTAATTACTCTTTAATGTTTTATATTTTTAAAAGTGTTTTTTGAGTATTCAATATTTTTTATAACTACATGAAAACACTGCCAGTGTATATATTTCATGTTTGTGTACATTTGTTGGGATTGTGACAAGGAGCTTGATCCATTTCAAGGTCAATGTGTAAGTGAACTTGTCATAATGAAGTTGCCTTTGTGTTAATAATTTTATCTTAAGCATAACATCTGATTGTTCCTACACATTTCCACCTGCCACTAAATCATCCATTTTAGATGGATACATAATGTCTATTTGCTTGTCTATGGAATGAAGGGCACATAAATATGTTTTGCAATTTTGGCTGTTGTTATTTACTCCGCTACAAATGCAGTTTTGCAACTGATTGGCAAAGCTTGCTGGCTTTAACATTTACTACCAACAAAAGTGCATCTTAAAACAACTTCTTGGCTGTTAATTTTGAATGAGTGTTTTGTAATCTGAAGCAATGTTTAACAAATATGAGTCCCAACTATGTCAAGCACATACTAAGGCTCGATTTGTCATTGTCGGCTCAAGTACAACTTAAATGTACCCCGGGTAGTCTAAAGTATACTTAAATGTAGAAAGCATACAACTTGTTATTGCGGGGCGGCCATCGGCTGTTGCGCCGTATGTAACTTGTAGTTCAGAATATTGTTAGGACATTGGAAGTCGTTATATTAGAAATAAATCAACAGAAATAAATCGTTATGAAAACAAAATTAGACTTTGTGTATGGTTATCTTATTGTGTTATCCACAAACTATGTAACAAACTAAACACATCATAATAATAGCTTACATCATTAAAATAGACTGATTGACACTGGGGTCCAACAATATGGCTATATATGGCTATAGTAAAACCTTGTTAACACTCTAAATGCCACATTTATTGTCCGATCTTCATGAAACTTAGTCAGAAGATTTGTTCCAATGATATCTTGGACGAGTTTGAAAATGATTCCAGTTGGTTGAAAAACATGGCGCCCAGGGGGCTGGCATTTTTCCTTAAATGGCTATAGTAAAACCTTGTTAACACTCTAGAGGCCACGAAATTTGGTCAGAAGATATGTTCCAATGATATCTTGGACGAGTTTGAAAATGGTTCCAGTTGGTTACATAACATGACCAGCAGGGAGCGGGGCATTTTTCCTTAAATGGCTATTATAAATGAAACCTTGTTAACACTCTAGAGGCCACATTTATTGTCCAATCTTCATGAAACTTGGTCAGAAGATTTGTCCCAATGATATCTTGGGACGAGGTCGAAAATGGCGGGGCATTTTTCCTTATATGGCTAGAGTAAAACCTTGTTAACACCCTAGAGACCAAATTTATGGTCCGATCTTCATGAAACTTGATCAGAACATATGACTCAATGACATCTTGATGATTCTGGTCTGTTGAAAACCATGGCCACCAGAGGGAAGGGCATTTTTCCTATTATGGCTATTGTAAAAACTTGTTAACACTCTGACAATCACATTTATTGTCCAATCTTTATGAAACTTGGTCAGAACATTTGTTCTAATAATATCTTAAACAAGTTCGAAAATGGGTCCGGTTGCTTGATAACATGGCCGCAATTGGGCTAGGCATTTGTCCTTATATGGCTATTTAAGCCTATAGTAAAATATTGTAAACTCTCTCGAGGCCACATTTATTGTCCAATCTTCATGAAACTTGGTCAGAAGATTTGTCCCAATGATAATATATTGGACGAGTTTGAAAATGGTTCCAGTTGGTTGAAAAACATGGCCGCCAGGGAGCAGGGCATTTTTCCTATTTTGCACTATTGCTATAGTAAAAACTTGTTAACACTCTAAAAGTCCCAGTGGGAATTTATCTTTATATGGCTATAGTAAAACCTATTAGCACTCTTAAAGTTACATGTTTAGGTCACTCTTCATGAAACTTGGTCAGAAAGTTTGTTCGAATGATATCTTGGGCTGCACAGAACAGGTCAGTTCATTTGTATCTCAGGTGAGCGACTTTGGGCCTTTCAGGCCCTCTTGTTCCATAAAACAGAGGGTTATCACGTGATAGTCAAGACGGCGATGCCCATGCCGAGGAAGGTATTTTTGATTGTTTTTACCCTTTATTACTTGTATTATTTTTTTAAATGCTGCTCACTTTCCAGCCATATCAGCTAGAATGTTATAAGTGTTTATTTCTTGTCAATATTCCCTCTATATTTCGACTGTTCTCGCTGGGACATTTCATAGCTCGATGACTTAATTACAGCCTCACTAACAAAATGTGCAGGGAGTAAAGTCGAGATATAAAGCTAAAATTAATACGAAATAAACGCTTATCACTTTCTTGCTGATATGGCTGGAAAGTGAGCAGCATTTAAACAATTAATACAAGTATTAAAGGGTATAAAACAATGAAAAATACCTGTCTCAGCATAGGCGTCGCCATCTTGTTTGTCACGTGATAACCCCTCTGATATTTATCAGTGGTATAGTGTACCAATCTCTTAGGTATGGTGATTTATCTAAAGATAACCGTAATTTGTTTTGTGTCACAATAAAACTTTGATAATTTAAAAAACAATTACACTATTTCAAAGCGATATATATTAGCATTTCATATTGATAAGCTCTTGAATAATTAAAAAAATCATTTACCAGTAGAATGCTTTAATTAATGCGAATAAAGCAAGAGCTTCCTGGATTCTCTAATGATAGGCTCCGCTTTGAAAAGCTAAATAACAACATTTAGGATCTTCTGCATTGATGTAAAGTTCACTGAATATTATTATAGGCTTAGCATCTTAAGAATTGTGAACGTCACCATGTTTAATCCTTGCCCACTCAGAAGCAAATTGAAAATGGCTATGTGCAAACAGCATAAAACCAAAACAGCCTGCAAGTAATTCTCAGTCTGTTCAGGTTTTGTGCTGTTTGCTGCTCATCAGTATCTAAGGGTTGAAATGAAGACTTAAAAACTTAAATCTAGTAAGAAAGGTCTTTAATTAAATTTAACTTTCTAAGGGACTACAAAATACGTATCTAAGTGGTAAAGGGTTGAGCCAATTAAAACTGAGTATTATGTATGTGATAATATAAAATACTTACTAATGGTTGAATAATTAACATGTGCAATGCTCAGTGAAAAAGAGGTTTAATGCATGTGCGTAAAGTGTCGTCCCAGTGCAGTCCGCACAGGCTAATTAGGGTCAACACTTTTCGCTTTTATGACATGTTTCGTTTAAAGAATGTCCCTTAGCAAAAATAAAGTTAAGCCGGATGTATATAAGGATAATTCTACAGTAGATAAATTATACCTCATAATTATGTATACATGTACATTCAAAGCAGGCCTATGTTAATCCATTACCCACAGTATTTTGTCACCAACCATTGGTTAATGTATAATGCCCTGACTATGTAAAATTTTGAGACCTTCTGCATTATATTCTAATATGCACACATATTAGTACAGAGTTATCTCTTCTTTTTAGGTTGCTGATATTCACACATATTAATACTGATGGGCCATGTTCGTGAAAAGGGGGTTAAATGAATGTGTGGAAAGTGTTGTCCCAGATTAGCCTGTGCAGTACGCACAGGCTAATAAGGGATGATACTTTCCGCTTTTATGGTAATTTTCTTTTTAAGAAAGTCTCTTTATTGCAAAAATCCAGTGTAGACAGAAAGTGTCGCCCCTGATTAGCCTGTGCAGACTGCACAGTCTAATATGGGTGACACTTAAAGCACATGCATTAAACCCCCTTTTCACCGAGCACAGCTCAGATTTGTTTTCACTCTTCAGGTTCTATATGTGTTACAAATCCACCAAGACATCAACCAGAGCGGGGTCAGTGTCAGCTCGGTGTCTGAGTTCACTTTGGCCCAGCCTTGCCTCAGTTTTGCCATCCTGGATGCGGGAACCAAACGGCTCAAGAAATCGAAGGGAGATGACTCGCACCTAGATGAAATCACCACAGGTAAAAGCAGGCTGCTAGATTCTTTGTCTGTTCCCTATTTAACACCTGGAAGAAATCACCACAGATTTTCAAAAATGGTTCCAGTCATGAAAAACATGGTCATTGGGGGGAAGTTTTTCTTGCAATGAAATCTTGTTAACACTTTAGAAGTTGGATGTATTTGCCCAATAAGCATAAAACTTGATAAAAAAATTCTCATGATATCTCAAACGAGTTCATAATTGTTCCAGGTTAAAAGCAACATCAGAAGCAATATTTATTATTATACAAACACCACAATAGCTGCTTAAAACAGTTAATTCATCGTTCTCAAGTGAGCGACCTTGAGGCATTTCCCCTCTCTTTAAGTGGAAACACTAGTCCTGTGGACAGAAGAGCCTTTTTTCTGTTAAACTGGGCCTACCCTTTTGCATAAAGTGTCATCCCAGATAAACCTGTGCAGTCTGCACAGGCTAATCAGGTACTACACTTGCAGCTTTGAGGATTCGTTTTTGTTTATAAGAAGTCTTTCCTAAACAAAAATCGAGTTAAGCCGAAAGTGTTGTTCCTGATTAGCCTGTGCAAACTGCACAGACTTATCTGGGACAACAATTTACACACAAGCGTTAAGCCCTGTTTTATGAAAACAAGGCTCACAGAATTCACCATTAAATGTCATTTCATGGCATTGGCAGGTGAGATTGACAGGGAAGATATGGATGAAGACCAGATGAAGGAAGAGAAGAATGCCTCCAGTCTAGGTGTCCAGATCAGAATGTACACTGTACACCCCAAGTGAGTCCCCTGGGTCTGCAGTCACAAATCTTCAAAGTACTGGGGTTACCTCAATTTGAGTTTTTAATTACTGGCTTTACCCAGAAAATCAGTAAGAGTTTCTAAGTACTGCCTTTACCCAGGAAATCAATTTTAGTTTTTAGCCGGATTTTTTTCGAAAAAATCTCGGCTTATAGATTGATGTTGTCGGGCGGGCGGGGGGGGCGGGCGGGCGGGCGGGCGGGGTGGCGGCGTGCTCGAAAATGTTAAAGTTCTTATTTCATGGTATAACTTTGGTATGCTTGGACCTAGAGTCTTCAAACTTGACATGAAGGTTGGCCAGGATTAACAGATGACCACTGGTCATTTCAAGGTCATTCATTTGAAGGTCAAGGTCACTGTGACCTTCAATATAAAAAATGTTAAAGTTGTTATAACTTTGGTATGCTTGGACCTAGAGTCTTGAAACTTGACATGAAGGTTGGCCATAACTAGTTAGTAACCACTGGTCATTTCAAGGTCATTCATTTGAAGGTCAAGGTCACTGTGACCTTGAATGTAAAAATGTTAAAGTTCTTATTTCATGGTATAACTTTGGTATGCTTGGACCTAGAGTCTTCAAACTTGACATGAAGGTTGGCCAGGATTAACAGATGACCACTGGTCATTTCAAGGTCATTCATTTGAAGGTGAAGGTCACTGTGACCTTCAATATAAAATTTTTTAAAGTTGTTATAACTTTGGTATGCTTGGACCTAGAGTCTTGAAACTTGACATGAAGGTTGGCCAGAACTAGTAAGTAACCACTGGACATTTCAAGGTCATTCATTTGAAGGTCAAGGTCACTGTGACCTTGAATGTAAAAATGTTAAAGTTGTTATAACTTTGGTATGCTTGGACCTAGAGTCTTGAAACTTGACATGAAGGTTGGCCAGAACTAGTAAGTAACCACTGGACATTTCAAGGTCATTCATTTGAAGGTCAAGGTCACTGTGACCTTGAATGTAAAAATGTTAAAGTTCTTATTTCATGTTATAACTTTGGTATGCTTGTACCTAGAGTCTTCAAACTTGAAATAAAGATTGGCCAGTACTAGAAGATGACCACTGGTCATTTCAATGTCATTCATTTGAAGGTCAAGGTCACTGTGACCTTAAATGTTAAAATGTTAAAATTGTTATAATAGGTATGTGAAAGCAAAACAATAAATAGTATTATTTCATCTAAGTTTATTTTCTTACATTTGATAATGAAATTGATGGAAACTTCAAACAATATGTTACTAATTTGCTAATAAAAAAATTGAGATCAAACTTTCCTAATTGTCAATTCAAGTTCATATTTGTGACCTTAAATGTTATTGTTGTTCATGTATATGCATGCATTCAAAACATAACACAAGGTTTGCTCATGCCTTGAAAAGTACTTACATTTCATTTTGACCTTTGAACAATATTTCAGTAATTTAAGTATTGCATTGACAAAAACACGAAAGGTACTTTCCTGTCATTTAAATCAAAAATCCGGCTTCAATGCGGTCATCTCCGACCGCGGAACTCTTGTTAATTACTTGCTTTACCCTGAAAATCAGAGTTTCGAAGTACTGCCTTTACCCTGGAGATCAATTTGAGTTTGGAAGTACTGGCTTTACCTAGAAAATCAATTAAAATTTCTTAGTATGGTAGTTTCTTGTTGAGTTGTGGATTCTTTTTGAGTCAAGGAAATAGAGATCGTGTGATGGAATGTTCCCACTTGCAGTCCTTTCGTAAAAAAAGTTTTGACACAGTCATCATTGTTTTGCTGATGAAAAATGCAACAAAAACAGGTCAATATTGTAATTCATCAGAACTCAATAAGTTCTTATCAAATAGTTCCTCTTTTATGTATTGTTCATTTAGTGTTCTTAGTTACACAATTTATTTTAGCTTGACTATTATATATGAAATATATATAGTGGAGCTATCCTACTCACCGGGGCGTCGGTGTGGGCGTGAGTGTGCAAATGTTAAAGTTTGCGTACCACCCCAAATATTTCCTATGTCCCTTGACACATTGCTTTAATATTGTGCATACTTCTTTACCAACATGACCCTAACCTATATACAAGAGCAGACAACTCTATCAAGCATTTTGTCATAATTATGGCCCCTTTTCCACTTACAATATGCAGCAAATGTTAAAGTTTGCGTACGACCCCAAGTATTTTCTTTGTCCCTTGACATATTGCTTTCATATTTTGCATACTTGTTTACCAACATGACCCCAACCTATAAACAAGAGGAGACAACTCTATCAAGCATTTTGTCATAATTATGGCCCCTTTTCCACTTACAATATGCAGCAAATGTTAAAGTTTGCGTACTACCCAACTATTTTCATTGTCCCTTGACATGTTGCTTTCATATTTTGCATACTTGTTTACCAACATGACCCCAACCTATAAACAAGAGCAGACAACTCTATCAAGCATTTTGTCATAATTATGGCCCCTTTTCCACTTACAATATGCAGCAAATGTTAAAGTTTGAAAACTACCCCATGTATTTTCTTTGTCTGTTGACATATTGCTTTCATATTTTGCATACTTTTTTACCAACATGACCCCAACCTATAAACAGAGCAGACAACTCTATCAAGCATTTTGTCATAATTATGGCCCCTTTTCCACTTAAAATATGCAGCAAATGTTAAAGTTTGCGTACTACCCCAACTATTTTCTTTGTCCCTTGACATATTGCTTTCATATTTTGCATACTTGTTTACCAACGTTACACCAACCTATAAACAAGGGCAGACAACTCTATCAAGCATTTTGTCATAATTATGGCCCCTTTTATACTTAGAATATGCATATTATTTATAAATCTATGTTAAAGTTTGCGTACTACCCCAAATTATATTTCGTATATCCTTTGACATATTTCTTTTATATTTTGCATACTTGTTTACCAACATGACACCAACTTATAAGCAAGAGCATACCACTGTATCAAGCATTTTGACATACTTATGGCCCCTTTTACACTTATATAATCGAACATTTTGCTTAAATTGCCATAACTTCTTTATTTGTGATCACATTTTATTATTACTTTCACAAAACAACACTTGCCTGAATACCACATTAGATTCCAACCAAACAATACCCCACGCCCCTACCCAGAATCCCTTTCCCCCCACCCCCCAACCTCCCCCCCCCATTTTTTTTATACATCATCTAATAAATTACCACACCCCACATTATACCCCCCCCCCCTCACACCCCCTCCCCCCCAACCTCCTCCCCCCCCAACCTCCCCCCCCCATTTTTTTTTTAGCTCACCTGAGCGATAGCTCGGGGTGAGCTATTGTGACCACTCACTGTCCGGCGTCCGTCCGGCTGTCTGTCTGTCTGTCTGTCTGTAAACAATTTGTAAACATCTTCTTCTACTAAACCATTGAGCCAATTTCAACTAAATTTCATGTGGAGCATCCCTAGGTCATGGGACAAAAGAATTGTTAAAAAAAATTTGATCACATAACCAACATGGCCGCCATGACCATATATGGTAAAAACCTTAAAAAATCTTCTTGTCAGAAACCGCTCATCAGATTTTCAAATTTTTTTACAGGGATGACCTTTGAAGGCTCCCCTGAAAAAGTTGTTCAAAGAAATTTGATTCGTCAAAAAACATGGCCGCAGGAACTCGTTGAACTTTGCATGTTTATTCGTTTTTGCCTATTTTTTTAATGATAATTTTAGAATGCATACGCGGCCAACAGGGCACACTCTGAACAATATTACTGAAGCAACTGGTCTGTTATCCTAAATCTATAATTATCAGTCCAATGAAATATCATCCTTTTAGTAAAATACAGTGGATCAGTAAAAATATTATCAGAATATGAGATTTTTTTGTATATTTTGTATATTAAATATTGTGTTAATGTTAAATTTTGTTGATTAATATAAATATAAGCAGGACAGGGGAGGTAATACACTACAGGGGAAACAAATGCAATAAGTTTAAATTTATTGTTACAGATTTGCCTCCCTTGTAATATATTTAAATTTTAAACCAAATGTAAGGCTAATGCATTTTTGTAATTCATACTACTACTGACTACTTACTACTACTGACTCTGCTTCTGCTGCTGCTGGCTCTAATACTACTACTACTACTACTTCTACTACTACTACTACTACTATACTACTACTACTACTACTACTACAACTTCTACTGCTATACTACTACTACTACTACTACTACTACTACTACTACTACTACTCTACGACATACTACTATACTACGCGACTACACTACTACGTACGACTACTACTACACTACTACGACTACTTTGCGTCTACTACTGCTGCGCTAAGACTACTACTACTACGACGACGACGACTACGACGACGACGACTACGACTACGACTAGACTACTACGATACGACTACGACTACGACTACGAAACGACTCTACTCGACTACTACGACAATACACGACTACTAACTACTACTACTACGACTACTAGACTACTACTACTACTACTACTACTACTACTACTACTACTACTTCTACTACTACTACTACTACTACTACTACTACTACTACTACTACTATTTCTTCTACCACCACCACCACCACCACCACCACAACCACCACCACCACCACCACCACCACCACCTACTACTACTACTACTTCTACTACTACTACTACTACTACTACTACTACTTCTACTACTACTACTACTACCACTACTACTACTACTACTACTACTACTACTACTACTACTACTACTACTACTACTATTTCTTCTACCACCACCACCACCACCACCACCACCACCACCACCACCACCACCACCACCACCATTCACAGTGACAAAAAACGTATTCAGTGACAAAAAAACGTATTCACACAATGGCTGCTACTACAACTTATAGCCCATATAGTGGGGCATGCATGTTTTACAAACAGCCCTTGTTTTTTTTTTTGTTTTTTTTTAAGATCATCTCACAAATGACCACCACACCCTCAAACTATACACCCCCACCCCACCCCAATTTTTTTTTTGAAACGGTTAAAAAACACAAATATTTATTTTTATTATTTTATGTTTGAAATACCGTCCAACTATCGCATCCAAGAATCCCCCACCCCAACCCCCACCTTTCCGATTTTTTTTTTTTTTTTCCATTTTTTTTTCGCATTTTTGGAAGATAATGTAATAAATGTCCACGCCCCCACACTATACACCCCTCTTCACTCCACCCCTCCCTCCTTTGTGATTGAAAATGAGAGTCCCTTCACCTTTAAAAAGAAAATAGATGAGAGGTCTGCACCCGCAAGGCGGTGCTCTTGTTAAACATTTTAATAGGGTGAAAGACGCAAATACGCAGCTTATCTGGGGCACTGAATGTATTTACCTTTTGAAATCAGTAGGGTTTAATTCGATATAATTATATTTTCGCCTCGCTATTGGTTTTTTCCGATACGCTGCTTTTCAGTTTCCATACAAAATGGCGGAACGTTAATGCGGCTCAGCGTTCGTGTCAACTTTGTGGTTAAGCTGGCAAATAGTGCTACTTCAATTTAAAATGCGAACACCTAATTTTTCCGTTGCGAACAATAATTTTGGTATCAAAAGAAAGATCAATCTTTCCTCTTTCCCATAATGTGTTCAAAATAGTAATATCAAATGCGGAAATACAAATAAAATGCATAGACTTTACGGACTATTTTCTCAGTGTAGGGTCAACATATGCAAATTTTGAATGCATCAATTAATTCGTAATTCATTGGAGAATTAGATTTCACTTGTCTCATTAATATTTATGAGCATTAGCAAGCGCGCATTTTGTAAATATACACATAGGGCTCACAGCGAGTACGCAGGAAATAGCAATTCACGCACATGGGTCAATATTGATAAGAGTTTGAGATTAATCTTACTATGTGGTCATGATATTATAACTTAAAACTAACGAATTTAACAACATTTTGTAGACAATTTTTTGCTTTTTCAAACAGTTTTTATTTCATTCACATTGGTTGAGAGGTGTTTATTTAATCAATATTCTAGTAACATTGGTGTCGAGCTGATTGATTTTCACCCTGATAACTGATAAGCATCTGGCTGATATTGGGGTTGCTATGAATATTGCATTCATACATACATCTGTATTCATATAATAAATATCATTACATATAAAAGAGTGAATTTGTAATTTTCCCCTTTTCCTAAAAAACGACGCGTTTTTCCCCTTTGGACGAGCCCCGCCACCATTCCCCTTTAGGTGAAAAAAAACACTGACTTGTCTTAGCATTTTAGAGCAATACCTTTGTATGAAAACATAAGATTTAATAAGATAAAATAAGAAAAATTATTTTCCAAATAATGCTTTTGCTGATGAAAATTTTTCCCAATTTGAAAGATTTTGCGACTAAGAATCCCATTTTTGCTAGGTACTTTTTCCCAAAATAGAAAGAGGCCTGTATGCTTATACTCATTTACTTCCTCATAATATACTTTGATATATGATAACAACATATTTTATTGAATTATGAAAAAACAAATTATATTGAAAAATTACAGTTGTTTTCTGTATCTAAAGCTGTTCTTGCAAAAAAAGTCATCCCGTATAACACCCTTAGATGCTGAGATGCTTATATAATTATCTCAAAGCTTCACTTCAAATTGTGAAAAAAATGAAGTTCCATTTTCTTTTGCTGATTGTGCTCATTATTTAATTACTGTCCTCAAATCATTTTTATCCAAAATAAACATTTGTTGCAATGGGAAGCAAATGTCTATTGTAAAAAGCATAAACAAACACAAACAACTCCTTATAAAGCATATATTTATATATCGGCAAAAACAACAAACCCTTTTTCTTCACAAAACAAAGTTAACAACCCTTGCTTTACATGACTTCTACTCAGGTGAGCGACCCAGGGCCACCATGGCCCTCTTGTTTTAAACAACATGTTATAAATTACCACACCTCACATTATACTCCCCTCTAAACACCCCCCCACTCCTAACTTACCCAAAACATTTTTATGTCCCCCACTATAGTAGTGGGGGACATATTGTTTTTGCCCTGTCTGTTGGTTGGTCTGTCTGTCTGTCTGTCTGTCTGTCTGTCTGTCTGTCTGTTTGCGCCAACTTCAACATTTGCAATAACTTTTGCAATATTGAAGATAGCAACTTGATATGAACACACGATTCGGCCGCCGCGTACTAATAACCTTGCCGTGGCGTAGCCGCAGATAATGTTTGTTCCGCCTTAGCTGTACTGTATAATCTTATTACTTTGTTTTATATCTTTACAAATGTTCAATAGATTGTGAAAAATATACCTGAACTATTACCTTCACCTTATTGAATAATTTGAACAATTTTCCCATGATGGCTTACGTTATACTGTCAAGCAATCAAATAGTCAAGCACGCTGTCCTGACAGCTCTTGTTATGCCCCTGGTAGGGTGGCATATAGCAGTTAAACTGTCTGTCAGTATGTGTATGTGTGTATGTCAGTCTGTCCGTCCAAAAACTTTAATGGCCATAACTTTTTCAATATTGAAGATAGCAACTTGATATTTGGCATGCATGTGTATCTCATGGAGTTGAACATTTTGAGTGGAGAAAGGTCAAGGTCAAGGTCATCCGTCAAAGTCAAATGTCAAATATATGGTGTCTGTCCGTCCGAAAACTTTAACATTGGCCATAATTTTTTCAATATTGAAGATAGCAACTTGATATTTGGCTTGCATATGCATCTCACGGAGCTGCACATTTTGAGTGGTGAAAGATGAAGGTCAAGGTCATCCTTCAAGGTCAAATATCTAATATATGGCGTCTGTCCGTCTGTCCGAAAACTTTAACATTGACCATAACTTTTGCACTATTGAAGATAGCAGCTTGATATTTGGCATGCATGTGTATCTCATGGAGCTGAACATTATGATTGGTGAAAGGTGAAGGTCAAGGTCATCCTTCAAGGTCAAATGTCATACATATGGCATCTGTCCGTCCGAAAACTTTAACATTGGCCATAACTTTTTCAATATTGAAGATAGCATGTTGACATTTGGCATGCATGTGCATCTCACGGAGCTGCACATTTTGAGTGGTGAAAGGTGATGGTCAAGGTCATCCTTTTAGGTCAAATGTCTCATATATATCGTCTGTCCGTCCGAAAACTTTAACATTGGCCATAACTTTGTCAATTTGAAGATAGCAACTTGAAATTTGGCATGCATGTGTTTCTCATGAAGCTGCACATTTTGAGTGGTGGAAGTTAAAGGTCAAGGTCATCCTTCAAGGACAAAGGTCAACATTTTTTTTTTTATTCAAAGCGGCGTTCTCATGAAGCTGCACATTTTGAGAGGTGGAAGTTCAAGGTCAAGGTCATACTTCAAGGTCAGAGGTCAAAATAATAATAATCAAAGCGAGGTTCTCATGAAGCTGCACATTTTGAGTGGTGGAAGTTCAAGGTCAAGGTCATCCTTGAAGGTCAAAGGTCAAATTATTTTTTTTTTTAAATCAAAGCGGCGCAATAAGGGGCATTGTGTTTCTGACGAACACATCTCTTGTTCTTTCCTAAAACTTAAACCTTCGTTAAAGTTTTATCATAACTTTTTTAATATTGAACATAGCAACTTCATATTTGGCATGCATGTGTATCTCGTGGAGCTGCACATTTTGAGTGGTGAAAGGTCAAGGTCATCCTTTAAGGTCAAATGTAAAAAATAAAAATAAAATAATTTCATTTCTCCAATCAATCTCTTACTTACTTCTCGTGGAGCTGCACATTTTGAGTGGTGAAAGGTCAAGGTCAACCTTCAAGTTCAAAGGTCAAAATATAAAAAACATAAATGTTCATAACTTTTAATATTGAACACAGCAACTTCATATTTGGCATGCATGTGTATCTCGTGGAGCTGCACATTTTAAGTGGTGAAAGGTCAAGGTCATTCTTCAAGGTCAAAGGAAAAAAAAAGCGGCGCATTTGGGGTTTCTGACAAACACAGCTCTTTTTTGTCTTAGTAACTGAATATTTTGTTAAATTTTGTGTTTAGATCCACTTTACTTCTAAAGTATCAAAGCTAAATTGCTTTCAAACTAAAGATATTTTCTTGCTATGATGATGATACGGTACCTGGCAAGTTCAATTTGACCTTGACCTTTGAATGACCTTGACTCTTAAGGTGAAAAGAATAAATTTTAGTTAAATTGCCATGACTTCTTTATTTATGATCAGATTTTATTAATACTTTGACAAAACAACACTTACCTGAATACCACAATGGATTCCACCCAAACAATACCCCTACCCGTAGGGTGGCATATAGCAGTTGAACTGTCCCTCAGTATGTCAGTATGTGTGTATGTCATTTTGTCTGTCTGTCCGAAAAAAAAAACTTTAACGTTGGCCATAACTTTTGCATTATTGAAGATAGAAACTTGATATTTGGCATGCAAGTGTATCTCATGAACCTGCACATTTTGAGTGGTGGAAGTTCAAGGTCAAGGTCATCCTTCAAGGTAAAAAAAAAATTAAATAATAATTTTAAAGCGGCGTTCTCATGTAGCTGCACATTTTGAGTGGTGGAAGTTCAAAGTCAAGGTCATCCTTCAAGGTCAAAGGTAAAAAATAAAATAATTTCAAAGTGGCGCAATAGAGGGCATTGTGTTTCTGACGAACACATCTCTTGTTTTTCCTTTTTTTTAGTTTTGAAAGATCGTCTAATAAATGACCACATCCAACATTATACCCCCCTCTCAACCCCCCCTACCCAACCAGAAAAGAATATTTTTTTCTTTGAAACATGGTTAAAAAAAACAATCAAATATTTATTTAATTACTTTATATTTGAACGACCGTCCAAACTTCCCACCCAAGCTATTGTTATCAAACATGAAATAAAATCTTATTTGTTTGTTTTATGTCTTTACAAATGTTCAATAGATTGTGGAAAATATACCTGAACTATTACCTTGACCTTATTGAATAATTTGAACAATTTCCCCATGATGGCTTACGTTATACTGTCAAGCACTCGAATAGTCGAGCGCGCTGTACTTTGACAGCTCTTGTTATTTATGAGTTTTTTTCATACTTAATCGTCTGTTTGCATTTTTTCACAAAAATCAACCTCTCCTGCAATGTAAGTTTAAAGGCTATTTATAGTTTGCACATCTTGAAATAGGAACAGCCAATCAGAATCTACGACCCAACAAGAAACTGCATATAAACCAAAACATTTTCAAGATGGCAGTTTGACACTATCAATACAATCAATTATTTATAATTATTACCGGCAATAAACATGTGAAAAAAAAGCCCAAAGGTCAATTATTAGCTGAGCTGTTTTCGAGGTATTGTCATAGCCAGCTCGTCGTCCGCCGTAGGCGTCGTGCTAAAACCTTAAAATTGGCACTAAAATCAAAGTGCTTCTTCCTACAGCTTTGAAACTTCATATGTAGATGCACCTTGATGAGTTCTACACACCACATCCATTTTTGGGTAACTAGGTCAAAGGTCAAGGTCACTGTGACCTTTAATATAAAACTTTAACATAGGCTCTAAAGTCAAAGTGCTTCAACCTACAACTTTGAAATTTCATATGAAGATGCACCTTGATGAGTTCTACACACCACACCCATTTTTGGGTCACTAGGTCACAGGTCAAGGTCACTGTGACCTCTAATATAAAACTTTAACATAGGCTCTAAAATGAAAGTACTTCCACCTAAAACTTTGAAACTTCATATGTACATGCACCTTGATTAGTTCTACACGCCACATCCATTTTTGGGTCGCTAGGTCAAAGGTCAAGGTCACTGTGACCTATAAAAGTAAAAATTCTGACAAGCTTTTGCAGCCGAGTGTGGCATCCATTATGCGGTGCTCTTGTTATGTTTATAATGATTAATAGACATATATTTATAAAATATTGTGATGTAACAACATTATAAGAACTACCCACGACTCAACAATCATATACCATACTGGCTTTACCTTGGTAATCAATTTGAATTTCTAATTACTGGCTTTGCCCAAAAAATTGATCTGAGTTCTTATGTACTGGCTTTAAGCAGGGAATCAATACGAGTTTCTTAGTACTGGCTTTAACCAGGAAATCAATTTGAGTTTCTAAGTACTGGCTTTAACCAGGAAATCAATTTGAGTTTCAAAGTACTGGCTTTAACCAGGAAATCAATTTGAGTTTATAAGTACTGGCTTTAACCAGGAAATCAATTTGAGTTTCTAAGTACTTGCTTTAACCAGGAAATCAATTTGAGTTTTTTAGTACTGGCTTTAACCAGGAAATCAATTTGAGTTTCTAAGTACTGGCTTTAACCAGGAAATCAATTTGAGTTTCTTAGTACTGGCTTTAACCAGGAAATCAATTTGAGTTTCTAAGTACTTGCTTGAACCAGGAAATCAATTTTAGTTTCTAAGTACTGACTTTAATCAGGAAATCAATTTGAGTTTCTTAGTACTGGCTTTAACCAGGAAATCAATTTGAGTTTCTAAGAACTGGCTTTAACCAGGAAATCAATTTGAGTTTCTTAGTACTGGCTTTAATCAGGAAATTTATTTGAGTTTCTAAGTACTGGCTTTAACCAGGAAATCAATTTGAGTTTCTAAGTACTGGCTTTAACCAGGAAATCAATTTGAGTTTCTAAGTACTGGCTTTAACCAGGAAATCAATTTGAGTTTCTAAGTACTGATGTTAACTAGGAAATCAATTTGAGTTTCTAAGTACTGGCTTTAACCAGGAAATCAATTTGAGTTTCTCAGTACTGGCTTTAACCAGGAAATCAATTTGAGCTTCTAAATATTGGCTTTACCCAGGAAATTTATGAGAAAATGTCTGATGGCATAAGAATTTCGTCCCCTACCGGTTTCACCTGTCAGTCTGTCTGTCCGTCCGTCACACTTTTCTGGATCCTGCGATAACTTTGAAAGTTTTCAATATTTTTTCATGAAACTTGGAACATGGATAGATGGCAATATGGACATTATGCACGTCATTTCATTTTGTTCCTACATCCAAAATTCTG
Source organism: Dreissena polymorpha (assembly GCF_020536995.1). Classification (NCBI taxonomy): domain Eukaryota; kingdom Metazoa; phylum Mollusca; class Bivalvia; order Myida; family Dreissenidae; genus Dreissena; species Dreissena polymorpha. The sequence continues at coordinate 108,079,101 of NC_068357.1, read as the reverse complement.
GTAGCTATGGCAACAAATAGACTATAAATACTGCTGAAAATGATGGTTTTCTGGATCCTACGATAACTTTGAAAGTTCTTAATATTTTTTCATAAAACTTGGAACATGGATAGATGGCAATATGGACATTATGCACGTCATTTCATGTTGTTCCTACGCCAAAAATTGTGGTTGCTATGGCAACCAAAAAAATAAATAAAAAAAAAATCTGAAAATGGTGGAATTTCTGACAATGGTGGAGCCGGTAGGGGACCATATTGCTTGACAATAGCCTTGTCATTCAATTGAGCTGAAGACAACGGCTTTATGTATAGTTTGCAAACAAATCTTACAATATGTTTTATGAACCATGAATTCAAGATAAAAACAAAATATTTTTCTGCTGAAAATAAAGTTATGATAATGCCATGGAAATACTGTGTTTTAGATAGACCTTCCAAAGGATTATTTTTTATCAGACAACAATTGTCTCAAACTGATACTTTGAACCTTAAAACATTTTTTATTTTTTTAAATGCTGATTAAAACGTGATTAAAAGGAAAAAAGAATATCTGCATGCTTCATACTATAAATAAAACTGAGGATGAATGCATAATAATCTTCAAACACGCCCAGGATGACCACGAGTCTCTGATGGAGTTTAATTTAGCTACAAGTGAAAATATTGTGGTATTTAACCTCATTTCATATGGTATGTAACCTCATTTCAATGGAATGTAACCTCATTTATTGTGGCATGTAACCTCATTTCAATGGAATGTTATCTCATTTCAATGGTCTGTAACCTCATTTCAGGGCCCTTCAGGAGTTGTTGATCCGGTTTGTTCCAGAATCTTCTGCGCCCCCGCTGCCACCCCCCTCTGTGAGTTCAGTCTCCCAGAGCGAGGCTGGTCAGGTATGTATTGAAGCAATGTTACTATATAAGCTGCATTTGATAACTGGGCTAAATGCATGTGCGTAAAGTGTCATCCCAGATTAGGCTGTGAAGTCCACGCAGGCTAATCAGGGACGACACTTTCTGCATTCACTTGATTTTTCCACCTACAACTTTGAAACTTCATACTGTGAAACCATTATTAATCGTCATGTCAGGCATTAATTTTCATAAATTTCGTCACTCGACCGAGCGGCGAATTTAAGATCCTAACGAACAATCATGCTCTATGTTTGAACAAAAACAAACACTAACTTGAACAATATTTCAAAACTTTACCGTAGACATGAGGCATTAAATTCCAACATAATCAATGCACACATTCACTGCTGTTTCGTAATCAAGATTAATCCGGTTTTGACACAAAGGGATGTAGATTACACAAGGTACTTAACTGACACGTTACACTTCTTTAAAATGCGTGTGCAGTACAGCTTTATCGAATCCGTTGACTTCGTTTATGTAGAATGGTAATGAATTAGCGCTAATTGTTTATAACTTTTTTACCCATTAGGTGCATTGTGTTTTTCAGGGGTGTTGCATATTAACCATCACGCAGCGAATGCCGATGAAAGACAATAAACCAAATGAAAAGATGACGATGTGTGATCAACATGCGTATTTATCACAAGTTAATAAAGAATATTTTAATTGCTGTTTGTTGTTTGATTGTTTGCGTTTAACCACACTTATTACTATTTTATATGTATCAATTTATTTATTTTTAAATTATTGACATTATTGATTTATATACCGGTAGTTTACTTTTTAAGAACAAACACACACATAGAGTTTATAATTTTAATGTTGATATCAGGATAAAAAGTGACATTTGAGACCAATTACTGTTCTTAAAATTATCAAAAATGTACGCTTGAAACTTTATTGAAAAGTGACAAAATAATTTCCTAACACTAGTTATTACCCATATTGTTCGCACCTTCCCTAATTTGTGCCGATAAAGGTACGATTGTTATCAGTATGGCAATTATAATAATAGAATAAGACTTATTGGCAATTGGCTTCGTTGTTAAAAACACTCGTTAACGGTTATTCGATCCCACTTGTCCGCTAATCATAACAATGAACGTGTGAATGGCATACATTAAGAGGGTCCATTACTGTCCCTTGATAACAAAAGACTAGTTAATTGGCATGTGACAAACAGGCCCCACCTCCTGCAGTGATTCTCAAGTGTGTTCCCGCATTCGTACCACGATTTTTCGCAACTGCGATTGATCGCGAATATGTATTACACACAAATCGGATATTGACTGACGCATTTTTTTTAATTCAAAATCAGAAATCGGCGAATTTAAGTGCTGACGAAATCGTCATTTTTATAAAAATGACGAAATTTTGTGCTGTCGAAAATAAATGGTTTCACAGTATGTAGATGCACCTTAATGAGTTCTACACGACACACCCATTTTTGGCTCACTAGGTCAAAGGTCAAGGTCACTGTGACCTCTAAAACAAAAATTCAAAAATCTGACAAGCTTTCATTTATTCAAAACTGCATCCTCAGCCGAGCGTTGGCACCCGTAATGCCGTGCTCTTGTTTGTAAAGAAGAGACATACCGTACTTTTAAAGAAAACTTCAATAGAAGTGGAAAGTTTTGTTCCTGACTATAGACTGTGCAGGCTAATATAGGATGACACTAAGCACATGCATTAAGCCCAGTTTTCTCAGAATGGGGCTAATATGATACAGGTTACGGCCCTATGGTTGTGTTATGTATCAGGTATGATACAGGTTACGGCCCTATGGTTGTGTTATGTATCAGGTATGATACAGGTTACGGCCCTATGGTTGTGTTATGTATCAGGTATGTTACAGGTTACGGCCCTATGGTTGTGTTATGTATCAGGTATGATACAGGTTACGGCCCTATGGTTGTGTTATGTATCAGGCAAGGCTTAGTAAAGAAACAATGGCATGGCTTTTTGTTTCAATTTTATGAAAGATTTCTTACTAGATTCAAGTTTTTAAGGCTTCATCTCCAAATCTTAGGCACTGATGAGTAGCAAACAGCATAAAACCTGAACAGACTGCAAGTTACCGTAATTACCGCAATAAAAGTTTTCTGACAACCTTTATTTAGCAAAAATATTTACTCTTCTTGACTCTTAATTTTCGGACATACGGATTTTGTCCATAATTAATGTCTCTTAGTTTTCTGTCAGTATATTTTACCCTGCTATTCTACAGACTTCTCTTGTGACAAATCGATCATGGATCTGAACATCCAGATTAAGGTCATAAAACCTAGCAGTTGCATGCCTAAGGGCAATGGACCAATACATTCCCCTTATTGGGTAAATAACCATATATACGGGTAGGAAATAATGGATTCACCCAACAGAATTTCAAACAATGTCGTCCAATTAAGGAAGCAGAATGTTTTCAGTTTTTACTTGTTTGTTATATATCATAGCAGGCAAGAGTTAGCAAAGTTGTGATAATTTTTTAAGCAGAAAAGAAGAGTTAATTGCACGAAAAATTATTGCACATTAATTATTTTTATATTATTATAGTATTCTGACACCTTAATTTTTGTCTCTAAATTTTCGGACACCTGTAATTTTGAATATTTTTATGCCCCCGAAGGAGGAGTCTGTCTGTCAGTCTTTCCGTCACACTTTGCGTTTAGGTTTCGAAAAATACTCATAACTTCTATGACGCTTTAGATAGCAACTTGATATTTGGCATGCATGTGTATCTCATGGAGCTGCACATTTTGAGTGGTGAAAGGTCAAGGTCATCCTTCAAGGTAAAAAAAAAAAACAATTCCAAGGGAAGTAATAAGTTTTAAAGGGAGATAATTATCTGTACCTGCAAAATAATAAAAAGTAAAATAAAATAAATAAAAGGGGCGCAGTAGGGGGCATTCTGTTATTGACAAACACATCTCTTGTTCGTATCTAAATTTTCTGACACAGAAAAAATAATTATTTTTAAGTGTCCAAAAACATAGAGTAATTACCCTACTCGCAGGCTGCTCTGTTTTTACGCTGTTTGCACATAGCCATTTTTACGTTTCTTCTAACTGGTAAAGGGTTAAACAATAATAAAGCACAATCGCTAGGATTTTGCATTTTTGTAGGGAAGGAATGTGTTTTATGACATTTGAAGTAATAATAATGATGTCATGAGAACTGAGGCTTAATAGTTAATGTGCTATATTTTGGTATCAAATTATTGGTCTTTTTAAAACTAATTCATTTCTACCAAATAGGAAGACTTTAGTTTTTACTCCAAGGTATATGTGGCATCTCCAAACATTGACCATTATAAACGTAAACTATCCTGATATCAAACATTTATATCAGGCACCTTTGTAATATGTGGATATCAACATAGAGGTATGATATTACTCGTTAATATCATTTTGTACTCTTAGACGCTTAATTAATTAACGTAGCTTCCGTTTAGAGGCATCTGGAAATACAGTAAATCAATTTCGATAAAAAAAGCAGCCTGAGTCTTTCAATATTGCAAAGATGTCATTGATTTGTTTTCCTCTTTTGTTTACAACCTGCTGTTCATTGGTAATTATAGTATGATAAACAAGGAAATTGAGAAAAAATATAGTATTATAAACATCACACAAAGACTAATTATTCCAATTGTAGAATACAATCTTAAACTGGAATTTGTATGATATAAAATGATATTGAAGTTTCTTCTTACCAGCAACCTGATGATATTTTTATTGGCCATTATTGTGAAACTTTGGTTGTTGTTATTTCCCCGGTAAGGTGGCATATAGCATTTGAACTGTCCGTCAGTCTGTGCGTCCGTCTGAAAACTTTCAGATTGGTCATAACTTCTGCAATATTGAAGATAGCAACTTGATATTTGGCATGCATGTGTATCTCATGGAGCTGCACATTTTGAGTGGTGAAAGGTCAAGGTCCCCCTTCAATAAGGTCAAAGGTCATATATATATGGCATCTGCCTGTCCGTCCGAAATCTTGAAAATTGGTCATAACTTTTGCAATATTGAAGATAGCTACTTGATATTTGGCATGCATGTGTATCTCATGGAGCTGCACATTTTGAGTGGTGAAAGGTCAAGGTCATTTATCAAAGTCAAGGTCAAATTTGCAATATTTAAGCTAGCAACTTGATATTTTGCATGCATGTGTATCTCATGGAGCTGCACATTTTTTGAGTGGTGAAAGGTCAAGGTCATCCTTCAAGGTCAAGGTCAAATTTTGCAATATTGAAGATGCAACTTGATATTTGGCATGCATGCGTATCTCATGGAGGTGCACATTTTGAGTGGTGCAAGGTGAAGCTCATCTTTCAAGGTCAAAGGTGAAGGTCAAAGGTAAAATTTTGCAATATTGAAAATAGCAACTCGATATTTGGCTTGCATGCGTATCTCATGGAGCTGCACATTTTGAGTGGTGAAAGGTCAAGGTCATCCTTCAAGGTCAAAGGTCAAATATATGGCTTCAAAGCGGCGCAGTAGGGGACATTGTGTTTCACAAACACAGCTAGATGTCTGACCCACCACAGAGCTTATATTTTGAGTGGTTTAATAAACATCTGTGTTAGACCACAATAAAAATGTAAGCCTAAAGTAGATACATTGCCAAATAAACGCTTTGATGTTATTGTTATATTTTACTGAAGTCCAGAGAAGTGTTCTTCCAAATTATACCATATATATATATATATATATATATATATATATATATATATATATATATATATATATATATATATATACTGTTGACTTCAATAGGCAATCAAAAGCACACATACAAATATGGCACAAATATAAAAATAAATTATTTTATAAAGGAAAAAGCATAAATGACATAAAAACATTTGTTCCTCAACAATAACTAATGAGTAATGAAAAACATCAGAATTTATAAATAATCAAATGTTAATACATATTAATAATATCTTAACATAAAACAAGTATAACTGCGCATTAAAACATAAAATGAAGCCAGACTAAAGAACTAATCAACCTCAATATTACAGATAGTTGTCATTAATTCATGTTGAAAATGGTCCAATCTTTCAAGCATGAAAACACATCATTTCCAAATAAAGTTTAATTACTTTTTCATAACAAAATTATTCTCTATGAATATGTTGTTTCTTTACATAGATATAAATTGCTAATACTTAATAATACTACCATTAAAAGAAAAATGGGCAATTATGTTTATAAAAGTGTTTTATGTCAATCTTTTCATCCAATGGAAGAGCTATTGCAAGTCCATAACAATGATTTTACTGCTATATAGTCCAATAATGATCTGTTGAGTGTTGGTGTTGTAGCAGACAGACACTGGTAGGCTGAGTCCATCTTTTTGTGAAGCCAGAGTTGCTAGTTTCTTTTTTCCCTCATGATCCACTTGTATGATATTATTGGAAATGAATCCGCAGACCAACACATGTCCGGCAGGTGTTACGTGTACACCCCTTTGGTATTGTAGCTCAGGGTGCTCAAGGGAAGATATCAGAGTCCCATCTGTAGCCAGAGTAAGGAGCTTGTACTGTGTGTGGTTGGTGACATAGATCTTGTCCCCAGCAGGACTCACTGCGCAGTTAAACACTGCAAAACAATTTACATGTTGTATACAAGTAGATTAGGGTTATGATGTATGCATTAATACTGTTGTTACTTTTTTTACTTTTTTGTTCTGAAAAATAATAAAAAAAGAGTTTTACAGTATCATCAATAGATAAAATCTTTTATATGTATTAATCAAATAATACATGTACCTCTATTACTGCCACCAGCATACTCGAACAGCTTTTTCACAAGTGTGCCAGTTAGTGTATAGCTGTAAAGGGCAGTGCCAGAGGTGATATACAATGCTCCCTTATGGTGTGCGATACCTTTGACATCATGCTGTAATGAAATCTTTGTCCCACTCACCGGATTTCCATTGTTAATAGAGATAAACTGCACATCTTTATTGAAAGTTACAGCCACCTCACTGGATGTGATTTGACAAATGTCCCATGGAGAACCCGACACATCACAGTGACTGGACACATTGTAATGCTTGTCCAACAACTTCACCTTTTTATTATGAAAATCTGCAACAATGACCTGGCCACTAGGCATGCTGCAAATGCCAGAGATGAAGTGCTGACTTGTGTCGCTTGGAATGCTCACTGTATACTCTGACGTTCTCATCACAGTTAACACCTGGTCTGGATTCATCTTAAGTTTGAGAGACTGCATACTGTCTACAATCCTTCCTAGACTAGACTGTTTAGACAGGTACTGCTCAATGTCAGTGTTTGCTTGGAATATCATCAAACTCTGCACATTTACTGGCTGCTCCTTTAGATAGGACTCAGACTCTTGTATTTTGTCCAAACATTTTCTGCTGGCTATGAACTCTATTTCTTTCTTGCTCTTATCACACAGGCCATTTACAGCTTCTCTGAGTGTTTGTAAGTCATCCTTCAGTCTGTTGCCATTGTCAATATCTTTCTTGAGAACGGTTAGCATTGTGGTCCGAATTTCATCCAATTCTTTCAATGTTGTATTTTCTAGTGCATCCAAAGCAGCATTTAATTTCTTTCGCAGGTCTTGGATTTTTAGCAGTTTTTCATTACATGATACCTCCACGGACTGAATGCTGGCCTCTTGTGTAATCTTTAACTTATTTAATTCATCAACAATAGTTTGCAGTTTGTTTGATAACTGTTGCATGTCCATTGACAGGTGTTTGGCTGACTCAGAAATAAGCGTCACATTTGTGCACTGTCTGAAATAGCAAAAATAATTGAAATTTAGCATGAATCATTTGTGAGCATGCATTTTTTTAATACAATTAAACATAAACAACTATCAAATTTATTATTTGCAAAGCAGGTTGGCAAACATTTCAGGTTTAAATTAAAAACTTATCCTAAAAGAAATAAAAAATCATGATCTGTTTTACACTAGACAGTTTTATAAACAAGAATTTAACAGTTTTATAAATAAGAATTATACAGAGTTATAAACAAGAATTATACAGTTTTATAAACAAGAATTTTACAGTTTTATAAATAAGAATTATACAGAGTTATAAACAAGAATTATACAGTTTTATAAACAAGAATTTTACAGTTTTGTAAACAAGAATTTAACAGTAAGGATATGCATATAATTCTGTACCGACAAAAACCTTGTCAATTAAAGATTGTACATATCAACCAATGTATGCCCAGTTTTGTAATATAGATGTCTAGTAAAAATCTCTTCGAACATTGCAGCCATCAACACTCTAATCTTGTGTATAATACCTGTAAAATGCATTTAACAACTGTGAAATTCAGCTGAAAAATAAAAAAAAGACTGATATTTTATTGATTCCTGTTAATGATGCCTTCTTTCTTAAACTTCATAATCATACAATACTTCTCTTGGATTGTGCTAGACATTGGAAATAACCACTAATACCATGGTACAAACAAGGCTGATCCCCTTTATGTACAAATGTTTGATTCATTCAAACAATAACGGTGGATTAGTACATGTATGTAGTATATGGTATATGATTTGGAAAGGATTTCATTGGGCCAGCTTTGTTTGTAACATTTAAGATTGGTGGGTTTTCCCCTTTTATTGCAAGACTTACAGTCAAGTTACCATTACCGGATCATTACCCATATAGGATCACTTTGATGTTCAAGACTGCGTATCGCGATAAATAGTTGACATTTTTAGATGATATTTTGCAAACAGCATCTTCAAGGCATGTTCTTTAAAATGCATTGATTGAGTCGTAATCCGAGCTACTCTTTGTCAAACATTTCGGTATGTATTGCTGACATGTATATACGACTTTGTTGACTTCTGTCTTGTTTCAAAATCGAGGTTGAACATTTTTCGCGGCCACATGCTATAACTCTGTTGGAAAGTAAGAAGTTTACGCATTAATTTAAAGTCCATTTAGTAGTATTTCTGTCTTCAAAAGTCCATTTCAGTTTTGATTCGTATTTAAGATTTTGCATTACCTTAAATGAAATGAAGAATTTGGGCATAACGGATCAAGCGTGATTATATGCGTATTGATAATATATTATATTAAAATATATGCAAATCTTGTTGATTCTTACAATAAATGATCTTAATCTTAATGTTTTATGTATGTTCAATATCGATGATTAGATATGATTCAAATAATTTACATGGTTTATAAGATGCCCATATCTTTTCGATCTCTTTAGGATTTTCAACAGATAATTCACACAAGAACATCATGCCTAAAGTGTAGATACAAGATCACATTTAGAAAACAATTGATAAAAAAAAATGAATATAATTTATAACTGGCAATGTAACTTGGTCATTGTAAACAACACAGTTCATGTTTCGACAGTTCAAATAGCTCGTTAGATGCTCCCTGTGTGGTTTCGATCACGTGATCAGTTATGGCTACAAATGAACCGTTAAGGCATTAATTCTGCGGCGAAAAAAAGGTATCATTAATACATTTTGCCTGCGTTTAAAAATAAGACTGTGTGCTGAATCAGTAAGCAAATGTATTATTTAATCAAACTGGTTTAAAAGAAGTCTCAAAACAGTAATTGCTTTTCACCAGAACAACTTTATAATGCTACTGATCGGGTAATGGTAACTTGACTGTACTACGTGCAACTGGTATCCGGAGAGGCGCCCCCCAAAGAACTGCCCCCCGGAGAACTGCCCCCTTATTTTAAAGGGGGCCGAGAGGTGCCCTCCCATCAAATCTTGATGGGCGGAGAACTGCCCTCCCATTAAATCTTTAGGGGCGGAGAACTGCCCCCCTGTTAGAATTAAGCAGGCGGAGATTTGCCCCCTCACAATAATTCATTGGGCGGAGAAGTGCCCTCCCGTGTCAACTTCAATTAACATGAAATGTCGGGCATCATCATCAAACCTTTTTACCGCAAACAGTTATTCAAACATAAATGGTTTCCGATGAGAAGTAAAATGCAAATGGTGAGCAATAATTTACTTATGGCGATTTCGTAATGAAAACAATACTTAAGGGTAATTTTACGTTATGCCCGTACACATTTTATCCGGTAACAATGTAATTTCCGCACAAGTATATTTCCATTTATCGTCCACATCACTGTTAATTAATGTCATGTAAAAGTCGTGTTTAAATAAGAGCGCGAAACATAGTTGGGTCCACGCAGGAAACGCGTGCGTGTCAATACAGAACATGTGTCATTACTAGATATAGGCATGCAACTGAGTACATATACCGCTGTAGTACTCATGAAAGAAAAATTAAATCGAAATTAATGTTCTCAACAAGATAGAATTGAAAATAGATAAAAAAACACCGTAAATTTACGAATAAAAATTAAATTCAATATGCAAAATATAGACGCCTATAAATAAGTTAGTACACAACCGTATAAATAGGCATCCATTTTGCAACGTTTTGCAATATTAAGGATTTTATGAAAAAATCGACGTGAAGACAATTTTATAATCAATTTATTTATTTGTTGTTTATGTAATTGATGTTACATACATACATACATACTTTGCTTAAAGAACAAAATCAGGAGCTAGAATATATGGAAACTAATTTTTGTTATTTGCATTTTATACATTTGACGGAAAACAGTTTACTTTTTGAGCAAAGCTTTTAGTGCATTTTCAAAAACAAAATCGGTTTCAGTTTGCTTTAATTTGCAGCTAATTAGGCAGGCTGCGAACGTGTTACCGTTAACGTATAGCACCGCTATCTTATAATCTTTTAATTGTTAGACCAGGCGGACTTTAATTGTTGAGCAATTGTTACCTTTGAAGAAAGACGCATACGGTTTTATTATATTTAACTGTCGAAATCGTTATTGGAGAAAATAAACAAATAAATTATTGTTTTCAGCTTGCATAAGGATGTAATAAATTGCATACTAATTGTTTATTTTACTGACGGGGAAAATATCAAATAACTCAGCCACGATAACTTTTTAATAGCAAAAAGGGGAAAATCATGTTATTATCAATATGGCAACGTCGATGCAGGTATTATCTGCTGTTTTATACCTTTTATTAATTGCATAAATTTCGCTTACTTTCTAACCATATTAGCAAGAAAGTTATTGGCGTTTTTTGTCATTGTAATACTCGATCTATATATCAACTTTACTTGCCGCGCAATTTCTTTATTGAGGGGGCACTTCTTCGGGTCTTCAAGTCTGACAGGAGGGCACTTCTCCGGCCTCTATTGTTCAGGAGGAGGGCAGTTCTCCGCCCACTAAAAAACAGTGAGGGGGCAGTTCTCCGCCCATTAAAAAACAGTGAGGGGGCAGTTCTCCGCCCAGCGAGAAATCTTTGAGAGGGGGGGTGGGGCACCTATCCTAGAGCCTGTGCAACTTACCTGTGACACAGAAAAGCACAATCAGTGCAACACAGCTGACTGTGGTCCTGACAAAACATTTTCAGTTTCTCGTCCTTGTGGACATCACATTTCAGAAGCAAATCCTCCATTGTCTTTGTAAGAGGCCATTTATTTGTTTCTCCTCTTCCATATTTGGAATGGTTTGCATATATTTGGTTATGAGGATCAATGCATTTTCTGCAGAAAAACTTTGTACATGTTGCACAAAAATAATCAGCACTTTCATAAATGTTTCTACTTTCGCAACCTCCACAAAAATAGTCCTTCACTAAATCTGAACTGTTGAGGCCTGAATCCAGAGATGCCGTCATTTTTGCGATAGAAATTGTAAACTGTTCTTGTGTTTAAAGTGCTAGGTTTCCACTGTTATTATGATCCCTTTCCTGCAAACAAAATGAGTATTTATGAAAACACACACAGTTTTTTAGTTAATAAATTTCCCATGTTCTTTACTTAAACCTTGTATATTGCTCAATTATGTTGCACATTTAAGCCCACACAACTTATTAAATGCACACTGAATACAAAGGTGATAGCCTAGCTACACGATAAAACGATGTATATAGTTGCTCAAAAATTTACTGATATAGCAGGGTTAAACCATTTTCTGAAAATAGGGTGACACATGATATTTTCAGTGAACAAGCACACTCTAAAATCGGAGGTTACACATAATCTGATTAATCTTTGCTGATTTGACAGTTCTCACTGGCTATTTATCAAATGTTGTGTTTCAGTTTAGAAACTTGAAACCTAAGAATTCTGAATTGCTTTTTATCAAATATAAACATATCTACTACAGAATAAGACATGTTTCATATTATTATGTCAACTCACACCATTGACTTTAATAAAGGTCCTTCTCAATCCTATTGAATATTCCTCTGCATATTTGTAATCCATATCAATTAAAAAATAGAAATTTTGCATTAAATATAAATGCAACCTTTTGTAATAGAGAGATACAAGAACTGGAGATAAAAAGATGGATGGATACTCCACATAAAAATAAGCCAACTGATAGAATTTGACGGAAAAAATATAATAAATAATTTAAATATATTTTACCTGATTTAATTATTTTAAAATGTCAATTCATTTAAATGTATAGTGTAAGATGAGTTGTAAACATTAAGCTTTTTTCCACCTAAGAGGCCAAGCAGCCGAGCGTTGGCACCCGTTATGCGGTGCTCTTGTTTGTAAAGAAGAGACATACAGTACTTTTAAAGAAAACTTCAAAAGAAGTGGAAAGTTTTGTTCCTGATTCTAGGCTGTGCAGGCTAATATAGGATGACACTAAGCACTTGCATTAAGCCCAGTTTTCTCAGAATGGGGCTAATATGATACAGGTTACGGCCCTATGGTTGTGTTATGTATCAGGTATGATACAGGTTACGGCCCTATGGTTGTGTTATGTATCAGGTATGATACAGGTTACGGCCCTATGGTTGTGTTATGTATCAGGTATGATACAGGTTACGGCCCTATGGTTGTGTTATGTATCAGGTATGATACAGGTTACGGCCCTATGGTTGTGTTATGTATCAGTCAAGGCTTAGTAAAGAAACAATGGCATGGCTTTTTGTTTCAATTTTATGAAAGATTTCTTACTAGATTCAAGTTTTTAAGGCTTCATCTCCAAACCTTAGGCACTGATGAGCAGCAAACAGCATAAAACCTGAAAAGACTGCAAGTTACCGTAATTACCGTAATAAAAGTTTTATGACAACCTTTATTTAGCAAAAATATTTACTCTTCTTGATTCTTAATTATCGGACATACGGGTTTTGTCCATAATTAATGTCTCTTAGTTTTCGGTCAGAATATTTAACCGTGCTATTCTACAGACTTCTCTTGTGACAATTCGATCATGGATCTGAACAACCAGATTAAGTTCATAAAACCTAGCAGTTGCAATGGACCATTACATTCCCGTTATTGGGTAAATAACCATATATACGGGTAGAAAATAATGGATTCACCCAACAGAAGTTCAAACAGTGTCGTCCAATTAAGAAAGCAGAATGTTTTCAGTTTTAACTTGTTTGATATATATCATAGCAGGCAAGAGTTAGCAAAGCTGTGAAGTTGTGATTATTTTTTAAGCAGAAATGAAGAGTTAATTGCACGAAAAATTATTGCACATTAATTTATTTCAATATTATTATAATATTCTGACACCTTAATTTTTGTCTCTAAATTGTTGGACACCTGTAATTTTGAATATTTATATTCCCCCGAAGGAGGGCATATAGTGATCAAACTGTTTGTCTGTCAGTCTTTCCGTCACACTTTGGGTTTAGGTTTTGAAAAATGCTTATAACTTCTATGTCTCTTCAGATAGCAACTTGATATTTGGCATGCATGTGTATCTCATGGAGCTGCACATTTTGAGTGGTGAAAGGTCAAGGTCAAAAAAACAATTCCAAGGGAAGGGAAGGGAGATAATTATCTGTACTTGCCAAATAATAAAAAGTAAAATAAAATAAATAAAAGGGGCGCAGTAGGGGGCATTCTGTTATTGACAAATACATCTCTTGTTCGAATCTAAATTTTCTGACACGGAAAAAATAATTATTTTTAAGTGTCCAAAAACATAGAGTAGTTACGGTACTCGCAGGCTGTTCTGTTTTTATGCTGTTTGCACACAGCTATTTTAACTTTTCTTCTAACTGGCAAAGTGTTAAGAAATAATAAAGCACAATCGCTAGGATTTTGCATTTTTTAGGGAAGGGATGTGTTTTATGACATTTAAAGTAAAAATAATGATGTCATGAGAACTTAGGCTTAATAGTTAATGTGCTACATTTTGGTATCAAATTATTGGTCTTTTTATGCCCCCCTTCGAAGAAGAGGGGGTATATTGCTTTGCACATGTCGGTCAGTCTGTCGGTCGGTCCGTCCACCAGGTGGTTTCCGGATGATAACTCAAGTACGCTTGGGACTAGGATCATGAAACCTCATAGGTACATTGATCATGACTCAAAGATGACCCCTATTGATTTGGAGGTCACTAGGTCAAAGGTCAAGGTCACGGTGACCCGAAATAGTAAAATGGTTTCCCGATGATAACTCAAGAACGCTTATGCCTAGGATCATGAAACTTCATTGGTAGATTGATAATGGCTGGCAGATGACCCCTATTGATTTTCAGGTCACTAGGTCACTAGGTCAAAGGTCAAGGTCACGGTGACCCGAAATAGTAAAATGGTTTCCGAATGATAACTCAAGAACGCTTAAGCCTAGGATCATGAAACTTCATAGGTACATTGATCATGACTCGCAGATGACCCCTATTGATTTTCAGGTCACTAGGTCAAAGTTCAAGATTAGGATGACCCGAAATAGTAAAATGGTTTCCTGATGATAACTCAAGAACGCTTATGCCTAGGATCATTAAACTTCATAGGTACATTGATCATGACTCGCAGATGACCCCTATCGATTTTGAGGTCGCTAGGTCAAAGGTCAAGTTCACGGTGACCCGAAATAGCAAATGGTTTCCGGATGATAACTCAAGAACGCTTATTCCTAGGATCATGAAACTTGATAGGTAGATTGATCACGACTCGCAGATGACCCCTATTGATTTTCAGGACACTAGGTCAAAGGTCAAGGTTACGGTGACCCGAAATAGTAAAATGGTTTTCGGATGATAACTCAAGAACGCCTATGGCTAGGATCATGAAACTTCATAGGTACATTTATCATGACTGGCAGATGACCCCTATAGATTTTCAGGTCACTAGGTCAAAGGTCAAGGTCACAGTGACAAAAAACATATTCACACAATGGCTGTCACTACAACGGAGAGCCCATATGGGGGGGCATGCATGTTTTACAAACAGCCCTTGTTAAAACTGATTCATTTCTATTAAATAGGAAGACTTTAGTTTTTACTCCGAGGTATATGTGGCATCTCCAAACATTGACCATTATAAACATAAACTATCCTGATATCAAACATTTATATAATTTATGTAATATGTCGATATTTGGCATGCATGCGTATCTCATGGAGGTGCACATTTTGAGTGGTGAAAGGTCAAGCTCATCTTTCAAGGTCAAAGGTGAAGGTCAAAGGTCAAATTTTGCAATATTGAAAATAGCAACTCTATATTTGGCTTGCATGGGTATCTCATGGAGCTGCACATTTTGAGTGGTGAAAGGTCAAGGTCATCCTTCAAGGTCAAAGGTCAAATATATGGCTTTAAAGCGGCGCAGTAGGGGACATTGTGTTTCACGAACTCAGCTCTTGTTCTGCTAGTTGTCTGACCCACCACAGAGCTTATATTTTGAGTGGTTTAATAAACATCTGTGTTAGACCACAATACAAATGTAAGCCTAAAGTAGATACATTGCCAAATAAACGCTTTGATGTTATTGTTATATTTTACTGAAGTCCAGAGAATTAAAAGTGTTCTTCCAAATTATACCTTATATATATATATATATATATATATATATATATATATATATATATATATATATATATATATATACTGTTGACTTCAAAAGGCAATCAAAATCACACATACAAATATGGCACAAATATAAAAATAGATTATTTTACAAAGAAAAAAGCATAAATGGCATAAAAACATTTGTTCCTCAACAATAACTAATGAGTAATGAAAAACATCAGAATTTATAAATAATCAAATGTTAATACATCTTAATAATATCTTAACATAAAACATGTATAACTGCCTATTAAAACATAAAATGAAGCCAGACTAAAGAACTAATCAACCTCAACATTACAGATAGTTATCATTAATTCATGTTGAAAATGGTTCAATCTTTCAAGCATGAAAACACCTCATTTGCAAATAAAGTTTAATTAATTTTTCATAACAAAATTATACTCTATGAATATGTTTTTATCTTTACCTAGATATAAATTGCTAATACTTAATAATACTACCATTAAAAGAAAAATGGGCAATTATGTTTATAAAAGTGTTTTATGTCAATGTCATCATCCAATGAAAGAGCTATTGCAAGTCCATAACAATGATTTTACTCATATATTGTCCAATAATGATCTGGTGAGTGTTGGTGTTGTAGCAGACAGACGCTGAATGGCTGCGTCCATCTTTTTGTGAAGCCAGAGTTGCTAGTTTCTTTTTTCCCTCATGATCCACTTGTATGACATTATTGAAGAAGAATTCGCAGACTAACACTTGTCCTGCAGGTGTTACGTGTACACCCCTTGGGCCTTGTAGTTCAGGTAGCTCAAGGGTTGATATTAGGGTCCCATCTGTAGCCAGAGTAAGGAGCTTGTGCTGTGTGTGGTTGGTGACATAGATCTTGTCCCCAGCAGGACTCACTGCGCAGTAAAACACTGCAAAACAATTTACATGTTGTATACAAGTACATTACGGTTATGATGTATGCATTAATACTGTTGTTACTTTTTTTACTTTTTTGTTCTGAAAAATAATAAAAAAAGAGTTTTACAGTATCATCAATAGATAAAATCTTTTATATGTATTAATCAAATAATACATGTACCTACTGCCACCAGCATCCTTGAACAGCTTTTTCACAAGTGTGCCAGTCAGTGTATAGCTGTAAAGGGCAGTGCCAGAGGTGATATACAATGCTCCCTTATGGTGTGCGATACCTTTGACATTATGCTGTAATGAAATCTTGGTCCCACTCACCAGATTTCCATTGTTAATAGAGATAAACTGCACATCTTTATTGAAAGTTACAGCCACCTCACTGGATGTGATTTGGCAAATTTCCCATGGATAACCCGACACATCACAGTGACTGGACACATTGTAATGCTTGTCCAACAGCTTCACTTTTTTATTAAAATAATCTGCAACAATGACCTGGCCACAAGGCATGCTGCAAATGCCACTGATGATGTAATCTCTTGTGTCGCTTGGTATGCTCACAGTATACTCTGACGTTCTCATCACAGTTAACACCTGGTCTGGATTCATCTTAAGTTTGAGAGACTGCATACTGTCTACAATCCTTCCTAGACTAGACTGTTTAGACAGGTACTGCTCAATGTCAGTGTTTGCTTGGAATATCATCAAACTCTGCACATTTACAGGCTGCTCCTTTAGATATGACTCAGACTCTTGTATTTTGTCCAAACATTTTCTGCTGGCTATGAACTCTATTTCTTTCTTGCTCTTATCACATAGGCCATTTACAGCTTCTCTGAGTGTTTGTAAGTCATCCTTCAGTCTGTTGCAATTGTCAATATCTTTCTTGAGAACGGTTAGCATTGTGGTCCGAATTTCATCCAATTCTTTCAATGTTGTATTTTCTAGTGCATCCAAAGCAGCATTTAATCTCTTTCGCAGGTCTTGGATTTTTAGCAGTTTTTCATTACATGATACCTCCACGGACTGAATGCTGGCCTCTTGTGTAATCTTTAACTTATTTAATTCATCAACAATAGTTTGCAGTTTGTTTGATAACTGTTGCATGTCCATTGACAGGTGTTTGGCTGACTCAGAAATAAGAGTCACATTTGTGCACTGTCTGAAATAGCAAAAAGAATCGAAATTACGCATGAATCATTTGTGAGCATGCATTTTTTAATGCAATAAAACATAAAAAACTATCAAATTTATTATTTGCAAAGCAGGTCATGTCTTGGCAAACATTTTAGGTCTAAAATAAAACTTATCCTAAAAGAAATAAAAAATCATGATCTATTTCACACTAGACAGTTTTATAAACAAGAATTTAACAGTTTTATAAATAAGAATTATACAGTTTTATAAACAAGAATTATACAGTTTTATAAACAAGAATTTTACAGTTTTTTAAATAAGAATTATAAAGTTTTATAAACAAGAATTTTACAGTTTTATAAACAAGAATTTAACAGTAAGGATATGCATATAATCCTGTACCGACAAAAATCTTGTCAATTAAAGATTGTACATATCAACCAATGTATGCCCATTTTTTTAATATAGACGTCTAGCAAAAATCTCTTCAAACATTGCAGCCATCGACACTCTAATCTTGTGTATAATACCTGTAAAATGCATTTAACAACTGTGAAATTCAGCTGAAAAATAAAAAAAGACTGATATTTTATTGATTCCTGTGAATGATGCCTTCTTTCTTAAACCTCATAATCATACAATACTTCTCTTGGATTGTGATAGACATTGGAAATAACCACTAATACCGTGGTACAAACAAGGCTAATCCCCTTTATGTACAAATGTTTGATTCATTCAAACATTAACGGTGGATTAGTACAAGTATGTAGTATATATGGTATATGATTTGGAAAGGATTTCATTGGGCCAGCTTTGTTTGTACCATTTAAGATTGGTGGGTTTTCCCCATTTATTGCATGACTTATAACAGTCAAGTTACCATTACCGGATCATTACCCATATAGGATCACTTTGATGTTCAAGACTGCGTATTGCGATAAATAGTTGACATTTTTAGATGATATTTTGCACACAGCATCTTTAAGGCATGTGCTTTAAAACGTATTGATTGAGTCGTAATCGGAGCTACTCTTTGTCAAACATTTCAGTATGTTTTGCTGACATGTATATACGACTTTGTTGACTTTTGTCTAGTTTCAAAATCGAGGTTGAACATTTTTTGCCGCCACATGCTATAACTCTGGCCACATGCTATAACTCTGTTAGAAAGTAAGAAGTTTACGCATTAATTTAAAGTCCATTTAGTAGTATTTCTGTCTTCAAAAGTCCATTTCAGTTTTGATTCGTATTTAAGATTTTGCAACACCTTAAATGAAATGAAGAATTTGGGCATAACGGATCAAGCGTGATTATATGCGTATTGATAATATATGATATTAAAATATATGCAAATCTTGTTGATTCTTACAATAAATGATCTCAATCTTAATGTTTTATGTATTTTAAATGTTCAATATCGATGATTAGATATGATTCAAACAATTTACATGGTTTATAAGATGCCCATATCTTTTCGATTTTTTTGGATTTTCAACAGATAATTCACACAAGAACATCATGCGTAAAGTGTAGATACAAGATCACATACAGAAAACAATTAATAAAAAAAATGAATATAATTTATAACTGGCAATGTAACTTGGTCATTGTAAACAACACAGTTCATGTTTCGACAGTTCAAATAGCTCGTTAGATGAACCCTGAGTGGTTTCGATCACGTGATCAGTTATGGCTACAAATGAACCGTTAAGGCATGAATTCTGTGGCGAAAAAAAGGTATCATAAATACATTTTGCCTGTGTTTAAAAATAAAACTGTGTGCTGAATCAGTACGCAAAGGTATTATTTAATAAAACTGGTTTAAAAGAAGTCTCAAAACAGTACTTGCTTTTCACCAAAACAACTTTATTATGCTACTGATCAGGTAATGATAACTTGACTGTACTACGTGCAACTTACCTGTGACACAGAAAAGCACAAACAGTGCAACACAGCTGACTGTGGTCCTGACAAAACATTTCCACTTTCTTGTCCTTGTGGACATCACATTTCAGAAGCAAATCCTCCATTGTCTTTGTAAGAGGCCATTTATTTGTTTCTCCTCTTCCATATTTGGAATGGTTTGCATATATTTGGTTATGAGGATCAATGCATTTTCTGCAGAAAAACTTTGTACATGTTGCACAAAAATAATCTGCACTTTCATAAATATTTCTACTTTCGCAACCTCCACAAAAATAGTCCTTCACTAAATCTGAACTGTTGAGGCCTGAATCCAGAGATGCCATCATTTTTGCGATAGAAATTGTAAACTGTTCTTGAGTTTAAAGTGCTAGGTTTCCACTCTTATTATGATCCCTTTCCTGCAAACAAAATGAGTATTTATGAAAACACACACAGTTTTTTAGTAAATAAATTTCCCATGTTCTTTACTTAAACCTTGTTTATTGCTCAATTATGTTGCACATTTAAGCCCACACAACTTATTAAATGCACACTGAATACAAAGGTGATAGCCTAGCTACAAACAGATAAAACGATGTATATAGTTGCTCAAATATTACTGATATGGCAGGGTTAAACCATTTTCTGAAAATAGGGTGACACATGATATTTTCAGTAAACAAGAACACTCTGAAATCGGAGGTTACACATAATCTGATTAATTTTTGCTGATTTCACAGTTCTCACTGACTATTTATCAAATGTTGTGTTTCAGTTTAGAAACTTGAAACATAAGAATTCTTAATTGCTTTTTATCAAATATAAACATATCTACTACAGAATAAGACATGTTTCATATTATGTCAACATTGACTTTAATAAAGGTCCTTCTCAATCCTATTGAATATTCCTCTGCATATCAGATTTTGTAATCCATATCAATTGAAAAATAGGAAGTCTGCATTAAATATAAATGCAACATTTTGTAATAGAGAGATACAAGAACTGGAGATAAAAAGATGGACGGATACTCCACATAAAAATAAGCCAACTGATAGAATTTGATGGAAAAAATATAATAAATAATTTAAATATATTTTACCTGATTTAATTATTTTTAAATGTCAACTCATTTAAATGTATAGTGTAAGATGAGTTGTAAACATTAAGCTTTTTACCACCTAAGAGGCCAAAATTAATGTTATTATCCAATCTTGATGAAACCTATAGATGTTTGTACATCGGTAGAATATTAATGTTATTATCTAATCTTGATGAAACCTATAGATGTTTGTACATCTGTAGAATATTAATGTTATTATCCAATCTTGATGAAACCTATAGATGTTTGTACATCTGTAGAATATTAATGTTATTATCCAATCTTGATGAAACCTATAGATGTTTGTACATCCGTAGAATATTAATGTTATTATCCAATCATGATGAAACCTATAGATGTTTGTACATCCATAGAATATTAATGTTATTATCCAATCTTGATGAAACCTATAGATGTTTGTACATCTGTAGAATATTAATGTTATTATCCAATCTTGATGAAACCTATAGATGTTTGTACATCCATAGATAATGTTATTATCCAATCTTGATGTAACCTATAGATGTTTGTACATCCGTAGAATATTAATGTTATTATCCAATCTTGATGAAACCTATACATGTTTGTACATCCGTAGAATATTAATGTTATTATCCAATCTTGATGAAACCTATAGATGTTTGTACATCTGTAGAATATTAATGTTATTATCCAATCTTGATGAAACCTATAGATGTTTGTACATCCGTAGAATATAAATGTTATTATCCAATCATGATGAAACCTATAGATGTTTGTACATCTGTAGAAAATTAATGTTATTATCCAATCTTGATGAAACCTATAGATGTTTGTTCATCTGTAGAATATTAATGTTATTATCCAATCTTGATGAAACCTATAGATGTTTGTACATCCATAGATAATGTTATTATCCAATCTTGATGAAACCTATAGATGTTTGTACATCCGTAGAATATTAATGTTATTATCCAATCTTGATGAAACCTATACATGTTTGTACATCCGTAGAATATTAATGTTATTATCCAATCTTGATGAAACCTATAGATGTTTGTTCATCTGTAGAATATTAATGTTATTATCCAATCTTGATGAAAACCTATAGATGTTTGTACATCTGTAGAATATTAAGGCCGAGTTCTATTCTGGTTCAAGTGTGTCCAAAAACTAGGTAACCAGGTCAACTCCTTAGGAAAACCTTGTTTCTACCCTAAAAGCAATATAAATGACTTCACCTTGATGTAACTTGGTCAGAATGTTTATTTAGAATGTCTAGGCCAAGTTCTAATCAGGGTCAGGTGCATTCCAAAAAAATAGGTAACCTAGTTTAATCTTAGAAGCACCTTGTTATCATTCTAAAGACAAGTTGATATTAACAATATCTAGGCTTTGTTGGAACCTGGGTCACAAGTGTCCAAAAACTAGATCACCAGGTTGAATCTTTTTACCAATCCAGATGAAGTGTGAGTTTTGTTCTGGTCCATTGATTTTGGGCAAAGTTTTGGGCATTGGACAAAGAAATTAACTCTATAAAACTGTTATTGATTGGGAGTTTTTTTTAACGAAATGATTTAAGATATTTAGCTTATTTCTGGTATTTCAGTCTACCTACATGACAAACAAATAAAGTGTGGGTTTGGTTCCGGTCCATTGATTTTTGATGAAGTTATATGCCTTAGACAATTTTCCTTAAAATAGCAGCAGTGCAGCTACAAAGCGCACAAGGGGGCATGCTGTTTCACAAAAACACTGGTCTTGTGTTTTTTAATCTTTTGCCACTAGGAAAAAGATAAGTGTGGGTGGTAATTTTTGCAAAAAAAGTAGCAGCTCACAGTTAATTGTTTTAGCCACGTCTCAGGTTGCAATAATATAGTGGATGGTCTTGGTTTTTTAACCCACTGAAGGAGCATTCTCAAAATATTTAATTAGTACGTATTCTTCTCAGGAAAGACTGGGTGTGTAAGCCCAAGGCATTTGATGTGATCCAGCTTAAAGTAAATAGATCAAAACTTGTCAAGCAAATGCATGAACAAATGGACATAATTTTAGTGAGAATTTCAAGAGCCCTGTTTCAGCTTTACTGCTTTTGTCAATAAACAGAATATAGCTGATGCTAAACCAAACAATGTAACATACATTATTGCAAAACATAAGTAACAATTTTAGATGTCTGCCAAAATGTTGTTTTGTACAGTGATGCAATTTTTCCTCCTTTCAACTGATTTCCTCCCTTTCAATGTCAAACATATTTTGTAAGAAGTTATTAACTGTGCTGGATTTTTTTATATAAAATACACAGTTTAGTTGAACTATGTGAGGATAGTAAGGCATTTTTTCCCATTAAGTTATTATTAAATCAGCCCCCTGTTTGGTTTTAACTAATCAAGCCTGACTCTTTCTACCTTTTCCACCTGCAGATGGACGGCCTGTCGTGTTGTTTGATTGCATTTAACTAATCAAGCCATACTTCTTCTACCCCTCCCACATGCAGATGGACGTCCTGTTGTGTTGTTTGTTTGTATTTAACTAATCAAACCCAACTCTATCTACCCCTCCCACCTGCAGATGGACGGCCTGTCAGACATGAGTATGAGCATGGACATGGGCAGTGAGCATGACAGGAGCCACTCCTTCACCGCGCCACTGGCTGACTCCACCCACACCAGTCAGCCTGTGCTCATGACGCCGGACGCTTTTGTGTCATCAAGCCCGAGGTACCAGGTTGTTTTTTTTAGCCATTTTGGGAAAAGGAGTGTGGTAAAGTCGGGATTTTTTTAATTGATAAAATGGCAAATTTGGGAATGGATGTCGACAAAATGGACCCATTTGTGAATTTTTTTTATCAACAAATATTGAGGCATGAGGCCTTTTCCTGGCCATTGTGGAAAAAAATATAAATTATAGTTAAATACTTGGTTAGATGTTAATGAAATAAAATTGAGAAGAGACACTTCTTTAAAAATAAATAAAATAGGGATTTGTTTTTTAGAATTCTGGTTTGGGATCACGTACATTTACTTCGGGATTTGGTCCATTTTACGGCATTTTTTTGCATTACTAAAAAAAAAACTGGGTATGCAAGCAAATTGCAATTTGTTTCAATAATTAACAAGGTACTCACAGAAAATACGAAAAAATATTTATATTGCTGAAATTATTTTCAATAATAACAGTACAGTTGTGTTTTACAACAGTTACACATGAAAATGAATTTTAGATAAGTTACTACTAATACACTACATAATAAAAATTGAGCCTTGTTCTGGGTTCTGGGAAAACCAATTATAATGCATATGCGTAAATTGTCGTCCCAAATTAGCCTGCTAATCAGCAAATAAGGATCGACACTTTCTTTGCTTACTGGATTTTCATATAAAGGAGACTTCCTTTTAAATAAAAATTTCATTACAGTGGGAAGTGGCGTCCCTTATTAGCCTATTCAGTTATCATAGGCTAATCTGAGATGATAATTTACGCACATGCATTAAGCCTTGTTTTCCCAGAACGTGACACATTTTAATAATTAATACAATGCAAGAAACAGAAGCATTACAAGGAAACATCCAGTATAGGCAGAAAGTGTTATTCCAGATAAGCCTGTGCAGACTGCACAGGCTAATCTCGGACAACACTTCATGCACATACATTCTGCACGGCAGGAAACAGCAGCACTACGATGACAGTCTGCTGGACGGAAGCGGCCTCAAGAGCAGCACGTCCAGCTTCACGCAGGTGTCCGGCATGAACAATGACGACTTCCTCTCCCCCCGCAGTAGTACAGGCAGCACCATCACCCAGACACCCACCACGCCTAAGGCAGATACACTCACACCAGGTAGGGGAGAGATTCCATGATTCTAATTGCATGTGCATAAAGAGTCGCCCCAGATTAACCTGTGCATTACGCAAAAACTCAGTCATAATTCGACATGCTCAAGTCGGCCGGGTCTGGGGAGGGGAAAGTGGAAATATAGTGGAAACGCCGTTTTGTTAATGTTCACGCATACGCTTCAAAATCATAAGCAAATGGGAGAACAACACCAAAAAAAAAAAACAGACACCCACCATGCCTAAGGCAGATAGGCTCACACCAGGTATGCAGGGTCAAAATTTTCATGCCCCCAGTAAGGTGGCATATAGCAGTTGAACTGTCCGTCAGTATGTCAGTCCATCCGGAAAAAAAACTTTAACGTTGGCCATAACTTTTGCAATATTGAAGATAGCAACTTAATATTTGGCATGCATGTGTATTTCATAAAGATGCACATTTTGAGTAGTGGAAGTTCAAGGTCATCCCTCAAGGTCAAAGGTAAAAAAATAAAAATATTCAAAGCAGCGTTCTCATGAAGCTGCACATTTTGAGTGGTGGAAGTTCAAGGTCATCCTTCAAGGTCAAAGGTAAAAAAAATAATATTTTTGTATTTATTTCAAAGCGGCGTTCTCATGAAGCTGCACATTTTGAGTGATGGAAGTTTAAGGTCAAGGTCATCCTTCAAGGTCAAAGGTCAAATTTTTTTTAAATTTCAAAGCGGGGCAATAGGGGCATTGTGTTTCTGACTAACACATCTCTTGTCTGTAGTCAAATTTATTATAATGCAGCATAATCTTTATTACTTTGGATATTTTATGAGTATCTATGAAGAAAAGATTTAGCCTTATAGAAACTTGCGTAGCCATAGTTATTTATTTGTAACCATGGTCTCATCAGGGGTGACACTTTCTGCCTGAACCTGATTTTCATTAGAAGAAACAGCCTGTGAACAGCAATATCCATAAAAGCGGAAAGTGTCGTTTCTGATTAGCCTGTGCAGACTGCACCGGCTTATCTGTGATTACACTTTTGGCACATGTATTAAGTTCAGTGTTCCCAGAATGCAGATGCTTTGCTCCACAGGTTCCACAGCTAGAACCGAGGTCACCCCGTCTTCCGTCCCACTCCCGCCAATCAGCAGCCGTGAGGAGCACGAGCTTGCCACGCCCACCTCGGCCAGGGGAGACTACTCTACCCGGGGCAGGGAGAGGAACAGCTCCGCCGACTTGCGGGTAGGGGATGCCACCCCCACCCCGGACGATACACAGGAGGTGGAGAGCTTCTTTCAGCACATTGGCGAAAAGAAGAGGGATCTACAGGTGGGATGCATTTGTATTTTTACTTTAAAGCTGATAATATTAACATGAAAACAAGGAATGTTACCATGTCAGAAAAATACATTTCTCACCAATTAATTTAGTGGCAATTAATTTGGTTTGAAAGCAATTCCTTTGAGTAAGCAAACAAAAACACAGCACTTCCATTAAAACTCAATCTTTTTAGGGGACATAAATGTGATAAAGTTGTAGTTGAGGACTTAGTTTAGTCCTGCTTTTCAAACTTTTCAAATCTGGAACAAATATCTTGCATTTCTTTAGTCTGTTTTAACATGATTAGCTTTAATTTACAGTGCAATAAAATGTGTGCAAATTCTGCATGGTCAATATATTAAATGATTTAAAGAAAAGTATTATTTTCAATATTCGGCACTGTAGGAAAACGAGGCTTAATGCATATGCGTTTAAGTGTCACCCCACATTAGCCTGTGCAGTCTATACTAGCTTGTCATGGACGACATTTCCACTTTTGTGGTATTTGACATATAAAGGAAGTCCTGCATTTGCAAAAATCCAGTTTAAGCTTAGAGTATTGTCAGGCTAATATGGGACGACACTTTACCCACATGCATCAAGCCCAGTTTTCCCAGAAAAAGGCGCAAACAAGCATCTTAAATCCTATTGGTTACAATGCCAGGAATCAGACTCAAGAACATTTCAACATCCTTTATGTATTTAATGCATAAACAAGTGGGCTAAAACTAAATTTACAGCATTATTTTAAATAAGTATCCCCCCCCCCTGCCTAAGGCAGAGAGATATAGATTTGGCATTGTCCGTCAGACCTTCCGTCAATCTTTCAGTCCATCTGTTTGTCTGCATATCACAAAACTTATTTTCTGTGCAGGATATCAATTCAACTTATTTTTGCCTGTTTCTTATTGGTTACAAATACATCCTATTTTTCATCACGCAGATGGTATCCTTAGACAGCTCGGAGGGCTCGGGGCTGTACGAGGTTGCGAACGTCTCTGGCGGTGCGGAGGGACGGGCGCAGAAGTTGACAAGCTCCTATGATGAAATGGACGAAGAGGTGGCTGAAGTGCTCGGGGAAGACGTTAAGGACGATGAGTATCACGAAGACAACACGGGCCCCATGGGGACACAGCCTTTTGAAGGACGGGAGGTTTGTTGGAAATCTGGTGCTGTATTTATCAATAATTAAATAAACCTTATGTGTACTATTGAGAAGCTTCCTTTCAACTCACATGTTATGATTGTTAAGCAACTGGTGTGTGGAGTGTTTATGTGCTTAAAACCTTATGTCCAGATTGTATAACATAAGTCTAAAAATTGTTGACTGAGTGTATGAGGCAGTCTGATGCGGCAATAAATCATCTAATTAGCGAGGCTGTTTTCGGAGAAAACCCGAGCTATTGTTATAGCCAGCTCGTCGTCCGTCGTCCGCCATAGGCGTCGTGCTAAAACCTTAACATTGGCCATGACTTTTTTAATATTGAAGATAGCACCTTGATATTTGGCATGCACGTGTATCTCATGGAGCTGCACATTTTGAGTGGTAAAATTTCAAGGTGAACATCATCCTGCAAGGTCTAGGGTGCAAAAAACAAAGTAAAGGGAAGTAATAAGCTTTAAATGGACATAGTTATCTGACCTGCCCACGTATATATTTTTTGTTAAATAAATCAAAGTGGCGCAGTAGGCGGCATTGTGTTTCTGACAAACACATTGTGGTAAAAAGTCAAGGTCATCCTTTACGGTCAACGGTAAAAAGTACAGATTTAAGGGAAGTAATAAGCTTTAAAAAGGGAGAAAATTATTCAATATTGAACATAGCCACTTTATATATTTGGCATGCATGTGTATCTCATGGAGCTGCACATTTTGAGTGGTGAATCTACAGGCACGGTAGTGGCTTTTAATTATTTGCTACTAAAAATAGAGATTTGTTACAGACAATTATTTTCAAGGGAAGTAATTTATATAATTATAAATCTCATATTATATATTTCCTTACCAAGAATTGAAGTTCTTTTCACAGTTACTGTACAGATTTATTATTTTGATTATTTATAACCCAAATGATTGATTTGTCAAATTTTTTTTTTAAATGATATAATTATAATTTCTTTAATGTTCATTACATACCTGTGGACTTATGTCCATAGATACATGATCCACTCTGGCTATGATCTCTTTTAAACCACAGGCCTTTGTTGTCAGTGATGTCTGACATGGTCATAATTGACTGTGAGACCCTCCCCACCCCATTAAACCCCCTTCCCCCAGGTTGGATTGGACAAAATTCAAGGGAAGTAATAACCTTTAAAGGGAGATGATTTCTATACCTGTCAAATGATAAATAGAAATTTTATTTCAATGCAGCGCAGTAGGGAGGGCATTGTGTTTCTGACAAATACATCTCTTGTTGGGTCACTAGGTCAAAGGTCAAGGTCATTGTGACCTCTAAAAAAAAATTCTGACAAGCTTTCGCAGCCGAGCGTGGCACCTGTTATGCGGTGCTCTTGTTTTTCTTGCATTAAGTTTTTTAAGTCTGAGTTTGAGTCAGAAACTTAAATGTTTAAAAAATTACAGACAAACATAGATTCTGGAAGACAATAATTAGTGTTAAAAACATACCGTAATTACTATAAGTTTTCGGACACTTAAAAATAAGTTGTTGTTTTTTGTGTCAGAAAATTTAGATATGGGAAATATTCTTAAATAACAGGTGTCCCAAAATTAAGACACATATTAAATGTCTGGAAATTAGAATTATATTGAAATAAAATCAATAACTCAATCCACAATAGTGTTTTTACTTTGAAATAAATGCAACTTCACAGCTTTGCTAACACTTGCCTGAAATTATACAGAACAAAAATGTAAAAAAAACTTTTAAACATACTGCTTCCTTAATAGCAAGATATTGTTTAAAATGCTGTTGGGTAAAGGGATTGTTTTCTACTAGCATACATGGTTATTTAGCCAATAACGCAAATTTTACGGCCCTCAGCAATGCGTCTCCCAGATTTTATGACCTTAAAAGTTTGTAAAAATCCATGATCAAAGTTTCACAAGATAAGCGAATAAAGTGTAGAAATCTGGTAAAATAGTGCTGTAAAATATACTGTTGGAAAATTAAGAGTTGATAATGATAGAAAAAAACACGCAATGTACGAAAATTAGGAGACACCAAAAATTATTATTTTGGTCAAAAAAGGGGGTGTCTGAAAACATAGAGTATTAACGGTATGTCAATTACAATTTTGATAATAGGGTCTGCTGCTGCTGCTGATGATGATTATGACAAGGAAGAGGATGAGAAAGATGTTTATGACGATGATATTAATTTTTTTATTTTTAGATCGGCTGTTTTAGGAGAAAACCAGAGGTATTGTCATAGCCTCCTCGCCGTCCGGCGTCGTGCTAAAACCTTTACATTGGCTCTAAAATTAAAGTGCTTCCACCTACAACTTTGAACATGCACCTTGATGAGTTCTACATGCCACACTCATTTTTGGGTCACTAAGTCAAAGGTCAAGGTCACTGACCTCTAATATAAAACTTTAACTTTGCCTCTAACATCACAGTGCTTCCACCTACAACTTTGAAACTTCTTATGTACATGCACCTTGATGAGTTCTACATGCCACACCCATTTTTGGGTCACTAGGTCAAAGGTCATGGTCACTGTGACCTCTAATATAAAACTTTAACTTTGCCTCTAACATCATAGTGCGTCCACCTACAACTTTGAAACTTCATATGTACATGCACCTTGATGACTTCTACACACCACACCCATTTTTGGTAACTAGGTCAAAGGTCAAGGTCACTGTGACCTCTAAAAAAATAATCTGACAAGCTTTCGCAGCTGAGCGTGGCACCCGTTATGCAGTGCTCTTGTTGTTTGATATGCTCTTTTCATGCAAATATTTTTATTGTGGCAATATCACTATGCATACATAATTGCAATCAGGATTTAAACAATTATTATACTAAGCAGCTACTGTGGAGTTCCTAACTTAGTGAGAAATTGAAAGATACAAGCAACTATAATTATATATGCCTTGTTGTTGATGAAATTGATGTGAAGTAATTTCATCAACAGTTTTTCATAACAAAATATTTCTTACTTCATACCCCATAATCAGGTATCTGCTTACAAATGTCTTCACTAGTTGTTGCAGTAAATCAGCTACATACATATGTGCATTTTGTGTGTGCAGGATGGTTCAAACGTGGGCGAGAGCACCGAGTCCAGCCTGCGTGCGTGGCCTAAACCACCGCAGGTATCAAACCCAGCACTTGATGAAAACAGCATGGAGAGTGGACGCAACCAGATGTAAGATGTTTGTATGCCCCTAGCATATCCCTTACTCCTTATAAATGGATTTTGGCGCATTTGAAGTCCTTTAGAAAAATCAAATTACATCTAAGTCCTATCTTAATATATTTAAGTTTTAAAGGCTTCATTTCCAACCCTAAGATACTGATGAGCAACAAACAGCATAAAACCTGAACAGACTGCAAGTTACTTGCAGGCTGTTCTGGTTTGATGCTGGTTGCAAAAGCCATTTTCACTTTGCTTCTGAGTGGGAAAGGGATATTAGCCTCTTTGTAGGTAACTGGGCTTCAAGCATGTGGGTAAAGTGTTGTTCTAGATTAGCCTGTGCAGACTGCGCATGCTTATCAGGTACAAAACTTTCCACCTAAACTAGTTTTGAGTTAGGAAGGAAAGCGGAAAGTGTTTCCCCTGATTAGCATGTGTGAACTGCATGAACATGACTCATCAACACACTCACACACTCGACATACCCAATCAACTGACTGTGTTTTTAAGTAAATAATTTTTTGATTACCAACATTAATACTACTTACTAATAATCTTTGATACTTCTTTCAACTTTTTCCCACTCAAAAGCAAAGTGAAATTGTTATATGCAAACACCATAAAACCAGAACAGCCTGCCAGTAACTCAGTATCTCAGGGTTGGAAATGAAGCCTTTAAAACTTGAATCTAGTAAGAAAGGTCTTTAACTAATTTAACTTTCTAAGGGAGCACAAATGCGTTAAAATAGGTGTCTAAGTGGGTTAGGGTTAAACACTCAGCATTCTCATCACCTGGCCTCATTTTAACCTTGACCTTTACTTAATTTTGAACTATGACCTATTCAAATTGGCCAATGAATAAAAGCTTGCATGGCTTTCATCAAGGGCATCAGTTTTTATTGAGGGCAGCATATTGTTTTGATAACATGCTCTTGGTAAAAGCAGGTCAATGGACGATGTTGATGAAAGCAGAGATTTAACCTTGACATGGACTAATTTTGGACTCAAAGGGGCCTATGAATATGGCTGACAAGCTTCCTGCGGTATCAGCATCTTGTTTTAATCTCATGGTTACCTCTTGGTGAATGCAGGTCAAATGATGACGTTGATGAAAACGAGGACATTGGCGGGGATGATGACAATATTGATGATGATAATGATGATGATGATGAGACAAACGATGAGGACATTGTTGTTGAGGAGGAAGAAGTGGATGAAGAGAAGGTGGAGGAAGAGGAGGAGATTGTGGAAGAAATAGAAGAAGAACAGGAACCATCTAATGAATGGTTAGATTAAACTGATTTATTTAAGCTTGATTGCATTAAAAGCCTTAGGCGTATTGAAACGTTGTAGAGACAATTTCTAGGGTAGAAGCAGTATTTGTTGTCTTTAAGGGAGATCTAAAGAATGCTCCCACATTGGGGATTGTACATGTGACCTATTTGATGAATGGTTGGTCAATTAAGTTTACAGTTTTTATGAAGAAGAAGAAAAGGGGGTATATAGTTTTCGCACTGTCTGTCAGTCTGTCACACTTTTCGTGTCCGCTCTCTAATTCAAATAGTTTTCATCCGATCTTTACCAAACTTGGTCAGAAGTTGTATCTAGACAATATCTAGATCATGTTCGAATATGGGTCATGTCGGGTCAAAAACTAGGTCACGGGGTCACTTAGTGCATTTCAATAACTTCTATCAAAGCGTTTATTGGGGGCATATGTCATCCTATAGAGACAGCTCTTGTTCATTTTGGCTCTATAACACAGAAACCATAAGGTTTATTGAGAAGCTTTTGATTCTTTTTCTTGGGTAGAATCATTACTTGGTGTCTAAGAGGGAAAACTCTTGAGAAATTTCCAACAGTATGTCTCAGACTTAGAATATCCTGATTGCTAGGTGGAAACCAAATCAATGACAACCATTCAATGTTGAGTGGTTGGTTTGTTATAAAAGTCATCCACATGAAGATTTGTATACCCCTGCAAGCAAATTTGTTATTACCCGGAAATAAAAGTTTGAGAGGGGGTATTTAGGAGTTATGACCTGGGGTGGTATTCCAGAAACATCTCAAGTTATTTCTTAAATAATTTCACTTAAGTTCAAAATTACAATGTTTTATTTTTCTTTACTAGATAAGGAATCACATGTTTCTTTTGGTATTCCTAAAATAACATTGACATAATGATGTTATTTTGATGTAATTCTTGATGCCAAATTATTGCAAATGAAACACTTAAGAAAATTTCCCAATTTAAAGATAAGAATAAAATTTAACTTCTGGAATACAACCCCTGGGTTATTTGGTTAAATGGATGTGCGTAAAGTGCTGTCCCAGATTAGCCTGTGCACACTGCACAGGCTAATCTGGGACAGCACTTTCCGCCTCAAAGTGTTTGTCCTGATTAGCCTATGCGAACTGCACAGGCTTATATAGGACGCATTCATTAAACCCCCTTTTCACAGAGTGTGACTCATATATGGAATCCCCATGAAGTGTAGACAAGATACTACATGCCCAGCACTCCTCATGTTTCTGAGTTGTATGCCAAATTTTTTATTGACCAAACTACTTCTGAATTTCTCAAGCAAATTAATTCAAACTAAGAATATGTCATCATCATGAAGTGCAGATATGCAATACTCAATTCTTGCCTGCAGTTGTCCACATGTTTCACAGTTACTGTAATATTTGTTTGAACTTTGCCATGGGTATGGCCCCTATGCCTGTGAAAAAGCGGTGTGGGGTTATTTTATTTCACTTCTGTAGGAAAGCTCTAGTTTATATTTGATAAAAAAAGTGATTCTTTTTTTACATTTTCTGTAAGTCATACAAAAATGAAAGGTTTTAATTATTCTTAAATGCAATTAAAAACAGATTATGCCCCTCTTCGAGAAAGAAAGGGTATATTGTTTTGCAGGATTTCGGTCGGTCTGTGTGTCGGTAGAGCAGTCTGAATGTTGGTTGACCAGTTTGTTTCAGATCAATAACTAGTCAACAATTCACTGATTGCATTGACCTTTTACAGAAGATGACCCTATTGAAATTGGGGTCACAAGGTCAGAGGTCAAGGGTACTGTCACACTTAAGTGTGAAAATCGTTTCTGATCAATAAACTCTTCAACCAATTGACCGATTGGCCTGATACTTCACATGTATACTGGCCTTGGACAGTAGATGACACTGTTTGAAATTGGGGTCACTAGGTAAAAGGTCAATGTCACTATCACACTAAGTTTGAAAATCATTGCCAATCAATAAATCGTCAACCAATTGACCGATTGGCTTGATACTTCACATGTGCATTGGCCTTGGAAGTAAATGACCCCTATTGAAATTGAGGTCACTAGGTCAAAGGTCAAGGTCACTATCACACTTAGTGGTTTCCAATCAATAACTGGTCAACGGATTAACCGATTGTCTGGATACTACACATGTGCATTGGCCTTAGACAGTAGATCACCCCTATTTAAATTCGGGTCACTAGGTCAAAGGTCAAGGTGTAACTATAACACTTAGTGTGAAAATCGTTTCATATCAATAACTCAACAACCAATTGATCGATTGGCTTGATACTTTGCCTTGTCCTTTGACAGTAGATCACTTCTATTGCAATGGTGGTCACTAGTTCAAAGCCCTGTTTATGGGGGGCATATGTCTCCGACCGCTGAACACTTGTTAAGTTGTAAAATTGTAGTGAACTTTATTTTTGGATGTTATCACAGAAGTTATAAAATAAGTATTAAATGTTTTGGTACCACATATAATTGGGCTGTGCTTTTTGAAAAAGGGGTTTAATGCATGTGCATAAAGTGTTGTCCCAGATAAGCCTATGCATTCATCACAGGCTAATCAGGGTGACACTTTCCGCTTTTATGATATTTTTCGTTTCAAGAAAGTCTCATTTTAGCAAAAATCAAGTTTAGACAGAAAGTGTCCTCTCTGATAAGTCTGTGTGGAAGCACATGCATTAAACCCCCTTTTTACAGAGTGCCACTAAATTACAATTGCAGCCTGGAAGACAAGAGAGGACCCATGGTGGCCCCAGTGGCTGGAGCGGGATTCTCTGCCTCTCCACGGTAACCAACTCAAAATATTGACCAATCAGATTGATTGTTACAGCTGAGTCTGGGTTTTCATTGGTTGAGTATTTCCAATTATGGTTATGATGATGCTGGAGAATGTTTGTGGTCATGAGGCCTCTGACTCATTATTTACATCATGCAACAAATTGTAGTTCAACTGAACTTTTAGCTCTTAACAAAAAAGTATATGAAATATATTAGCCTTCAAAGAGGACATGTGAAACATTTGGAAGGGGGGGTGGCGGGTAAGTATTGTATTTCTACATGAATTGCATCATTCAAACATTGCTTACATTTTTCATAAGATTTGATTTTGCTTAAATTTGTCATAACAATTTATTCTGATTTTATATGTCATGAGAGTGGTGTTTTCATTCTCATTTGTTTGTTAATTGATTGATCAGCAAAGACAATATTTGTTTCTTTTTAAATTTATTTGAGCGGCGCTCTATGTAAAGGAGGTTTAATGCATTTGCCTAAGGCCACGACTTTTTTTTTTATTGGTTTACAAAAATTATTTTGAAAATGGTCCATCGGGCGGTCGAAAAAAAAAAAAAAAAAAAACATCGGAAAAAAAAGTTAATACTAATAACATCAGAACAAAGACAACATATCTTTTATAACCTTAACACAGAGACAAAAAATCAAATTATGCAATGAAACACATCTATATCTTCAAATGAAATGAGTCCTAAAAGCACCTTTTGTAACATCAGGCAATTTTAAACACTCCATTACATGACATGCGTTCTTCTCCCATTAAAACGAAAAACTGCGCTTCATTTCCATAATTCGATGCGCTTCATTACACAATGCAATGCCCGTTGCATAAATCTTATATAAGATAAACTACTCATACACAAATTACCCGGTATGTGTTTGCTCTTACTCGACTTATGAGATCGTACATGAAAAAAAATCGAGGTAGATCGAACCATGCGTCGTCGCGGTAATGTTTGTCAAAGTTATTGTTGTCATGAAAACTCGTTGATTTACAACGCAAAACGTCTTATTTGAACTGATGCGAATTAATTTAATCATATTTGTCAACTTCGCTTTTGCTTTATTTTGATAATTTAATCCAAAGTTTAATGTTAGCAAGTGTTTTTTTTTACCGGAATTGTAAACAAGGAGTCAGTTAGTCTTCCGAAAATGTGCAGTCTGTGTGAATTGACAGTTTGACGTCATCAAAGGAAAGCCGCTTTCTGTCGGAAGCAATAAAGCGACAAATTTCGCGCCGAAAAAAAGGCTTCCTTTGTCTAGCAATCAACATGCCGAACCAATCGTGTGTTTGTTTCTCAATTGCAATCCTCAAATTTTATAAAAGCACGTGCATAGCTCCGCCTTCGAATCTTTTGCCGAGAACGGAGGCGGAGTTTAATGGTTAATTGAGCTAGTGATTTACGCAAGTTGAGTTCCGATTTGCCGAAATTACTCGGCCCTAAGCATTGAAACGACAAATACATTTATCAATGATTTTCCGAGATATACCGATTTGTTCCGATTTCCAAACTTTCTGTACAGTTCCTATAAACTATGGCGGACGTGTTTACAAAATTCCTAAACACATATATCGTAAATAATGGCAGTGTTTTATTGGATTATTTATACTAATTATCAAATACTTTTTTATCTACTATACTATCGGGTTTGTTTAATATAATTAACATGTTAAACAATATAGTTGCGTCACAGACTCGGAAATAAATTTTGATGGGGTCGACATTTTACTGACGCTGATTTTCTTATTGTCTGTAATTTTTACCCGAAATAAATTTTGAGAAGTGCCCATAAAAGGACTGGTACATAATGTGTCACATTGAAATATATCCCGATCTCTGCAATATATGTGAACCAATCGTTGATTGTACTTACTTGATTTTATTCGCAACCGTACTCAAACCGGATCGTTTTTTTTCTCGTTTCGCTCGTTTTGCAGTGCGGTCGGGAATAAAATATTTAAAAAAAGACGATTTTCCGATTTTATTTTTTTTCCCTTTTTCCAAAAATTAGGGTCGGCGGTTTTGTAAACCAAGAAATATAAAAGCCGTGGCCTAAAGTGTCATCCCAGAATAGCCGGCGCACAGGCTAATCAGGGGTGACACTTTTGGCTTTTGTATTTCTTTGAAAGAAAGTCTCTTCTTAGAAAAAATCTTGTTTTGGCTCAAAGTGTCGTCCTTGATTAGCTTGTACAGACTGCACAGGCTAATCTTGGACGACACTTTCCGTTCATGCATTAAACCCCTTTTTCACAGAGTGTGGCTCATTTGTTTTCTTGTATTTTTCAGTGAACAGAGACCAGTTGAGATACGAGAAATTCATAAAGAAACTGTCCGTGAAGTGTTTGATCAAAAGGAATTGAAAAAGGTTTCCTTTAAATTTATAAGTTGCAAGTGTGTAAATAAAAAAAAGGATAATAATTTTATGTTTACTTAACCGTTTGTCACTAAAAAGTAAAGAGAAAAGGGCTATGTGCAAACAACATAAAACCAGAACAGCCTGCGAGTTACTCGCAGTCTGTTGAGGTTTTATGTTGTTTGCTGCTCATCGGTATCTAAGGAAAAGTGTGAATTGGTTAAATTACCGCCATGATATCACTGAAATGCTTTTGAAAATGGCAGCAAATCAACGAAATGAAAAATATCAAAAGTTCCATGCTCATTGGGGTTGAATGCATGTGCGTAAAGTGTTCTCACAGATTAAGCCTGTGCATTTCACACAGATCAATCAGGTACTACACTTTAAACAGAACACCGCCAATCTACACAGAAAACGTTAAAAATGTCTATAAAGTTGTCTTTTCTTTCATTTAATTGGATCCCCCCCCCCATATTTCAGCTGCACACCAGCGTAGGCAGTATTCTGCAGGCCATGGAGCGACAACAACATCAGCTGGATCAGCTGCGTAGAAACATTTCGGAACAGCATGAAAACTACCTTGAGGTACAGTAGAAATGTATTTAACAGATGATTATGTATTTCTTATTTACAAGTCAGCCCTGTTGTGGGAAAATGGGCATGAGCGTAAAGTGTCTTCCCAGATTAGCCTGTGCAGTCTGCACATGCTTATCAACGATGATTTTTGTTTGCCTTAACTGGATTTTTTAATCAAGTCCCATTGTCCTTGATTGAGGTTCAAGTATAAGTAACCTGCAAAAAAAATAAGCAAGGCAGTTCCTTTTAATTCACAGCATTCCATGAACTGCAAATTATCATGTAGGACACTAATTGTGAAATTCTTCACCTCAAAATAACCAATTATTGTTAACTGGAAACTGAACATTTCAAATTATTTCAAAATTGTTATATTTATGAGCCTCCTTTTTGGAAATCTGGGCTCATGCATGTACAGGCTAATCAGGGACAACAGTTAATGGTTTATTATGGTATATTTATGCCCCCCTTCGAAGAAGAGGGGGTATATTTTTTGTTTAAAGGAATCTTTTTTTTTAGGGAAAATCCGGTCTATGCAGAAAGTGTTGTTCCTGATAAGCCTGTGTAGACTGCACAGGCTAATCTGGGATGACACTTGCATAAACTTTATTTTTCTCCCAGAAAGAGGCACAGGGCCCATATTCACAAACTGATTCTTAGACTGCAGTCTTAAAATAGAGAATAATCTTAAAACTTGTATATACCGGTACTAAAACTACTTGAAGTTAAGTCAAGTGTGGCAGTTGGCACCTTTAATTGTATTTTTATTTGTTAAAAGCAATATTTTAATGATATAAGCAATATATATATATATATATATATATATATATATATATATATATGTATTATGCTTTCTGATGGTTTAAAGAGAAATGTCAGTGAATTAAAACTGATAATTTCACTGTTCAAACAGTGAAAATTATCAGTGACAATTATCAAAAATTTTCACTGTTTACTGTGAAACTGTAAAATGACGTCATTATTTCAGCGAAATTCTTTAGTTAAACTCTTTAAAGCGAGATTATACGTTTTTTTATATGTGTTAAATTGTAATATATTGATAAAATATGTTACAATAACACAAAATAGGCAAGAAAAAATATTCATTGAAGACGAATTTAATAAAATGCAGCAAATACAAATAAGCGCCCTAAGCCGATTGTGACGAAGATATTGCGTACATATTTTCCTACAATAACAGACGCATTCATGTTTTTATTAGGATCAGAGTTAGTGTTCGTGTGTCGTATGAATAATTATCATTGCAGGAATTTTAAATTAACCGTTAAATTAAATTTAGATTGACATCGTACATGCATGATTTACATGTTGGCGAATTCGACTGTACAGCATTTTTCGATTTCAGAATTAAATATCTGGCTTATTTCGCATTTTTCGACACATGTTCTTCTTAACTTTTGTTTCAATTTATATTAAACATATGTTTAATAAGTTTTTTACATATTTTATATAAATTAATAAATATTTGACAAAATCGTATATACTCGCTTTAACAATGTACATTAACTGTGAAAAAAAAGCATAAAATAAAAAGAAAATTTGTTGGATTCGGTGGAATATCGATTTCAATTCACTGCGCCACTCTTGAAAATATTATTTCTATGATCATTTGTGAATTAAAATCTCTCTCTCTCTCACTCTCTCTCTTACTTTCCCCCTCTCTGCCTCTCCCTCCCTCCCTCCCTCCCTCCCTCCCTCCCTCCCTCCCTCCCTCCCTCCCTCCCTCCCTCTCTCTCTCTCTCTCTCTCTCTCTACAGGCATTGAAGATTTTTTCCAGACCCACTCGCCCTGCAGGGCGAGTAGGCCTGACAATCCACTCGCCCATCACTTTAATCTACTCACCCTGCATTAAAAAAAATATGTATCTATATTTAAAGTTATGATCAATCAGAACCTTTTTAACCTACGTAACACAGTGACACTAAACTGCAAGAAAATTAACTACATTATCTGATGAATTTTATTTTCTTTTCTTCGTTTTCTGCACCTGTTTCCTTTTCTCAATTCTTTCCACTTCTCGTTTTGATGACCTTTCTTTCTGTTCCCTGTTTCCACCACCTTGCAGATATTTTAAAATAGAACCCTTTTCCATACTGATTTTTAATATTTCAGACAAACTTTTACCGAAAGACACGCTTGATTGACAAATGGTTACAATATGGTAAATTTTGGCTATGGCTTCTGATCACAAATTAATCTGTTTATTCTTCACAGAATGACCAATATATTTAACTTTTTTTTCACTTTTAATCGATTAGCTAAGAGCACTGACACCTACGAAAAGAGCGCAGCCGATTTCGAGAATTATTTTTACTGTGCCCATGACTTCATTTTTCATTGTCAAAACGAAAGTGCAGTTTCTTTGTGTACTTAACCTATTTTTTGTTCGTTCGAAAAATTGTTCGCAATTTGTATCGATGTGGCTTGAGTTCTTGAACTGAATTTATATTTCTCAACTTGAAAAACAGCAATCGCCCAGTAGGTAGAGTATTAACAAACTTTACTCGCCCGACCGTCAACTTTACTCGCATATGCGAGCGGTCGAGTGGATTCTTCAATGCCTGATATTTATATACAAACTATGAGGTATTTTTATTTGGTCTTAAGCTATTCTTTACTTAAGTCTAAGAATTGGATGGCGAATACAGGCCCAGACCATTATTAAATGGTAATTCAAAATTGAAAATCACAAATTATTTCCTATTAGTTATAATTGTGATGACCTAAATTCAGTGTGACTAAAGACATCATTTTAACCCATGCATGTTAATGTTTGTGTTTATTTTGAAGTTTATGAGCTTGTTTCACATCTGAGCCTGCATTATAATGTGAGGACCCATAGTTTGTCCCAGCACTTTTACCTAATTTGTTTAAACGACTGACAAAAGTTGCGATGAATTTTTTACCCCCGGTTTGAATAATCTGCGTATATTGTTTTAATAGCTTAATTACGTTACCTGCTATCATATTGCTTACCTACTCCGAAGGATTGTAATTCATCAGGAAACTTTCTGTCAAAAGAATCCCACACTTTTCATAAACCCGTCGGTCAGGTCAGAACGGTCACATAGTGCCGTGTAGCCGTATAACCAAAACGGGATATTACCCAGAATCACTCTTATTCCGGATGTGTTATACAAAGGCCGACATTTTTGTTATTTACTTAAGTGTTGCTTCTGTTTCGCTGGATTCTTCTGTTTAACAGAATAGAGAAGTTTTTGTATTGCGTTAAAACATTCTCCGTATATATATCCGTTTATTTCTGTATTGTTTTGTGTATTTGTTTCTTTGTTCAAGGCAAAATATGCCTTAAACACGTGGCTCATGTGGACACATAAGGGCAGCATGGGACAACCATGGTAGCTGCCTGTCGTGTGCAGGATGTACCCAGGATAACTGCTGCCCTTTCTGTGAGCATTGGTCTGCAGATACCTGGGCCATCAAGCGTCGACCTTTTAAGAGTCGTAGACGCAACATGCATTGTTCAGATCAAAGTAGGGAAAGTTCCGTTTGTCGGGACTTTTCACCACGCGATCTTGACCATATGCCATTAGGAGATGCCATGCATCGGTCCTTGCCTGGTGACGACACCGGACAAAATTTGCCCAGTCTGTTTACTCCTCCACCTCGGGCTCATCGTCTACTTCAACTAGCCCTCATCATTATCACCCTCACCGAGTGTTTCTCGGCGTAGATTGCCTCGTAAAGAGCGATCACGCCAGCGCTCTGGGAGACGTTGATCAGGAAACATCATTCCCAGCGCCGCCGAACAGTGTCTCGGCATCGCAGGGATAAGGGACATAGACCTTCCTCTATTAGGCGCTCTCGGACTCCTAGGTCCCCTAGTCGATCCTTCTCTGAGGAATCTATTGACGCCCTTCCACGTGTGTCGGCCTCTATTTTGGCCTCAACACACACTTCAGCCGTTCCTACAACCACTGAGCATAATTTGTATTCAAACTAGTTTGCATACATATCAGGCTCAAGGTACAGGGGTTAATCTAACCACTTCGGCTGCGTTTTCAGCCCCACGGGTCTCTTCCACATTGCATAGAAGTTTACCCTGGGCTGCCGCTACACCATCAAATCCCAATACTTTGTGGATCCAACAGTCGCCGGGAATTTTTGTCCCTTTTTCGACTGATCCTTTACCAGCGGCCGCTGGTATTCAAAGTGAGTCTGCTGACTTGATCTCTGATAGACCTAACTCACCAGCTATATCTTTGATGGTGCCGGAAAACGATTCTCTCATGATAGAAGCGAATGAATCTAGTATTCCTACTTCTGTATCCACCGGTTTCAATCAATCCAATGCTCCCGCAGACGGTTCGATTGAGGCGGGTTCGGAGTCTAATGAGGCCGAACTTTATTATTTGGCCTCCATCAATCAGGTTTACGAACTAATGTTCAATACCTTAGATGAGGACTTCTGCCCCCGCCCTTCCTTGTCTCTCACAGGATCTGCGGTTACCGTTACAGAACAGGTAGCCCGCAGACGAGAGCCTGGCAGGATAAGTAAGGCGACTTCCCGAGTGGATCTCCGCCTTCCTATTGGCACTTCCACAATGGCTGTTTTCCAGTCACTTGAGCCAGCCAATAAGCCATCTCCATGGAAAGCCCCTAAGGAGCTGACGGAGCCTAAACAGATGGACGGCGGGAAAAGTTATAAGGCCCCTGTACCCGACCCTTCTACCGGTTTGGACCTTTCCAAACTTCCGGTTCCTGATGCTGACATTAGTAAGCTGTCACTTACAATGCCTTCATCATCTACTCATACAGCAGTCCCTCTTTCCCTGTTGGAAAATTGGGAGCTGAGAGAACGCCGTTCCATAGGTCTGGCTAACCAGCTAGATCTCATGGCAGCCACAGCCTTAGACTTGGTTTGGGAGCTCTCTGATTCAATCCCAGAGGAGCTCCGTGCCTTGTTGATACATCTTTCACGTACTACGCAGTGTTTATCTCAATGCTGCGTCGTCTATGTCTGAGATGTTAAGGCTTCGGAGAGGCCTCATCCTCTCTTCCTTCCCCAATAATTTCCTTTTGGAAACAGGCGTTAACTCCCTTCAAACTGCTCCACTAACAGCAGATTCTCTTTTCAGAGGGAGGATGCAGTCGGCACTTACTGCTGATCGTGAAGATCAGATACATGCCTCCTTAGCTAGGAGCAACTCTGGTCAGCGCCCTGTGGTTTTTAAGCGCCCTGCTTCTAAGCCCCCAGGAGCCCCACCGGCCAAGAACGCTAAAAGGGACAGTTTCCCTACTAAGCGTCCGTCTGCTCCACGTCAGCCCACAAATAGGCCTCCTTTTCAGAACAGAACATCTTCCTATCGGAAGCCTTCTGTAAACCAAAATTGGAGTAAGGGCAAACCCAATGCGGACAAGAAGTCATTTAATCCTTCTTCCGGCAAGGGTGGACCTCCTAAAGGTCAGCCCTAGGTCATACCCCTTTCTACCGCCACAACCTCCGATGCCGGAGGTACCAGTCCGGGCCAGACTTATGCACTTCGCAAATCGATGGCTCCAAATAACTTCGGACGCGTGGGTTCATTCTCGTCACACAAGGCCTCACTTTTCAATTCGAAAAAAGGCCCCCACTCTCTCGCGTCCCAATAGATCTGGTATCTCCGCATCCACAACTTCCAGACTCCATTCTCGGACTCCTGGAAAAACAGGCGGTAGAAAGGGTTCACGACCCTTGTTCTCCAGGATTTTACAGTCGCCTTTTCCTTGTTCAAAAGAAAAGCGGCTCCTGGAGACCAGTCATAGACTTAAAAGTGTTCAACACGTTTCTAGTCAAACCTACTTTCAAGATGGAGACTCCTGCCTTCATTCAGCGCTCCATCAAACCCATGCACTGGGGGGTTTCCTTGGACCTGGAAGATGCATTCGAGGCCAGGTCTACCAGTTTCGGGCGATGCCCTTTGGATTGGCCACAGCTCCACGAGTTTTTACCAAACTCATGGCCGCAGTGGGCGCACACCTCCGATTACACGGGGTTCAACTGCTTCAGTATTTCGACGATTGGCTCTTAAGCCAGCTCGATTGTCGACTGCTTCTGCTACACCTAGAGTTCTCTTGGAAGGAGCTCCTCTCTTTAGGACTCCTCAATGCAGCCAAGTCAGACCTCATTCCCTCTCAGGATTTCATATTCGTGGGAATGAATTTTCGGACCCACATCAATCGGGTCAGGGTCTCACCGCAACGTGTATCAGACCTCCTTTTGAAGGTCAGATGGGTGCTGTCCCAATGTCATATCACAGCTCAAGATTTCCTCTCACTCAACGGTATTCTGAGCTCTGTAGCAGACTTCGTGCAGTT
The DNA here is from genome assembly GCF_020536995.1 of Dreissena polymorpha. Taxonomy (NCBI): domain Eukaryota; kingdom Metazoa; phylum Mollusca; class Bivalvia; order Myida; family Dreissenidae; genus Dreissena; species Dreissena polymorpha. The sequence goes on along the minus strand of NC_068357.1, from coordinate 108,035,503 downwards.
GGGACGTCTCTTCCTACGTCCTCTTCAGCACTATCTCTCAGCTCGATGGAAATGGTCTCCAGACAATCTGCTAACACAGATTCCCATCCTTCCGTCCTTAGTCCCCCACCTTCAATGGTGGCTAGACGAGGAGACCCTGTTTGCAGGAGTACCGCTTCTTCCCCCGCAACCTTCTTTACATCTCATAACGGATGCAAGCATGGAAGGTTGGGGCGCTCACCTGGAACCCCGCAGCCTGACATTATCAGGATTGTGGTCTCCTCAGGAGTCTCTCCTGCACATAAACAATCTCGAAATGCCAGCAGTCTTTCTAGCTGTTTCTCAATTCCAATCACATCTTCGGGACTCCTGTGTGATGGTATCGACAGACAATACATCAGTCGTGGCTTACATCCAGAAACAGGGCGGTACACACTCTCACTCCCTGTATCTGGAAACAATGAGCTTACTTGTTCTTTGCAAGAGCCTCAACGTCTCTCTCTTGTCCAAACACATACCAGGTCGTCTCAACGCCCTGGTGGACGGTTTGTCTCGCAAACACCAGTTACTTCCATCGGAGTGGACACTTCATCAGGAAGTGGCCAACCAGATATTCCTCACATTCGGTTATCCACTGGTCGACCTATTTGCGACCAGAGACAACCACAGACTTCCTCTGTATGTGAGTCCAGTGTACGAACCAGCAGCGTGGGCGGTAGACGCGCTTTCGTTCGATTGGGATCAACTGGACGCTTACGCTTATCCCCCACCCATTCTAATTCCCCAAATCTTAGGGAAAATCAGTGTGAGCTCTTGCCGGATCCTCCTGATAGCCCCTTGTGGCCCAGGAGATCCTGGTTCAACGACCTTCTCGGTCTCCTGTGCGAATTTCCCAGGAAACTCCCGCACAGGTCAGATTTTCTATCTCAGAGAGGCAGATTTCAAGTGGACTCAGACATGTTCCACTTACACGTCTGGCCGTTATCAGGCAATCCCTGCAGAAGAAACGCTTTTCTGTCAGGGCTTCAACGCTTGTTGCCTCTGCAAGGAGAAAGTCCACCAGAACAGTCTATGATGCTCGCTGGAAACTCTTCTCTTATTGGTGTGTTCGAGGGAAAATTTACCCCCTCAATCCCTCTGCTAGACGCATAGTGGTTTTTCTAATCTATCTCTTTGATGATAAGAAACTTTCTCTTATCTTCATCAAAGGATACAGATCTGTGCTTTCGCATACCTTGGCTTTTCGTAAGTCATCACAAGTCTGTGCTGACCCAGCCATTTCGGAACTGATCCGAGCCATGGAACTTAAACGTCCTGTGTCTCGTTCTCTTACCCCCAAAAGGGATTTGGCTTGTGTTCTTGGATCGCTTATTAAAGCTCCCTATGAACCCCTTAATCAGGCTTCTTTACAGTTCCTAACCTGGAAGACCGTTTTCCTTTTTACCATGGCTTCATCCAAACGTAGAAGTGAAATTCATGCTCTTTCTATCGAAGAAAGCCATCTTCGTTTTGATTCCTCCGATGGCTCTGTCACTTTGTTGTGTCAGCCAGGATTCCTTGCTAAAAATCAACTCCCCTCAATGGCTTCTAAACCCTTCAAGGTCCCAAGTCTTTCTAGAACTTGTGGAAATGAAGATGAAGATAGACTCCTCTGCCCTGTCAGGTCTTTGAAGTTCTATCTTAGTAGACTTAAGTCTATTCGAGGTTCTCGCAAGAGACTCTTCGTTCCCTTAAAAGGGGGGGGCGATGTGTCTGCGGCTTCTATTTCCCGTAGGGTAGCCTCGACTATAAAAAGGGCTTACTCTTCTCTTTCTTCAAGGGATTCATCCCTTTTTAAGATAAGACCGCATGAATTACGAGCAATGTCGGCTTCGTGGGCATATATTAATCATACCCCACTCTCTGACGTGCTTTAAGCTGCTTTCTGGAGGAATCAGACCACTTTTTCATCTTTTTATCTTCGTTCTCTGGAGTGCCAACAGGACAACTTGTATTTGTTGGGCCCCCTTGTGGTTGCACATACGGTAGTATCTTCTACGGCATAGGTATATTACGCTTATCCGTGAATTAAGTTAATACCGTAATAACGAAGATTAGCTGAGAACCCGAGATATGGGTTCCGCTGTGATGGGGAGATTTTCGCGAACCTTCCCGCCGCAGCTGCAATGTCAGCAATATGATATCAGGTAACGTAATTAAGCTATTAAAACAAATTTTTCTAGTAAAATTCATTTTAATTAGTAATTACTTACCTGCTATCGGTAAGTCCCACCTCCCACCCGGCTCTTCGTCTAATATTTTCATATTGTTTATTGGAATAAGAGTGATTCTGGGTAATATCCCGTTTTGGTTATACGGCTACACGGCACTATGTGACCGTTCTGACCTGACCGACGGGTTTATGAAAAGTGTGGGATTCTTTGAACAGAAAGTTTCCGGATGAATTACGATCCTTCGGATTAGGTAAGTAATATGATAGCAGGTACGTAATTACTAATTCAAATGAATTTTACTAGAAAAATTTGTTTTAATCCTGTCTAAGGTAAAAAAAATAATAATTCAAAGAGAAGCATAAGGGGACATTGTGTTTCTGACAAACACATCTCTTGTTCATTATATCTTTAATTTCAAGCTATTTAGTTGTTACATGTTGAACAGGGTTTGTATTCAACAAACAATTGTTAGACATTAAGTCTGGGAATCAATAATAATCTTCGAATTGGAATATGAAAGAATTACTTCAATAGTTACTCTAATTTTGCCTTAACTACCTCTATCTACATAATAATTCAGGCAAACCATTTATTTAAGAACATTATCACCAGTATTGGTGGTGGCCTGTATATATTTAAACGCTAAATTTATGTTTTACTGCAGCTGCAGCGGCGACAGCACGAACAAGAGCAGTTGAGGGCGGTGTCGGAGGGCTCCCAGCCGAGCATCGAGGAGCATCTTGGGAAGCTCGAAAACATTGTCACCTCTCGAGTCGAGCGCCTCTTTAACCAGCACTCACAGAAAGAAGGTACCCTTATAAACTGTTGTGGTTGTTAATGGATTGCCAATCAAAAACAAAGTTTGAAATTGTGAGATAGTACAGGTGTTTTTATCCCCCGCCAGAGGCGGAGGGATATTGTTTTGGCGTTGTCTGTCCGTCCGGCTGTCCGTCCGTCCGGCACTTTTGTGTCCGGAGCCATATCTTGGAACTGCTTTGGCGGATTTCATTGAAACTTCGTATGAGTATATATATGCATAAGAGGATGATGCACGCCAAATGGCATTGTACACCATCTGTTAAAAACAGAGTTATGGCCCTTTGTATCTTGAAAAAATGCTTTTTACTATAGGCACTTTTGTGTCCGGAGCCATATCTTGGAAATGCTTTGGTGGATTTCATTGAAACTTGGTATGAGTATATATATGCATAAGAGGATGATGCTCGCCAAATGGCATTGTACACCATCTGTTAAAAACAGAGTTATGGCCCTTTGTATCTTGAAAAAATGCTTTTTACTATAGGCACTTTTGTGTCTGGAGCCATATCCTGGAAATGCTTTGGCGGATTTCATTGAAACTTGGTATGAGTATATATATGCATAAGAGGATGATGCACGCCAAATGGCATTGTACACCATCTGTTAAAAACAGAGTTATGGCCCTTTGCATCTTGAAAAAATGCTTTTTACTATAGGCACTTTTGTGTCCGGAGCCATATCTTGGAAGTGCTTTGGCGGATTTCATTGAAACTTGGTATGAGTATATATATGCATAAGAGGATGATGCAAGCCAAATGGCATTGTACACCATCTGTTAAAAACAGAGTTATGGCCCTTTGTATCTTGAAAAAATGCTTTTTACTATAGGCACTTTTGTGTCCGGAGCCATATCTTGGAAGTGCTTTGGCGGATTTCATTGAAACTTGGTATGAGTATATATCCCCCGCCTCTTCCGTCTATCCATCTGTCAGTATGTTCATCCGTCCGATTTGCACCCATCCTCAAACAAAGCACATGTTGCGGGGGATATCAATTCTACAAATTTGCTTGTTTTTTGTACATATAGGGGGGTTCTTTGTTTGTAAACAATACAGTACTTTTTTCCATTAAGACATAAGCCAATGGATGCACATGAACATATTGTAAGCCGAGCGGTATCGATGATGTTGCATTTTATTTATTCAGAACTCAAACGCATTAAAAAGAAGTCAGGATGGTTTCTGTAACTATTTATTTATTAGGGCAGAAGCTTAACGTTTGCCATATAAACAGTACTATGAGTGGTTAATTAAACAACAAGTATGATATTAACTATTTGAACAGCAGTTCAGATTAAATAAAGCGATGAAATTAGTCGTCACTCTTTATAGTTATTCTAAATAGTATTTAATGCAGATGCAAAATGTCAGTTAGAACTAGTCAGAACTATGACATACAGATGTAGATTAAACGTAGGTAAGTGAGTCGTATATGTTAGTGTTTACCTTTGTTGGCTTTTGACATCTTAAATGGGTTGTTAAGTAATGAGCGACTATTCTGGGTCAAGTCACTACTGACTAGTGAGTTACGACTGACTTCATCATCAACCACAGCTCTATTTATAAGCAGTTGCTGAGGCTGGGCGTTGCTGGCGACCAATCAGAGCCAGACTTTCATGAAAGTATTTAACTATGTAAAACGGTTTAAGCAACATTAACAACATTTGCATTAACAGCATTGCAAGTCTAACAAGAAAGCATTACATCAATAAAAAGCTCAGAAAATATTATGCATAACTATACAATGCTTTCATTACATTTCTCAATCATAATAATAATATTTCATCTAACAGATAGTGAAAGCAATGCGAAAGCATTGCGCAAAAATACTTGAAATAGTTCCCCACCAGCATTAATATCTGACAGGACTGCTAACTGTATAAGTAACATTGTAACAATAAAACAGTTAACAGGTCATAATACTACACATAAACATTGGGAAAACACATTTCTTCGATAAGATATAACTTATTCGCGTAGAATTAACTTGCTATGTCATAACCTTCGACATTGCAAATGGCGGACATTTTGGAACATTTAACCCGCGTTCGATTCAATGCTGGCGATTCAAATTACAAGTAATGGATATTCAATAATGGAGAAAGCATTAACTGGATTTAACAAACATTTGATAATGGTTGTTAAACCAGATAACAACAAGGAAAATTTGGATTATTAAAGTTTAACAGGTAAGGCATTCTTAAGTGTACATATTTCGGACGTGTATAGTATTCGGATACAGGGTATTACACTTCCCCCACCTTAAAGACATAAACTTCTCCTGAAGTTTGAAGTAAAAATTTAAACTTACAGATATATACAAATTTGAAATGAAAGAATAACAATTACTGAACAATTAACACATTAATAACAATGCATAAATAACACTACATTTCTGTTTCAGGTACAATCAAGTCTTCTCAGTGCTTTGATTTCAGACACAGTTTATGAAGCTCACCCTAGTTTGCAGACTCAAGAACAATTATGCAAGAACTAGTATCACGTAAATGTATTTGTTTTACCCAATTAAAGGTTACGTTCTTTAACAAACAAAAAAAAAGTCAATACAAGTTATTTATTGAAAACAGAATATCTCAAAATATTATTTTAAAACACTTAATTACACATAAACATTTAATCAATTACCATACTTACAATATAGTATGAGCTCATACTTTAAACTCACACACAATAATGTCTATGCAAATAATTAATCAATTTTGAAATGTCAGTTCGCGAGACATCAGCAAACTGGCACATGGCATCAGAGATCACAGGCAGGATTGGAACGAAACGTCAGAAGGCAGGAACAGAGCATCAGGACAGCAACAGGGCATCAGGGTCTTTGGCAGGGCGTCGGTTAACTGTCAGGGCAGCAAGGCAACAGGACATCGGAATCAGGGCAGCAAGGTAGCAGGACATCAAAATCAGGGCAGCAAGGTAACAGGACATCGGAATCAGGGCAGCAAGGTAACAGGACATCGGAATCAGGGCAGCAAGGCAACAGGACATCAAAATCAGGGCAGCAAGGTAACAGGACATCGGAATCAGGGCAGCAAGGTAGCAGGACATCGGAATCAGGGCAGCAAGGCAACAGGACATCAAAATCAGGGCAGCAAGGTAACAGGACATCGGAATCAGGGCAGCAAGGTAGCAGGACAGCGGAATCAGGGCAGCAAGGTAACATAATGGTTTTATTCAGACGTTAGCCTCAATGGGACGGCATCACCTGTGTTAATTCTATGCTTGACCAGATTAGTGAGGCCAATATCCTCTGATGACTGAGAAAATACGTTTTGATATTTACACAGAAGATCAACAAATTCGGATTTTTCCTGATCATTTAAGTGCTGAGAGCTCCTCTCATAGAGGTCAACAAGATGGTCTGGCAAAAATTCTTCATTATGTTGTTCTTGGACACAGGCAACCCTCTCAATAGGCTGCATAGGAGGTTCAAAATAAGACTCACATGTCCCCAGGTTTGTATTTTTATACAGTCTGACAGATGAATTGCCATAGTTAAGTACAGTCATTACTGGATCAGAAGAGATGCTCACAACACCACCCATCAAGCTTATCTCTTTTGTAGCCATCAAATGAAAAGATGGTTCAACCAAACCAAGCTCGGATAAATGCTCTTTTTGTGGAATTTTAATAGGAACCATCATCGTGCTGTTCGCAGGAATCTCAACTGTTTGCTGTAATTCAACTCTACAGATATGCAAAGCCTGACCACCAGTCCACAATGGTACTACATCACCACCCATCATGAGACATGAACGTTTGTAGTTGATGCTATCAACATTAGCCCTCAGAAAATCTTGACCTAATATCCCATCAGCCTCTATGTCACAGACCACAAATGACACAGCAAAACACTCGTTTCCTATAGGAACTAATAGATCAACATTTCCAACAACTCTCATGGCCTCACCGTTTACTGTCTTAAGCACGTTTAATTGGGGACGGACGTGAAAAATGTTCTTAGGATCAAATTTCTTTAAGCTTTTCTCAGACAAGAGAGAAGTTGTAGCACCACAATCTATTAAAAAGTTGATTTCCACCGACCCAACATGAGTCGTCAGGTAAAATCCGTTGTCAAGTTTGTTGAATTGAGATCCCGATCTTGCAGTGTGCACATTATCGGAAGGAATATTATCTTTAGGCCGTCGAAATGACTTCGTCGACTCCTGGCCCGTGGAGCCGACGGCAACTAGTTTTCCTGGTCGTTGGGAGTGGCATTCCTTGTGTAAGTGTGGGTATCAATGGTGTTGGTGCTCGGGACGTTGGAGTCTTGTCGGTCTTCATTGCGCGAACGATTTGCATGTAGCAGTCGCTCATTCACGTATTCTTGTGGCGGTTGGGCATTCTGTTGCCGTCCGTGTTGATGAACATGCGGATATGGACCCCCGTAGTGCGATCGGTTGGTGTTATATGACATGTTCATATGATTGTTCTGCGGTCTAGACTGCGGCTGTGGTCGACCAGATGGGTGTCTAAAATGTGGGCTTTGGCGTCTTGTGTGATTCATGTTTTGTGGGCACGATTTCCAGAAGTGTTCAGTAGAATTGCACCCATAACACTTCTTTGGTACTGATTGTGGAGAATTGCGGGACTCGAGGTTGCTAAGTCTATCGGTTATTTGTTTTAACGCCGATTCGACACTAGTGTCAACATTGCATGCCCTAATATTAGTTGTTGACGTTCCGAGGATGGACTCGTAGCGCTCAATGACGGCTACGGCCTCAATTATGTTAGTGCAGTTACGGTCAATGCATCTGCATTTCATGTCATTGGGGATCAGCTTGTACAGTTGGTGTAACGCTAACTGCTCTTGTGAGCGGTGATCAAATTCACTGTATGCTTTTTGTGCGAGCTGACGTATATCATGTGCTAGCGACGAAATGCTCTCGTCCTTCACACGCCTGCGTTCCTCGAATTTTGTTAACCACATATATTGATGTTTTCCTGCGGTGCCAAATCTATTGTTAAGTCATGAAGACAATATGCGGTAATCGCGGCGTTCCTGTTCTGGGAGAGACATGTAATACGTTCTGGCAGTGCCACGTAAACTGGAGGAAAGCATCAACACTTTAGTTCGCATGTCCCACCCACTCAATTCAGCGCAGTCCTCAAAGTGTGACACGTAAGACTCAAAGGGGCCAGAGCCTTCGTAAGTGTCTGGTTTAACGTGCATGTGGTGTGGTGATGACATGTAGGCGTGTGGAACATTGTCGCCGTGCCCAAATCGTCTATCATTTTGATATGTGACGGGAGTGTCTCTGGTATAGGGGGCGTTCTGTTGTGCTGCGTGCCTGTTGTTATTTGACGCGTCGCGGGTCTCTACACTTCCGGTATACGGAGTGCTTTCATGCACGATGCCCGTGATTATTGGTTGATCACCCCTGCATTCACGTCGAAATATCGGTCTACATTCATTAATATCATTTTCCCTTAGTAAAGACTCCTCGTGTGCGGACCCATGTGTGCGTTGAATATCAAAAGATATATCGGGATCTGGCGAAGAGGCCATGATAAAAAATTGTATTGTGTCTTGAGAGACCAGAAGGTTATTAATCTTATTGTCAATAAACTATTATTTAATTACTGTTGTTCACTTATTATATGACAGTGAAAAAAAATGCAAGGTGTGAGCCGTGGACAGATGCTAAAAATCTATCCGTATCCCACTTCTGACACCAAAATTGTAAGCCAAGCGGTATCGATGATGTTGCATTTTATTTATTCAGAACTCAAACGCATTAAAAAGAAGTCAGGATGGTTTCTGTAACTATTTATTTATTAGGGCAGAAGCTTAACGTTTGCCATATAAACAGTACTATGAGTGGTTAATTAAACAACAAGTATGATATTAACTATTTGAACAGCAGTTCAGATTAAATAAAGCGATGAAATCAGTCGTCACTCTTTATAGTTATTCTAAATAGTATTTAATGCAGTTGCAAAATGTTAGTTAGAACTAGTCAGAACTATGACGTACAGATGTAGATTAAACGTAGGTAAGTGAGTCGTATATGTTAGTGTTTACCTTTGTTGGCTTTTGACATCTTAAATGGGTTGTTAAGTAATGAGCGACTATTCTGGGTCAAGTCACTACTGACTAGTGAGTTACGACTGACTTCATCATCAACCACAGCTCTATTTATAAGCAGTTGCTGAGGCTGGGCGTTGCTGGCGACCAATCAGAGCCAGACTTTCATGAAAGTATTTAACTATGTAAAACGGTTTAAGCAACATTAACAACATTTGCATTAACAGCATTGCAAGTCTAACAAGAAAGCATTACATCAATAAAAAGCTCAGAAAATATTATGCATAACTATACAATGCTTTCATTACATTTCTCAATCATAATAATAATATTTCATCTAACACATAGTGAAAGCAATGCGAAAGCATTGCGCGAAAATACTTGAAATAGTTCCCCACCAGCATTAATATCTGACAGGACTACTAACTGTATAAGTAACATTGTAACAATAAAACAGTTAACAGGTCATAATACTACACATAAACATTGGGAAAACACATTTCTTCGATAAGATATAACTCTTTCGCGTAGAATTAACTTGCTATGTCATAACCTTCGACATTGCAAATGGCGGACATTTTGGAACATTTAACCCGCGTTCGATTCAATGCTGGCGATTCAAATTACAAGTAATGGATATTCAATAATGGAGAAAGCATTAACTGGATTTAACAAACATTTGATAATGGTTGTTAAACCAGATAACAACAAGGAAAATTTGGATTATTAAAGTTAAACAGGTAAGGCATTCTTAAGTGTACATATTTCGGACGTGTATAGTATTCGGATACAGGGTATTACACTATTTCATTAAAAATAATATATTTTCTCGATTTTTTTCTTTAGCCAATGGAAACACATTGACACGTTTGAGTTAAAAATAATCTTATTGCTAAAACTTTATTTTTGTATAAAATCCTTGTTTTTTAGGCTCCCTGGTAGAGTGGTAAAAGCAGTCTCACTGTCCATCTGTCTGTCCCGCATTCTGTTTCTGGTGTATTTTTCCTAACAGCTTCCAGATATTAACCTTATTATTAGTGTATGAGTCTCACTGTCCATCTGTCTGTCCCGCATTCTGTTTCTGGTGTATTTTTCCTAACAGCTTCCAGATATTTACCTTATTTTTTGTGGGTGAGTCTACCTGCATAACTTACTGATCAAGTTTAAATTCTGCTCTGGTCAATTGATTTTTTTGCAAAGTTACTGCCCTTGGACATTTCTCAAGAATAACAGTTTTCCAGAATTTTTTCCAAATGTCTTTCAGATACTTATCTTATTTTTTGTTTTTAAACCTTCCTACATGACTTACAGATCAAGTTCCAGTTTCATTCCGGTTCATTGTGCTTTGACAAAGTAACAGGTCTTGAACCAGTTTTTCTTGAATAACACTTTTGAGGAAAAAAATCCAAAATGCTTTCAGATACTTACATACATGCCATACATCCTGGATCATCCGGGACTGTCCAGGAAATACAGACTCTGTCAAATGTCCCGCATTTGATTAAAAACCTGTATGTTCCTTATCTAGGCATGCGAATCTGTGCTTGCCACTAATATTGCACCGTCTCCAAAGCAATGCCTGTCCGATTAGGCTATGTGTCAAAATCGATCAATTAACGTGGGATCCTGTTATCTTGTTGATTGCCTCGCAATCACAGTCAAACAAAAGGGGTTTATTTGTTGTTAATTGGCTGTTATAACTATGCTCAAATTTTATGGCTGTGTTGTTTTATTCTAGTTTATTTGTCTTGTTCAAAATGATTTTATGTGCATTGATCTTATGGATGTTAAATTTGTTTATTACAGGTAAGCTACAAGAGTAAACCTAATTAGATATCACGAAAGAATGCGTACCAAAAATGCATATATATATACATATATATATATCGCTATACGTATACATGTCCCTGACAATTGGCAAAAGTCCCAGAAATTTTAGTACAATGTCCCGGAATCGGTCTGAAAATTTATGGCATGAATGGATACTTACCTGATCGTTGGAATGTATGTCTACTTGCATGGTTCTCAGATCAAGGTTGAGCTTTGTTATGGTCTATTGATATTTTACAAAGGTATGAGCCTGGGGCTTTGTGTTTCGCAAACACAGTCTGTGTTCTTGCAGACAGTTTGATTCTATTTGGCGTGTATCACATAATGTATTACAAAAGTAGATATAAACACACCACATATTCCTATTTCTTTCCCACATTTCAGCTCAGCGTGTTCAGGACATACTGCGTCAGTCAGACATCCGGGACGAGAGGAAGCACGAGAGGCTCTGTACCTCGGTCACCGCCACCATCACCACCAACGTGAATACCCAGCTGGAGAAACTTGTGAGGAGCACTGTAGTGCCCAGTAAGTGTGTAGAGAACTTATGCAGTGTTTTTTTTTCATTCAAAATTGAGTCCAGTTATCGGCCCGATTTCAAATGAAAAAAGTATATATTTTTCCCAAATGAGAGCTAAAAATGGAAGGTTTAAAAAAATATCTCTCAATATTGTGTTCAACTTCAATCCATATTAGTTCAACCTCAGTAAATATAATAGTGAAAACTCTTGTATTCTCTATTTTTTGCAAACAACAAAAAAACTTTTTTCCCAATTTAAGTCAAAACGTCGCAAATATCCCAATTGGGACCCGGCCCAATTCCCAGAATGGTTAAAAAAAACACTTAATGAAAGATCTAGTGTATAGAACTTTTGGAAAGATCTTGTGTGTATATAAATTATGGAAAGATCTACAGTGTATAGAACTTATGGTAAGATCAAGAGTGTATAGAGCTTAATGAAAGATATAGAGTGTATAGACCTTTTGGAAAGATCTTGAGTGTATATAAATTATGGAAAAATCTACAGTGTAGAACTTATGGAAAGATCTAGAGTGTATTGACCTTTTGGAAAGATCTGGAGTGTATTGAACTTGTGGAAAGATATAGAGTGTATAGAACTTATGGAAAGGTCTAGAGTGTATAGAACTTATGGAAAGATCTAGAGTGTATAGAACTTCTGGAAAGGTCTAGAGTGTATAGAACTTTTGGAAAGATTTAAAGTGTATAGAACTTATGAAAAGGTATAGAGTGTATAGAGCTTATGGAATGATCTAGAGCAAAATATCAGGGTACTGCCCCAGCGAGAGATTTTATGCCCCCCTTCGAAGAAGAGGGGGTATATTGTTTTGCACATATAGTCCGTCCGTCGGTCCACCAGATGGTTTCCGGATGATAACTCAAGAACACTTGGGCCTAGGATCATGAAACTTCATAGGTTTATTGATCATGACTGGCAGATGACCCTTATTGATTTTCAGGTCACTAGGTCAAAGGTCAAGGTCACAGTGACTCAAAATAGTAAAATGGTTTCCGGATGATAACTCAAGAATGCTTTGGCCTAGGATCATGAAACTTCATAGGTACATTGATCATGACTGGTAGATGAACCCTATTGATTTTCAGGTCACTAGGTCAAAGGTCAAGGTCACAGTGACTCTAAATAGTAAAATGGTTTCCGGATGATAACTCAAGAATGCTTACGCCTAGGATCATGAAACTTCATAGATACGTTGATCATGACTGGTAGATGACCCCTATTAATTTTCAGGTCACTAGGTCAGAGGTCAAGGTCTCAGTGACTCGAAACAGTAAAATGGTTTCCTGATGATAACTCAAGAATAGTTAGGCCTAGGATCATGAAACTTTATAGGTTCATTGATCATGACTGGCAGATGACCCCTATTGATTTTCAGGTCACTAGGTCAAAGGTCAAGGTCACAGTGACAAAAAACGTATTCACACAATGGCTCCCACTACAACTGACAGACCATATGGGGGGCATGCATGTTTTACAAACAGCCCTTGTTCTTCTTTAGCAGGGTCCTTATTAAGGATCCTTCATGCAAGAGAAAGGCCCCTTCCTTAAAATGAATTTCTTTAAAATTATGCAATTTTCCCCTTGCTTTGGGAAATTCTTTCCCCTTGCTCAGTTTTGTTGGTAATTTTTTCCCTAAAATGGAAGGCCAGACCCTTTCCCCATATCAAGAAAAAAGCCCAGCCTGCACTAAGAGCGGGGTATACAGGATCCATTTGGTATTTTTTATGCCCCCCTTCGAAGAAGAGGGGGTATATTGCTTTGCTCATGTCGGTCGGTCTGTCAGTCGGTCGGTCTGTCGGTCCGTCAACCAGGTGGTTGTCAGATGATAACTCAAGAACGCTTGGGCCTAGGATCATGAAACTGCATAGGTACATTGATCATGACTCGCAGATGACCCCTATTGATTTTGAGGTCACTAGGTCAAAGGTCAAGGTCACAGGTGAAGGTCACAGTTACTGGAAATAGGCGTTTTAAGGATTTAGCATGGTTCAAACAAGGGAAACAACTACCGTTTATGCATGTTCTTTTTGTTACAGCATTTGCCTCCCTTGTAATATATTTAAATTTTACACCACCACCACCACCACCACCACCACCACCACCATGGCTGCTACTACAACTTATAGCCCATATAGGGGGGCATGCATGTTTTACAAACAGCCCTTGTTTTTGTCAGTACCTCAGCGATTTCTGTCATGATATCTTCAGATTGGGAATTATAGGTTCAATTGCTTAGTATGCATTTCACAAACCAAGTCAAATATCCATTTACAGTCATTTTTGCATGAAATGTTCAGTTTAAGTGCTCATTTTATTTGTCCACATGCATTTAATGCACTTTGGAACAGAATTTACAAAATTGTCCTTTCTTTTGGGAAATTTTCAGATGGGAATTTGTAGTTTTTCCTCAATTGGAAATTTTGTTGTTTTTTCTCAATTGGGAAAGAACCTTTTAAGGGCATTATATAAAGAGGAAAAATAATTGCTGGAACAAACCCAAACTTGTCTGACAAAGTTCTTCTACCCCTTCCAACACACAAGATTCAAACTGTCCTTTATTGTTCCTTATTTCTTGTTATGCATGGATATGCATTTTTTTCAATCCTGCATTATAAAAAGAACGAAGTTTAAATTACATAATAATTTCAACTTTCAACCACATATTGTGATCTGCTAATTTCAGGAAAAAACTAAAATTACAGTTGATGAACAAATATTCCATGTTTAGCTCATCTATTTTTATGCCCCGGATCAAATGATCGGGGGTATATTGTTTTTTGCCTGTCTGTCTGTCTTTCTGTCTTTTTGTATTTCTGTCTGTCATTCGGTCCCAAAACTTTAACCTTACAGTAAAGTTTTGCAATAACTTTTGAAATATTGAACATAGCAACTTGATATTTGGCATGCATGTGTATCTCATGGAGCTGCACATTTTGAGTGGTGAAAGGTCAAAGATCATCTTTCAAGGTCAAAGGTCAGAAATTTAAAACTTTAATATCGTAAAGTTTTGCAATAACTTTTGAAATATTGACCTTGCAACTTGATATTTGGCATGCATGTGTATCTCATGGAGATGCTCATTTTGAGTGGTGAAAGGTCAAGGTCATCCTTAAAGGTCAAAGGTCAAAAATGTTAAATTTTAATATAGTAAAGTTTGGCAATAACTTTTGAAATATTGAACATAGCAACTTGATATTTGGCATGCATGTGTATCTCATGGAGCTGCACATTTTGAGTGGTGAAAGGTCAAGGTCAACATCATCCATCAAGGTCAAAGGTAAAAAAAAAAATTGCGGCGCATTAGGGAGCATTGTTTTTCTGACAAACACATCTCTTATTTAATAAAAGAATTATTAACTCATCTATTTTTTTTTTTAATGATGAGCATTTGTCATCAACTTGGCGTCGGCATCCGTTTAAGTTTTGTGTTTAGGTCCACTTTTCTCACAAAGTATCAAAGCTATTGCATTCAAACTTGGTACATTTACTAACTATCATGAAGGGACTGGGCAGGCAAAGTTAGATAACTCTGGCGTGCATTTTGACAGCATTATGTGTCCTTTTCATACTTAGAAAATTGAAAATTTGGTTAAGTTTTATGTTAAAAGTCCTTCATAAAGAATCAAAGCTATTGCATTCAAACTTGGTACACTTACTTACTATCATGAGTGGACTGGGCAGGCAAAGTAAGATGACTCTGGCGTGCATTTTGACAGAATTATGTGCCCTTTTAATACTTAGAATATTAAAAATTTGGTTAAGTTTTGTGTTTAGGTCCACTTTATTCCTAAAGTATCAAAGCTATTGCTTTCATACTTGCGACATTTACTTACTATCATAAGGGGACTGTGCAGGCAAAGTTATGTAACTCTGACTGGCATTTTGACAGAATTATGGCCGCTTCATACTTAGAAAATGGAAAATTTCGTTGAAGTTTTGTGTTTATGGCCGCTTTACTCCTAAAGTATCATAGCTATTGCTTTCAGACTTGGAACACTCACAAACTATCATAAGGGGACTGTACGGAGCAAGTTGCCTAAATCTGGTTGTCGTTTTGACTGAATTAGGGCCCTTTTTTTACTTAGTTACTTTGAATATATGGTTAAATATGTGTTTACATCCACTTTACTTCTAAAGTATCAAGGCTATTGCTTTCAAACTTCAAATACTTTCATACTATTATGAGGGTACTGTACCTGGCAAGTTGAATTTTACCTTGACATTTGAATGACCTTGACTCCCAAGGTCAAATAATTACATTTTGCAAAAATTGCCATGACTTCTTTATTTATGATCAGATTTGATTGATACTTTGACAAAACAACTCTTACATGACATACTACAATCGACTCCACCCATGCCCCCCGAATCCCCCCCCCAAAAAAAACAAAAAAAAAACAATTTTTGTTTTTCATTTTTTTTTTTTTGGAAAGATAATCTTATTAATGCCCACACCCTCACACTATACCCCCCCCCCAACCCCACCCATACCCCCCCCCAATTTTTTGGGGGGAAACATTATTTTTATTATTTTATTTTTGATAGACCGTCCAAAAAAATAAATAAATTGTTTTTGCATTTTTATTTCTTATTTTTGGAAGATAATGTAATAAATGACCACACCCCCACACTATACACCCCTCTCCACCCCAACCATCCATCTTTTTTGATTGAAGTATTGAGATAGTTCCCTTCACCTTTAAAAAGATAAATAGATGAGCGGTCTGCACCCGCAAGGCGGTGCTCTTGTTAAGATTTTCATATTTAAATGTAGAAAAAGTTAGATTTTATCCGTCTGGTTTTAAAATCAGTCCTTAATTGACTGTATTGCGTCTATTGCCTATTTCATATTTTATGAAAGAGCCAGCGTGCAGCTATAGAAAAACTTATTGATTCAGATATAACCAAAGTACTAGAGCCAGTGCGAGATCAGATCCACCATGACATGGCACAGAAGTTAACAGCCACGGACTCCCTGCTGAAGGACAATATCTCAAAGATGGTTCGATCAAGGGTAGGTAGTTATGCTTTTTACCCTTTCCTGCTCAGAAGCAAATTGAAAATGGCTATGCAACCAGCATAAAAACCAGAACAGCTTGCGAGTAACTGGCAGTCTGTTCAGGTTTAATGCTGTTTGATGCTTATTTGTAACTTAGGATTGGAAATTATTCCTTTCTTATAGGAGTCTTGTAAGAAAGGTTTAAAGTCAATTTGATTGTGTAAGGGACTAACTATTTGTGTTAAGCCTTCACTTCAATATGCATTTTGACGCATTTGCAGTCCCTTAGAAAATCAAATTAAATTTCAGACCCTTTGTACAAGATTCAAGTTTATAAGGCTTCATTTCCAACTGTAAGGTATTGAAGAGCAGCAAACAGCATGAAACTATTACACACTTTCCCTTCCCTTCTGAGCGGGAAAGGATTAATTGGGAAGATACCTTTAGCTTTTTGAGGTCAATAGGTCAAAGGTTAACAGCACATGGGCTGTTAACAGAGAATTTGTTCACAGACCATTTCTACAAAAGGCTTTTGTTGACACTCAAACATTTTTCTGGCTACTTGGGAGGAAAGGGAGATGACTATACATAGAGCTCAAATGTCAAAGTCACAGGGACTTGTAGCAAGAGATGGGTCTCAGTGGGATATCGTGAGAATGCTTTGAACTACAATCATCTAAACTGGTATGCTGGTTATTTACAAGAAAAGTAAGAAGCCTTTTGATTTAGAGGTCAACCATATGGGAGGTCAAGGTCACAGGGGCTTGTATATTTAAACCATTTCAAAACGGATATGTATTTGCACACATTTGTAGTCCCTTAGAAAGTTCTATTTAATTTAAAACCTTTTTTTACTAGATTCAAGTTTTAAAGGCTTCATTTCGAACCCTTATATACTGATGAGCAGCAAACAGCATAAAACCTGAACAGACTGCGAGTTACTCGCAGGCTGTTCTGGTTTTATGCTGTTTGCAGGTAGCCATTTTCACTTTGCAACTGAGTTGGAAAGGGTTAAATCATTTCCAAACGCCAACCATCAAGACCGTACGAGTTGCTGTTCACCTTGCCAAACAGGCTCTGATACTGACAGTGTGCTGTCATCAACAGCAAATTGTCAAAACCATGGGATTAGCTGCAGGCAAGGCAATACAGGCTCCAATTAAGGCAACAAACAGGTAGGTCGTTCAAAATCTTGTGATCCAGTCATTCAATATTGATACTGTGTACATTTTATATCAACAGCAAACCGTGGAGGCCATAGGAGTAGCAGCAGGCAATGCCATTCAGGCCCCAATACAGGCAGCGTACAGGGAGGCCTTCCAGAATCTCGTGATACCGTCCTTTGAGCGTGCCACACAGAATATGATGCAGCAAGTCACAGAGAACTTTCAGAGGGGCACCAAAGAATGTACGAGATATCGCTTTATTGTCAATATAGACTTCCACCGATGAGACATGATATCTCTTACTGGCCCCATCATTATTTGTAAATTGTCAAAGAAAACCTTCATCAATTAAACTTAACTTTATTAAATCATTGCTGACATAACAGTTGTAACACACAGTAAAGTGTCATCATTTATTGTAATGATGTCATTTGATGTTCATTATTTTTTTCTGCCATTTTTAACTCATCTAATTACAAAGTTCTCAGGTTGAGCTATTTTAGTTATCCTATCTCATTATGTGTAAACTCAAGCCGCCATAGGCGTGTGTTGTGTTTCATACGTCGTCATCATTTGCATGTAACTTATTTACACATCACATTTTTCATTCAATCTTGATTACACTTTTTCAGAAATGTTCATCTTGACAATATTTATGATGAGGTAGAATCTGGATCACATGTGACAAAAAACTGTCACCTGCTTAGAAAACCCTTGATACTACTCTAGAGGCCATATTGATGATCAGTTTTAGCTATTATATATGAAATATATATAGTGGAGCTATCCTACTCATCCCGGCGTCGGCAAAACCGTCTGCGTTTCCGTTAGCGTCTGCGTTACCGTGCAAATGTTAAAGTTTTTGTACTACCCCAATTATTTTCATTGTCCCTTGACATATTGTTTTCATATTTTGCATACTTGTATACCAACAACATTACCACACCCCACATTATACCCCCCTCACTCATTGTGAGATTTTAAAATCATTTGGCACATTTGTTCACCATCATTGGAAGGTGTGTCGCACAAAAGAATTACATCAATATCTCCAAGGTCAACACAACTAAAAATAGATTGATTTTTGAAACAAGGGGGGTAACTAAGAACAATCAGTAACAATGAACATTTTGATTTAGAAATCAAGGTCGCCACGAGTAAAAATAGATTGAATTTTACACAAGGGGATAACAATGCACATTTTAAATTGTCTCCCTTTATCAGACTTTTTTTTCAAATTGAAAACCTGGTTTTGTGACAATTTTGGCCCTTGATTTTTAAGGGAGGGGGGGGGGGGGCTGTATGAAAACTATCAGCTGTTGAATAATTCGTGTTTGTAAAATTCATTGTCTTGAATTTTTTATTTTATCAAACCAAATATATTCATCCAATTGATGCAGGGTAAATTATTTGTTTTCTTGGTGATTATGTTTGCAATCAAATATGGGGAACCAAATTTAATCTCACCATTTCATAATCTTTTCCCCACACTGAAGTAAAGTGAACATGGCTGTATTAAGCCAAGATAAAACCAGAACAGTCGGCAAGTATAACTCGCAGTCTGTTCAGGTTTTACGCTGTTTGCTGCTCATCAGGATCTAAAGGTTGGAAAAGCAGCTATTCAACTTATATCTTGTAAGAAGAGTCCTAATTTTAATAGTATTTTTTAAGGGACTACAAACTCGTCAAAGTGTGTATCTGAGATGGAAAGGATTATGAATATGTATGTGCCCCAACCGGGCTAAATGCACGCACATTAAGTGTCCTCCCAGATTAGCCTGTGAAGTTCACATGAATAACATTTTCCCCATTGACTGGATTTTTGTTAAGAAAAGACTTCCTTTAAATGATTTTTTTTAAAAGGTGCTGTTCCCTAATTAGTATGTGCAGACTGCATAAGCTAATCTGGGAAGACACTTGATTCACATGCATTAGGCTCAGTTTTTTGGAGGCTCATATTTACATGCCCCATTGCAGACACACGTCAGTTGGAGTCCCACCTGGAAGGTGTGCGACAGAAGCACCTGGAGTCTCGAGACCCAGTCGTGGCCGAGCTGCGCAGGCTGACAGAATCATTTCAGACGTCAGCCGAGCAACTACAGTCTCACGTCCTCGCCACCATACAGAGTCAGCTCAACAACGAGGTCCAGAAGTCTATGGCTCGGTATGTATTTGGGCTGCGCTCTAGAAAAGCAAGGCTTTATTCATTTGCCTTAAGTGTCAACCCAGATAAGTCTGCACAGGCTAATCAGGAATGACACTTTATGCTCTGTATGTGCTTGAGCCAGGCTCATTTCAACCAATCGGGTTTGAAGAATGTCTGAAACATTCTTATTTTAACCAATCAGGTTGCAAAAGTCTCTACACATGCTCATTTCAACCAATCTAGTTTGAAGAATCTCTGAAACATGTTAATTTTAACCAATCAGGTTTCAAGAGTCTCTTCACATGCTTATTCCAACCAATCAGGTGTGAAGAATCTCTAAAAGCATGCTTATTTTAACCAATCAGGTTGTAAGAATCTCTGACACATGCTTATTTCAATCAATCAGGTTGCAAGAATCTCTGACACATGCTTATTTCAACCAATCAGGTTTGAAGAATCTCTTAAGCATGCTAATTTAAACCAATCAGGTTGCAAGAGTCTGTATACATGTTCATTTCAACCAATCAGGTTTGAAGAATCTCTGACACATGCTTATTTTAACCAATCAGGTTGTAAAAATCTCTGACACATGCTCATTTCAACAAATCAGGTTGCAAGAATCCCTGACACATTCTTAATTTAACCAATCAGGTTGCAAGAGTCTGTCCACATGCTCATTTTAACCAATCAGGTTGCAAGAATCCCTAACACATGCTCATTCAACCCATCAGGTTGTAAACATCTCTGACACATGTTCATTTGAACCAATCAGGTTGCAAGAATCCCTTACACAGTATGTACGAGAGGCAGTCCGTGAGGAGGTGACATCCTCCATGAAGGAGCAGGGAACCAAGATTAGCGACAATGTGATGCTCGCCATGCGCTCAGGGGCAGTAACTCCCATGAGGACGACCCCTGACCCCCAGATGGAGAAGACTCATATTCTGAACCTGCTTCGACAGGGCCAGCTGAACGCCGCTTTTCAACAGGTAAGTGTGAGGTTAACCAGGGCTTATTTTCCAGCCTTTGGCCCCTTAATATGTGAAAAATTGATATATGGCAAACTTTTCAAGGTTGTGAAAAAAGTGAGTTGCATCTTTTCAGAATTGTGAATAAATGAGTCGCAAACTTTAATAAATTTTGAAAGTTTGAGTCACAAACTTGTAAAAATTTGAGTCACAACTTCTCAAATCTGTGAAAACGGCCATTCTGTAAGAAGGAAAATTCGTAGACTGGTGTTTTTAAATGTTAATTTTTTTTTTAAAGGGTGGTATCTTGGATGAAGGGCCACCTATTAACTATACCAGTTTACGTCAGGGGCAGCTCTGCGTCACTTTTAAACAGGTGTGAGGAAGACTAGTGTTCTTCAAGTGTGAACATTTGATCAGTCTGCACAGGCTAATCAGGGATGACACTTTCTCCCTAAATTGATTTTGGCTAAGAAGAGACTTCCTTTAAACTAAAAATATCCATTAAAGCAAAAATTATCCCTGACTGCTTAGGCTATCTGGGATGGCACTTATTGCACATGCATTAAGCCCAGTTTTCCCAGAACCAGACATTCATAAAAAAAGTTTATAATGTGCCCTTTAGGGGCTGTAATTCTGATAAGGGCAACATGAACTTTATGTTACGAGACAGTCAGCCATATGCCGCTTTCCAATGGGTAAGTTTTAGGTGTAGATATCATCTAATGAAATCAAACATAGCTTTCCCTACACTCATGGGCTATAACTCTTTTGAGGGCAACAGATATACAGAACCAGCAAAGGCAATGCAAACGTAGGTGGGAACCAGCTAAGGCGATTCAAGTGTAGGTGAGAACCAGCTAAGGCAATTCAAGTGTAGGTGGGAACCAGCTAAGGCAATTCAAGTGTAGGTGGGAACCAGCTTAGGCAAGTCAAGTGTAGGTGGGAACCAGCTAAGGCAATCAATTGTAGGTGGGAACCAGCTAAAGCAATTCAAGTGTAGGTGGGAACCAGCTAAGGCAATTCAAGTGTAGGTGAGAACCAGCTAAGGCAATGCAAGTGTAGGTGGGAACCAGTTATGGCAATGCAATTGTAGGTGGGAACCAGCTAAGGCAATGCTAGTGTAGGTGGGAACCAGTTACGGCAATGCAATTGTAGGTGGCAGCTTATGGAATGCAAGTGTAGGTGGGAATAATATTGGTGTTCTATAAGAATGAAGCTAGAAATAAATGGAAATATATAAAGGCAGCAATATATGGTAGGGGTCTTTGTTTGAGTTATTGCACTGTCCCTTCCAATCCAAATATTGAATCTTTGTAAGGATATATATATTTATATTGCTTATAGCAAAATTGAAGTAAATCTTGTTTTTCAATGCTGGTTGTTGACAACAGTTTACTGCAGAAAACTTTTTTGAAATCCTTGGGCTGATTTTAACGAAACCATGCAAGAAAGTTTCTGGGATGGTCTCATGTGAATTAAAATATGGCTTAAGTTCTCTAACATGAGCTGCACTCTGGGAAAACAGGGCTTAATGTATGTAAGTAAAGTGTCATCGCTGATTAGCCTGTGAAATCTGCACAGGAAATCGGGGATGACACTATCCCCTTTTGTGGTATTTTTTATTAAATGAAGTATCTTCTTAATGAAAATCTTGTCTAGGCGGAAAGGGTCGTCCCTGATTTGCCTGTATTGTCTAGGCGGAAAGTGTCGTCCCTGATTTGCCTGTATTGACTAGGCGGAAAATGTCGTCCCTGATTTGCCTGTATTGTCTAGGCGGAAAGTGTCATCCCTGATTTGCCTGTATTGACACTTAATG
This sequence comes from Dreissena polymorpha, assembly GCF_020536995.1. Taxonomy (NCBI): domain Eukaryota; kingdom Metazoa; phylum Mollusca; class Bivalvia; order Myida; family Dreissenidae; genus Dreissena; species Dreissena polymorpha. The sequence continues at coordinate 108,012,974 of NC_068357.1, read as the reverse complement.
CTAGGCGGAAAGTGTCGTCCCTGATTTGCCTGTATTGACTAGGCTGAAAGTGCTGTCCCTGATTTGCCTGTCTTGACACTTTTCTAGGCGGAAAGTGTCGTCCCTGATTTGCCTGTATTGACACTTGTCTAGGCGGAAAGTGCCGTCCCTGATTTGCCTGTATTGACACTTTATGCACACTTGTCTAGGCGAAAAGTGTCGTCCCTGATTTGCCTGTATTGACACTTGTCTGGGCGGAAAGTGTCATCCCTGATTTGCCTGTATTGACACTTGTCTAGGCGGAAAGTGTCATCCCTGATTTGCCTGTATTGACACTTTATGCTAGGCAGAAAGGGTCGTCCCTGATTTGCCTGTATTGACACTTTATGCTAGGCAGAAAGGGTCGTCCCTGATTTGCCTGTATTGACACTTTATGCTAGGCAGAAAGGGTCGTCCCTGATTTGCCTGTATTGACACTTTATGCTAGGCAGAAAGGGTCGTCCCTGATTTGCCTGTATTGACACTTGTCTAGGCAGAAAGGGTCGTCCCTGATTAACCTGTATTGACACTTGTCTAGGCGGAAAGTGTCATCCCTGATTTGCCTGTATTGACACTTTATGCTAGGCAGAAAGTGTCGTCCCTGATTTGCCTGTATTGACACTTTATGCTAGGCAGAAAGTGTCATCCCTGATTTGCCTGTATTGACACTTTATGCTAGGCAGAAAGTGTCGTCCCTGATTTGCCTGTATTGACACTTTATGCTAGGCAGAAAGTGTCGTCCCTGATTTGCCTGTATTGACACTTTATGCTAGGCAGAAAGTGTCGTCCCTGATTTGCCTGTATTGACACTTTATGCTAGGCAGAAAGGGTCGTCCCTGATTTGCCTGTATTGACACTTTATGCTAGGCAGGAAGGGTCGTCCCTGATTTGCCTGTATTGACACTTTATGCTAGGCAGAAAGTGTCGTCCCTGATTTGCCTGTATTGACACTTTATGCACATGCATTCAGCACAGTTGTCCCAAAATGAGGCTCATATAAAATAATTAATAACGTAATCTCTTCAATTTCCAGGCGCTGTCGGCGGCCAACCTGGACCTGGTAATGAGCCTGTGCGAGGTGGTGAATCCCTCGCAGGTGTTCAACCAATCACCGTGTCCCCTCCAACAGCCTGTCCTTTTGTCCCTCATACAGCAGCTATCTGCTGAACTGGAGAACCACACAGAACTCAAACACAAGTAGGTGCCCTTTGTTCAGTCGGGAATCTTGCCCAATTAGGAAAGTTGGAGAATCCCCTTTTGACTTTCCCGATCGGGAAATATTGATTGAAAAATTGCCCGATCAGGCAAGAAAACAACCATTTGTAATATACCTTGGCAAAACGTATCTGGGCATCACACAACTCATCCAAGGAACAACTTAAATAACTAAATCCAATCTTTAAACAATTATCTTAAATTTGACCGTAGCGGTTTTTTTTAAATGTTGTTGTTCGGCAGATATTCAAGCCCAAAGTTGAGCAGCTTTTAGCATCTATCAAAATTTTCCACACTTGCCTGTTTTTAGCACAAACTTCCCAGAAGGAGCAAGTCGTCGAGGTTACGATACATTATTTAATCACTTGCCCATTTTGAATTTAGATTTTCCGAACCATTTAATAATCTGGTAAATCATTAAAAAAAGAAGATCTGATGAATTCATGGTTTGTATGCGATCAATTTTTGTTTTGTGCAAACTATAAGATAAAATCGCCATATCCACATATCATCTAGAGAAAGAAACATAGAAAGTTTAGTCTCTAGTTTATAAGGATTTGATGCATTTAAAGATCAAGTGGTCTTGCTAAGTCACTGTAAGCAGTAAAACTGACGAGACTGATAGTACTGATCCAGCATTTTTATGTATTGTTTTTGCCCTGTCTTTTGGTTGGTTTGCGCCAACTTTAACATTTGCAATAACTTTTGCAATATTGAAGATAGCAACTTGATATTTGGCATGCATATGTATCTCATGGAGCTGCACATTTTGAGTGGTGAAAGGTCAAGGTCATCCTTTAAGGTCAAAGGTCAAATATATGGGTCAAAATCACTCATTTAATGTACACTTTTGCAATATTTCAATATTCAAGATAGCAACTTGATATTTGGGATGCATGTGTATCTCATGTTATGTCCCCCACTATAGTAGTGGGGGACATATTGTTTTTGCCCTGGCTGTTGGTTGGTCTGTTGGTTGGTTTGCGCCAACTTTAACATTTGCAATAACTTTTGCAAAATTGAAGATAGCAACTTGATATTTGGCATGCATATGTATCTCATGGAGCTGCACATTTTGAGTGGTGAAAGGTCAAGGTCATCCTTCAAGGTCAAAGGTCAAATATATGGGTCAAAATCGCTCATTTAATGTACACTTTTGCAATATTTCAATATTCAAGATAGCAACTTGATATTTGGCATGCATGTGTATCTCATGGAGCTGCACATTTTGAGTGGTGAAAGGTCAAGGTCATCCTTCAAGGTCAGAGGTCAAATATATGTTGCCAAAATCGCTCATTTTATGAGTTCTTTTGCAATATTGAAGATAGCAACTTGATATTTGGCATGCATGTGTATCTCATGGAGCTGCACATTTTGAGTGGTGAAAGGTCACGGTCAAGGTCATCCTTCAAGGTCAAATATATGGGTCAAATTTGCTCATGTAATGTCACTTCTGCAATATTGAAGCTAGCAATTTTATATTTGACATGCATGTGTATCTCATGGAGCTGCACATTTTGAGTGGTGAAGGGTCAAGGTCATCCTTCAAGGTCAAACATCATATACGGGGACATAGTGTTTCACAAGCACATCTTGTTCATATTAAATGTCGTCAGAGTAGGGTCAATAGTTTGCTAGAATTCTTCATTCATTGGGCCGGGAATAGGAAATAGATTAATGGAGAAATTTCATTATCGCACATCTTGGGGCGTATCTGATAAAAATAAATGTATATAATCAGCCCTTAATACATGGTACGTGTAAGCAACTCGTGTATAACATTTCTGAGGACATGTATATCTACTATCTACTGTATATCTACTAGTTTATGACAATCTAGTGGACCATCTGAATAGTCTTTGTAGTGCATGGGGAATAGTAGGAAAGGCTAACAAAACATTTGCTACATCTGATGTTCTTTTTCTATTAATATTTTCAATCTTATACAATCTAGTGCGATGCCTTTCATAGCAATTCTTGTACGAAAACAGTTTTGCGCAATTATTATCCCCACGCTTTTTGAAAAAAAGGTGGGGATATTGTGGTTATCTCCGCCGTCCGTCCGTCTGTCCGTCCGTCTGTCCGTCCGTCTGTCCGTCCGTCCTGGCCACTATCTCCTCCTACACTAAAAGCACTAGAACCTTGAAACTTACACACATGGTAGCTATGAGCATATGTGCGACCCTGCACTATTTGGAATTTTGATCTGACCCCTGGGTCAAAAGTTATAGCGGTTGGGGTGGGGCCGCGTCAGAAATTATCACTCATTTTTTTAGGTTATTTTACATTTACTTCTTTATTTCTACACCGATTCACTTCAAATTGATACTGGACCTCCCTTATGACAATACGGTCAATCTCAACCATGCATGGCCCCATTCCCAACCCTGGGGCGCCCCGCCCACATAGGCCACACCCACCAAAAATTTCCATTTACTATAATTTTTTCATTTCTACACGGATTCACTTCAAATTGATACTGGACCTCTCTTATGACAATACGGTCAATCTCAACCATGCATGGCCCCATTCCCAACCCTGGGGCGCCCCGCCCACATAGGCCACACCCACCAAAAATTTCCATTTACTATAATTTTTTCATTTCTACACGGATTCACTTCAAATTGATACTGAACTTTTGTTATGACATTAGGGTCAATCTCAACTATGCATGGCCCCAATCCCAACCCTGGGGCGCCCGCCCACAAAGGCCACACCCACCAAAAAATTCCCATTTACTATAATTTTTTCATTTCTACACGGATTCACTTCAAATTGATACTGAACTTCTCTTATGACATTAGGGTCAATCTCAACTATGCATGGCCCCATAACCAACCCTGGGGCCCCGCCCACATAGACCACACCCACCCAAAATTGCCTTTACTATAATTTCTTCATTTCTACACCGATTCACTTCAAATTGATATTGAACTTCTCTTATGACAATACAGTCAATCTCAACTATGCATGGCCCCATTACCAACCCTGGGGCGCCCCGCCCACATAGACCACACCCACCCAAAATTGCCTTTTACTATAATTTCTTCATTTCTACACCGATTCACTTCAAATTGATACTGAACCTCTCTTATGACAATACGGTCAATCTCAACTATGCATGGCCCCATTACCAACTCTGGGGCCCCGCCCACATAGACCACACCCGCCCAAAATTGCCTTTTACTATAATTTCTTCATTTCTACACCGATTCACTTCAAATTGATACTGAACTTCTCTTATGACAATACGGTCAATCTCAACTATGCATGGCACAATTACCAACCCTGGGGCGCCCTGCCCAGATATGTCACACCCACCCAAAATTGCCTTTTACTATAACTTCTTCATTTCTACACCAATTCACTTCTAATTGATGATGAACTTCTCTTATGACAATACGGTCAATCTCAGCTATGCATGGCCCCATTACCAACCCTGGGGCACACCTAGGTCAAACATTCGGCGTGGGGATACGCGTCGGCCTCTGCCGCGCCATTTCTAGTTCGTTTTGTCGTGTTATTGTATTTGTTTTTACTTGCTTGCAATATTATAATGTTCAAGAATGTGAAAAGTTTTTTAAAAAAAGAAGAAAAACAGGATGGACATACTTTAATTACTGAATCTAGAAGTATAAAACTTATAAAACACATAATCGGATGTTGTTTTATGATATTTCATTGAACATATAAAATACGAATACACATACAAATAACAATATACGGAATCATAATCAACACGCGCCAAGGTGACGAAAGCTAATTGAAGCTAAGTTAGCTGAAAGTTGGAGACATAACAAGAATGTGGTTTTGCTTTCTTATTTTATTAAAATGGTGTTTTATTTAATAAGGGCTTCCTGTATACAAATTACCATATTCAAATCCAAGTTCGTACAAAAAGAGATTTTTAACAAAATTATCTTTATTCAGCTTTATTTTTCAAACTTAAATTTAAATTGTGCACTGCAATAGTATGTTGACAATTTATGTTATTAATATAGTACTTTATTGCAAAAACAAACATGAATTAACACAGCAATAGCAAGCGCCTCAACAAAAACTGAAACAAAGCGAAAAAATCTCTCACCATGGAATTTTTTGTTACTGGTATTACTCATAAAAGCTAAAGTCGGAAGTCTTTGTCAGGAAAATCTTCAATTGATCGAATCTTGCTTTTTGTGCTTTATTAGAAGCAAACATGACATCGAACTAGTTTCACTCTTTCTTGATAAAGTTTGCCTTCATAAGCTTTTTCAAAGTGTGCTTTTACAAATAGGCTACATTTTTTTCATTTTACTCCACAAGTTGTTACGGACTCAGGGGTGTGATTAAAGAACCACCACAGGGGAGGAAAATGCCCTACCCCCCTTACAAGGTTCAGATAAACTCTTTGTTTCTATATAGATCAAGCAAAGTTTATAACTATTTGTAAAATTAGTTATACATTGAAAGGGAGGAAATCAGCTTAAAGGAGGAAAAATCACACCCCTGGGACTATAGGATCAAGGTATCGCAAACTTAAGTACATTGAAATGTAAACGCAATTGGTGCACTTTAATATTTAAATAGTGCAGGCTTTGAACTTGTTGTCACATCAAATCAGAACAGTTGACTTCAGTACAAAATGCAAGGCAAAATGAAGCCGAGATTTCTTATGAAAGACCGTTTAAATGAAAGATTCTGGTTGGGGACTGTTTCCGTTTTCTTTCTTTAATTCTATTCTTGTTATAATATTTCAGCTACCGGGTATTCGGTTCTGGATCTTAAACCTTTCAATTTAAGGCATTTTTTTGACATACTTAAAATATTGCAAACTTCTTGGAAGCAGTCATTGAATAACGCAACAAAACAGAAGCAACGCGGTTAAAAAAAAGGAATGGGGTCGCAGACGCGCTTCAGTTTCTTTGCAGCTGCACATAACTTGTTCATTGACCACATGATCCTCTACGGCCAACATACGTTCTATGTGTCATTATGGTGCAGAATACAGCATATTGTTGCATATTAAGTTCTATAGTGCTGATTGGGTTCTTGTCAACAACTATCATGCATAAAAGAGTCTTACTATAGCATCAGCGCGGTTATTTTTGAAAGTGTAACTCTTGTGCAATGTTGACCACACTAGGGTCGCTAGGGACGACCAAGCAAGTTCATAGCGTTTCTTCAGCGTTACTTTGGCATAGGTGTTTCATTAACCGATAGTTGACGCTGCGTTAACGGCGAGTCATTAGTCTGACTTGAATCTTTTCTTGATAGCAGTATCAATCGAAGAGTAAAAAAAATCAGCAACACACAGAGAACATGGTCAAGCTGATGCGGGCTTGCCGGTTGTGTGCACAGAACACAAGCAATATCTCTGTCTGAAGAATATCCTTACTTTGAAAGAAAACAACTACACCAAAGTTTCTTTTTAATTACTGAGTCAGTCACAGTAAGGACCTCAGTTTGGTGTGACGCGGGTCTTACGAATTTCATAGCTGATTATTGTGGCGTTCCATGGAAACGTTTTGAGGAGCATATATTAAAGCGAAACCAATGAACCTGCGTCTTTCTGGTTGAACGTGTCCGTTTTGCGATTATGTCTACTATGATAGTATTTGTTGTGAAATGAATCTACGTTCGCATCGGAAAGCGCTGACAGGCAAAAAATACACCAATTCAATTATTCTTAAATGGTACTGCGCAAATATACTTTATCCATTGTGCGTCTAAGAAAATCTTTCAGTAAAGAATGTATTGGCATTATAACGACATATGGCTTACAAATAATTTGTTTTTGGTCTTCATACTCAAGCCAACGCAGCTACCTCATTGTGCCTCAGCGTGGCTACGACGCATTAGCATATTATATACAAGCAAACTTCTTGAAAAGAGCAACCAATAGTGAGAAGTATTTTAATTGGGAATGTATTTACATGCAAATACAATTAACAGTGGTAGAAAAGAGATGCATCAAACAATGACATACTAATACGATCCGCGTCATGCACAAATGGATCGTAAGTCAAATGCGACCGCACACTCTTGACAGGAGCTACGCTGTCCGCTACGATATCACGCAATATTGTGTGTTTTCATAAGCAGACAAGGCAGCTCCTGACCAGAATGCGCAGATGAGCAGGCTAGTCTGGAGCTCCGCCTGCTGCATATCGCAGAAGACTATTTTCATGGTCAAATGCAATACAAATGGACAAGACGTATTATTCTATTAATACCTCTTTAATCGATATTGATATTTTACACTGTTTTATCGTAAAATAATGCTTGTTAAATTTTTCCTGTCATCTGACGTCTGATTTTCATTTGGAATACCGTTAATTGGACTAAGACCTAATGAGTAATGATAATCAGCAAACAATGCTCTTTCGTTCATGAATATTTTATTCTCAGTATCCATACAATGCCCTGCGATAGGTAATGAGAATTGATAACAATAGGTACCCATACAAACACATGTGAAACTACTTTTAATACAATATAATCTGGACCGTGCTCTGTGAAAAGGGGTCTAATGCATGTGCGTAAAACGTCGTCCCAGATTGCACAGGCTAATCAGGAAAGCCACTCTCCGTGTTTATGATATTTTATGGAGAAAGAAAGTCCATACTTAGCAAAAATCCAGCTTCAACGAAAACTGTTGTCCCTGATTAGCCTGTGTGGACTTCACAGGCATGAAACCCCCTTTTCACGGCTAATATTTATATGTTATTAATTGCAATGAAGTGGTTCATACCTTTTTATCACCAGCAACAGCACGGCGGTTGAACTACAGCACAGTGTAGAATATGCACCCACTCGAGGGTCATTATTAATTTACCACTCCATTTTTGAGTGATCGAAAAACAATGTGTAATTGAAAAAGGGTGATAAGTTTAAAAAATAGTTTTGTACAGTAACCACCTGCATTGATAAACACATAATGATCTAACTTGGATGGGATGGTCTCACAATACTGTGAATGAGATAAGACACGTGTTATTCGGTGACTTGCTCCTTCTGGCAAGTTTGTGTTCAAAACAGGCAAGTGTGGAAAACGTTGATAGATGCTAAAAGTTGCTCAACTTTGGGCTTGAATATCTGCCGAACAACAACATTTTTAGCTCATCTATTTGTTGAAAAGAAATTGAGCTATTGTCATCATCTTGGCGTCGGTGTCCGGTTAAGTTCTGCGTTTAGGTCCACTTTTCTCATAAAGTATCAATGCTATTGCATTCAAACTTGGTACACTTACTAACTATCATGAGGAGACTGGGCAGGCAAAGTTAGATAACTCTGGCTTGCATTTTGACAGAATTATGTGCCCTTTTTATACTTAGAAAATTGAAAATTTGGTTAAGTTTTGTGTTTAGGACCTTTTTTTTCCTAAAGTATCAAAGCTTTTGCTTTCATAATTGCAACACTTTCTAACTATCGTAAGGGGACTGTGCAGGCAAAGTTATGTAACTCTGACTGGCATTTTGAAGGAATTATGGGCCCTATATACTTGAAAATTTTGTAAAGTTTTGTGTTTTGGTCCACTTTACCCCTAAAGTATCATAGATATTGCTTTCATACTTGGAACACTCGCAAACTATCATAGGGGGACTGTACGGAATAAGTTGCCTAAATCTGGTTGTCATTTTGACGGAATTATGGCCCTTTTTTGACTTAGTAACTTTGAATATATGGTTAAATTTTGTGTTTAAATCCACTTTACTTCTAAAGTATCAAGGCTATTGCTTTCAAACTTCAAATACTTTCATGCTATCATGAGGGTACTGTACCTGGCAAGTTGAATTTTACCTTGACCTTTGAATGACCTTGACTCTCAAGGTCAAATTATTAAATTTTGCTAAAATTGCCATAATTTCTTTATTTATGATTAGATTTGATTAATACTTTGACAAAACAACTCTTGCCTGACATACCACAATCGACTCAACCCAAACCATGCCACCCCCCCTCCCCCTGAATCACCCCTCATTCCCCCCCCCCATTTTTTTTTAAAGATCATCTAATAAATGACCACCACACCCTCACACTATACCCCCCCCACCCCCCTCCTCAAAAAATGATTTTTATGCCCCCAGTAGGGTGGCATATAGCAGTTAAACTGTCCATCAGTTTGTCAGCCAGTCTGTCCATCCGTCCGAAAAAAACTTTAAACATTGGCCATAACTTTTTCACTATTGAAGATAGCAACTTGATATTTGGTATGCATGTGTATCTCATGGAGCTGCACAATTTGAGTGGTGAAAGGTCAAGGGCATCCTTCAAGGTCAAATGTAAAATTTATGGTGTTTGTTGGTCCGAAAACTTTATCATTGGCCATAACTTTTTCACTATTGAATGGCCATAACTTTTTCACTATTGAAGATAGCAACTTGATATTAAGCATGCATGTGTATCTCATGGAGCTGAACATTTTGAGTGGTTAAAGGTGAAGGTCAAGGTCATCCTTCAAGGTCAAATGTCAAATATATGGTGTCTGTCCGTCCGAAAACTTTAACATTGGCCATAACTTTTTTAATGTTGAAGATAGCAACTTGATATTTGGCATGCATGTGTATCTCATGAAGCTGCACATTTTGAGTGGTGGAAGTTCAAGGTCAAGGTCATCCTTCAAGGTAAAAAAAATAATTCAAAGCGGCGTTCTCATAAAGCTGCACATTTTGAGTGGTGGAAGTTCAAGGTCAAGGTCATTCTTCAAGGTCAAGGTCATCCTTCAAGTTAAAAAAAAAATCAAAGCGGCGCTATCATGCAGCTGCACATTTTGAGTGGTGGAAGTTCAAGGTCGAGGTCATCCTTCAAGGTCATGTTCTTTTAGTAACTGAACTCAAACACAAGTAGGTGCTTTGTTTTGTTTCTGAACACAAGTACATGCTTTGGTTTGGTTACTGAACTCAAACAAAAGTAGGTGCTTTGGTTTGGTTACTAAACACAATAAAACACATTGTTTGGTGACAGCACACAAGTTGGTACTTGGTATGGTAACCAAACACAATTATGTGCTTTGTATGGTTATTAAACATAAATAGGTTCATTATTTCGTTACTGAACACAATCAGGGGATTTTTTAAGTTACCAGAAACAAGTAAGTGATTGGTTTGGTTATAAAACACAAGTAAGTGCTTTATTTGGTTACCAACAAACACAATAAGGTGCTTTGTTTGGGTAACTGAAAAAAAGTATGTACTTTGTTTGTTTTATCAAACACAAGTAAGTCTTAGGTATTTTATCACACTAGGTCAAAATCGTGTATTCGTTTTTGTAACTACACTGAACTTTACTATGTTTTGTTTCTGTTTTATGAGCCCAAACACCAGTAAGTACTTTATATGTGTCCCAAGCAGAGGTCAAGTTCAAGTATTTGCTTAATTGTTAAGGTAACCTGTCATGATGACATTCTAAACATGTAAATCATGCAATACCCACTTGATATTGTATTCTACGAGAAAGAAAGTCTTTTACTGCAATACAAATACATTTTTGCTCGTGTTTCAGGTATTTAGAGGAAGCAATCATGAATCTAGATCCAAACAACACCATTACCCAAGAACACTTGAATGGGGTCCTCTACTCCCTCAATCAGAAACTGAGAATTTACATCTCGTCTCATCCGAACCAGAAAATCACTCGATCACTGAAAATGTTGCTCATGGCATCCGAATCGCTTGTCAACAGATAGACAATGTTCACCTCTTTGATTTTTTTATTTTGCATATCTTTCAATCTCCTCAAGTATTTTTTTTCAGAGAAAATAAACTTTATTTACCTTGTCAATAAGTATGTGCAGGACAGTCTGCTCCATTCCGTACACAAGATTATGTGTCAGTAGCACAAAATTTGAGTAAATCTCTAAAAGTATTACTCCAACGTATTTCAGGTCAATGCTGGTAATATGTTTAATGCATAGCTTATTTATATAATATGGACAAAAGTTAACGACTTGAGACATCATGTGATACAAAATTGAATACAAATATCGTGTGGACAAACAAAATCATAGAATTTAAAGGGGCATTTATGAAGATAATAATCATTGAATTTTTAAGGGCAGATTTTGCCTGTGAAAAATTAAAGTATTGAATTTAACAGGCCTGTTATCTGGTGAAAAAATCCTTTAATTCAAAGATGCAGTAATCGTATGGAAAAAAATAATCTAAAGGGACAACAAGCAAATGGTCTAATATTATTGAATATTAAAGGGCAATTGCATCATGTAGACAAATATTCAATGAATTTTAAGGGTCTGTTATTTAGTTAAAAAAATTTCAATTTGAAGGGGCTGTTATATGGTCAAAAATGGTTGAATCTCATTGGGCATTTTGATAATTTTGAAAAAAAAAATGATTTAATTGAAAATGCATCTAATTATATTGACAGAAAATCATTGAATTTAAATAGGCACTTTCACATTTTTTGCTTTGAAGAATATTATTTTCCACAGGATGTTCTGTTTTTTACAAACGTTTTGGTTGTTTTCCTGAGGGTTTTTAAAGTGTGGGTAATTAGGGACAAGAAAAGTGTTCATCTGAAAGGCATACTTTATTTATTTTAAACACAAAAGTGCATTGTAAATATCAAAATTGTCCAACCAATTCAGCATTACATACTTACAGTGTTGACAGATTCTATGAATTCTTGTTTTAAAAAAAACTTGTTTAAAGATTTTTGTTAGTTTGTGCCCGTGAGGCTATCCCTTTCAGAATCCTCAGCTTAGTTTTACTTGTTTGATATCAGCCTGGCATGCATTTGCGTCTAAGTTTGTGGTTTGCCCGACATTTTCTTGGATTGAAATAACGTTTTCAGAATGAAAGGTTTGCATCTGCTTAATACTTTGCATGCTGGGAAATTTGTCTTCTGCTGTCTAATCTGCTAACATTTTTTTGATTTTTTTATCAAAGAATACTTTCAGAATAGCAAACAGTTTGGATCCTGATCAGGCGCCACAAAACGTGGCGTCTGATCAGGATCCAAACTGTTTGCAAAGTCCTTTAAAATTTGGTTCCAGCACTGAGAGTTAAAAATGTGATATCATGTTTGATAGATTTACACACCATCGCCTATGTTGATTGATGATATTTTTGATAGTTTGGATAAGAGTTATGAGGCCATAAGTGTATTAATGTATAAAGTAGTAATCATATTTAAATACATTTGGACATGTTATATATTCTATGTTATTTGTCAATTTAAGTTCGACTTGCAGTCAGAAATTCCCAAGTCTCAGTTATTTTTTTAAATGGAAGTTTGTCATAAAAACATTCAAAAATGTGTTGAGGAACAAGACACCAATTTTAAAAGTACACAAGTCTTTTTTAAAGTAAATGAAAAACAAGATTATTTTTTTTAATGATTGTTATATTTTTGGAATATTTTGTTTACTCCATGTAAAAGGTCAGTTGCAAAGAATCCCCATGATATTCAACAAAAGTGTTGTTTGAGGTAAAATATATGCACATGTCATAATGCACTTGTTTTATACTTATCATATTTATTAGCTCATCTATTTTTTGAAAAAAAATTATGAGCTATTGTCATCACCTTGGCGTCGGCGTCGGCGTCGGCGTCGGCGTTGGCGTTGGCGTCGGCGTCCGGTTAAGTTTTGCGTTTAGGTCCACTTTTCTCAGAAAGTATCAATGCTATTGCATTCAAACTTGGTACACTTACTTACTATCATGAGGGGACTGGGCAGGCAAAGTTAGATAACTCTGGCGTGCATTTTGACAGAATTATGTGCCCTTTTTATACTTAAAAAATTGAAAATTTTGGTTAAGTTTTGCGTTTAGTTCCACTTTTCTCAGTAAGTATCAATGCTATTGCATTCAAACTTGGTACACTTACTTACTATCATGAGGGGACTGGGCAGGCAAAGTTAGATAACTCTGGCGTGCATTTTGACAGAATTATGTGCCCTTTTTATACTTAAAAAATTGAAAATTTTGGTTAAGTTTTGCGTTTAGTTCCACTTTTCTCAGTAAGTATCAATGCTATTGCATTCAAACTTGGTACACTTACTTACTATCATGAGGGGACTGGGCAGGCAAAGTTAGATAACTCTGGCATGCATTTTGACAGAATTATGTGCCCTTTTTATACTTAGAAAATTGACAATTTTGGTTAAGTTTTGTGTTTAGGTCCATTTTATTCCTTAAGCATCAAAGCTATTGCTTTCATACTTGCAACACTTACTAACTATCATAAGGGGACTGTGCAGGCAAAGTAATGTAACTCTGACTGGCATTTTGACAGAATTATGTGCCCTTTTTATACTTAGAAAATTGAAAATTTGATTAAGTTTTGTGTTTAGGTCAACTTTATTCCTACAGTATCAAAGCTATTGCTTTCATACTTGCAAGATTTATGAACTATCATAAGGGGACGGTGCAGGCAAAGTTATGTAACTCTGACTGGCATTTGGACGGAATTATGGGCCCTTTATACTTAGAAAATTGAAAATTTGGTTAAGATTTATGTTTTGGTCCACTTTACCCCTAAAGTATCATAGATATTGCTTTCATACTTGGAACACTCACAAACTATCATAAGGGTACAGTAAAAGGACAAGTTGCATAACTCTGGTTGTCATTGTTACGGAATTATGGCCCTTTTTTGACTTAGTAACTTTTAATATATGGTTAAATTTTGTGTTTCGATCCACTCGAAGTATCAAGGCTATTGCTTTCAAACTTCAAATACTTACATGCTATCATGAGGTTACTGTACCTGGCAACTTGAATTTTACTTTGACCTTTGAATGACCTTGACTCTCAAGGTCAAATTATTAAATTTTGCTAAAATTGCCATAACTTCTTTATTTATGATTAGATTTGATTGATACTTTGATGAAACTACTCTTACCTGACATACCACAATAGACTTCACCCAAACCATCCCCCGTGCCCTCCCCCCCTCCCCCGTGCCCTCCCCCCTCCCCCCCCCCTAATTTTTTTTTTTTTTTTTTTTTTTTTTTTTAAGATCATCTCACAAATGACCACCACACCCTCACACTATACCCCCCCCCCCACCCCCCACCCCACCCCCCCCCCCAATTTTTTTTTTTTTTTTTTTTTTTTTTTTTTTTTTTTTTTTAAGATCATCTCACAAATTATCACCACACCCTCACACTATACCCCCCCCCCCAATTTTTTTTTTTAAACGGTTATGTTTGAAATACCGTCCAACCATCGCACCCAACCCCCCCCCCCCCCGATTTTTTTTTTTTTCGCTTTTTTGGAAGATAATGTAATAAATGTCCACAACCCCACACTATACACCCCTCTTCACTCCACTCCTCCCTCCTTTGTGATTGAAAATGAGAGTCCCTTCACCTTTAAAAAGAAAATAGATGAGCGGTCTGCACCCGCAAGGCGGTGCTCTTGTTTTATACTCGTCATAAGTTTAAGCAAACTGTATCTTCGTGTGCTATCAGTAGATTTAGTTCGTAAGAGTCCATGCTTATGTTAGCATTCAAAATGTATTGAACATTTTTACCTTATTTTGTTCTGAGGAGTACAAACTAAAATTATGACCACTTTTAAATGTACATATTTACAATTTCCTTGGGTTTGCTAATTTTGATGACAGAAAAAACAGTAAATTGCTGGAGAAATAGAGAAAGAGATAGTAAAAAATCTGAACTCCTTAATATCTTTTAAAAGTAACTTTTTGACATCAGAACTTGTCAACGCTGATTCCGCTTACATTGGAAGCAGCTAAACAAATAATGTATAAAGAATTAAGATATAATTGCAGACCGTAGGCTAAGTTTTCAGCATTACTAGCAGTTAAGATTATGTGTAGTAGGTCCTGTTATTTGTTTATATATTTAGGGATTTTTTTCAGATTAATTTCTTTTTTCTTGCTGTGCCTTTTCAAAGTAGATACTGGATACATGTTTTATCTAAACAATGCAGCTCCTTCTTTTAGTTCTTATAAATATTTTTTGTAAATTTTGTATCTCCTTGTGTTTGTAGATATAATGTTTGTTTAGTACTTAAGTAATTTGTTTATACACTTAGCTAAGAGCTATTGAAGATGAATATTACAGTATAAATATAAATCTCTGTTGTTGCTTAGAAATTGTTCCTCACTTAACCCTTTCCCATTTAGAAGCAAATTGAAAATGGCTATGTGCAAACAGCATAAAACCAGAACAAGAAGCGAAGTGAAAATGGCTATGTGCAAACAGCATAACACCAGAACAAGAAGCAAAGTGAAAATGGCTATGTGCAAACAGCATAACACCAGAACAAGAAGCAAAGTGAAAATGGCTATGTGCAAACAGCATAACACCAGAACAGCCTGCCAGAAACTCACAGTCTGTTCAGGTTTAATGCTGTTTTCTTCGCATCATTATCTAAAGGTTTGAAATGAAGCCTTTCAAACTTAAAAAGTATTAAGAGGACTTAAATTTAATTTGATTTTCTTAAGGACTTCAAATGCATCAAAGTGTGTTTCTGAGTGGTAAAGGGTTAATACAACTAATGTGGTAAGGATCTTGGGTGGTATTCCAGAAACATCTTAAGTCAGATCTTACATAATTTCACTTAAGTTCAAAATTACAATGTTTTGCATTTCTTTACTAAATGAGGAAACACGTGTTTTTTTTATATTCCTGAAATAAAATTGGCATAATGGTGTTATTTAAATGGATAACTTGATGCCAATCTATTGCAATGTAAAATGAAACACTTAAGAAGATTCCCAATTTAAGGATAAGAATAAAATTTAACTTAAGATGTTTCTGGAATACTACCCCAGGTTTATGTTCAAATGAGCCTTGCTGTGGGGAAATTGGGCTTAGTGCATGTGCGTTAAGTGTCAGTCTAGATTAGCCTGTGCGGACGACAATATCCGCCTATACTTGATTTTAGGTACGAAGGTACTTCCTATAAATGGATACTACCAAACAAGTGGAAAGTGTTGTCCCTGATCAGCCTGTGTGAACTGTACAGGCTTATCTTGCTTGGACAACACTTTATGCACATGCCTTAAACCTCATTTTTATCAGAGGAAGACTCTTATTGGGGTATCAGAACTTGAAATGCAAAACAGCGGCTATACAGTAAGCAGTTCAAATATAAACACAGAACATTTCTGCTTTGAAGCATTTAATATTAACAAGATATACAATTATACGTATTTCTAATAAATAAACTGCATATATCTTTAAAAGTGAAGCAAAACAGTTTCTTCAACAGTAGCACAAAATGAGTTAATTTAATGAATATAATATGCTCAATATTTTCTAGAAATAACTTGGCTGTTATTTTAAATTAAAAAAACGCACTAAAATATATTAATACATGAAAAGTAACTCGGAATTAAATAAAAAAAATATATATATTGTTTTTATTTGAACAGAATAAATTGGGTAAGACACGAGTTGCAAGCAAAATTAAACAGATGGACAATTGCACAATAGACTGCTGAAACACTTGACATTTGGCAATAAATAAAATATTAAAAAGTAATAAACACTCAAAGATGTGAGGACTTTTGCAGTGGTGAAACATTAAGATGAAAACCTCCAGATAGTAAGCGTTTGATGGTTAAAGCCCTGATCAAATAGGGTCAAGTTAACTAAAAAATGTCTTGCAAAGCCTTAGGGTTTGGACATACATACATATCGACTTACATAAAGTTGTTTCCACTAAATGACTATATGCCAGAAGTGGATTTATGATTCTTAATATACTAATATAATTGTTAATACTTTTCTTACAAACTCCCAAATATTAATTTTTAGTATCGTAGTAAAGGAATTTCTCATTAGCAAGAAATATTTAATTATCAAGTTAATCACAGTCTCTACTTACAAGTAAGCGAACTTATTTTGTTAAAAATAGTTTTAATTTTCTGCATCAATTTGGAAAATTGAACCATGAATGGTTCAGTCAAATATAAAATTTTATTGTAAAAAATTGTAATTTTCCCAAAGTTTCTATGGTAAAAGAGTCGAGGACTCCAAAATGTAACTTGACACTAGTGAGGAAAGATTGCAATAGCATTAAAAACATGCATAAAAAATCAAGACCTTCATGGCCAAGTGTGCATAGTGAGACCTCCTTGGCCAAGTGTGCATAGCGAGACCTCCTTCGCCAAGAGTGCATTGCAAGACCTCCTTGGCCAAATGTGCATAGTGAGACCTCCTTGGTCAAGTGTGCATAGCGAGACCTCCTTGGCCAAGAGTGCATTGCGAAACCTCCTTGGCCAAATGTGCATAGTGAGACCTCCTTGGCCAAGTGTGCATAGCAAGACCTTGGCCAAATGTGTATAGTGAGACCTCCCCTTGGCCAAATGTGCATGGCGAGATCTCCTCGTCAAGTGTGCATAGCAAGACCTTCTTGGCCAAATGTGCATAGTGAGACCTTGGCCAAATGTGCATAGCAAGATCTCCTCGTCAAGTGTGCATAGCAAGACCTCCTTGGCCAAATGTGCATAGTGTGACCTTGGCCAGATGTGCATAGCAAGATCTCCTCGTCAAGTGTGCATAGCAAGACCTCCTTGGCCAAATGTGCATAGTGAGACCTCCTTGGCCAAGTTTGTATAGCAAGACCTCTTTGGCGAAATGTGCATAGCAAAACCTTCTTGGCTAAGTGTTCATAGCAAGACCATCACAGTATGGGGGTCCTGGTACTTTAAGATAAATGGACAAGTTAAACCTCCCTCCCTCCTTAACAAGTATTGGGGGGGGGGTATACTGGAATCACCATGGGCATCTATCTGTCTGTCGGACTGTCTTCCTGCCTGCCTTTCAGTCTGTGTGTCTGTCTGTCTGTTGACAGAAAGTTGTCCGCTGGTGTTCTCCTACAAGTTTCAACTTATACCATTCAAACTTGAAGGCATAATAGTATCAAGTTGTGCGTATGTTTTATCGTGATACATGAACATTGTAATATATGATTAAATGCAATATTCAATAAAATATTATATCTTTACTTTTATGAACCCATTATATATGTTTCATTCAAAACATTTACATTTATAGCATAAAAATACATTTTTTCTTGTTGGTTGAATCCAGTACTGGTACATTCACTAGTGAATTATAAGTCTTTTTCACTATGTGTCATATACAATATATAGCATGTAAATTTGACCACATGTTGACAAACAAGATGTGTTCATGAAACACTATGTCCCCTCATATATTTTAAATTTGACCTTTAAGAATGACCTTGACCTTTCACCACTCAAAATGTGCAGCTCCATGAGATACGCATGCATGCCAAATATCAAGTTGCTATCTTCAATATTGCAAAAGTTATGGCCAATGTTAAAGTTTGATGCAAACCAACAGACAGAGCAAAAACAATATGTCCCCCAGTATAGACTGGGGGCATAAAAATCACTTACTAAATTATTCAGACAATAAATAGCAAATTTCTATTTTGAAAAGTCATCTAGCAACAAATCACAATTTCAGATCACTTACAGCACTAAAAAGCACAACAAATATCTAATTTATATAAATAGGTTCAGTAATAAAAAGCCATGCAATTGGTAATGCAGATAGACTTGGCATCAGTTTTGCACTATGCCTTCAAATAATTATTGTTGCATTTCTTGCTATTATTATTATGACCATACATGCCATAATTTTTCAGACCAATTCCGGGACATTGAGTTAAATTTTCCGGGACCTTTTCCGATTTTCCGGGACATGTATAAAATGTAGCGATATTTATAGACATATGCATTGTTGGTGCGTTTTTTTTGTTTCGCATCATTAATTGCAGAAGTTCGAAAGCCTATCCGAAATACACTTGATCTATTAACGTCAAATTAAACATTAATACTTCCGTTACTAGATACAAGCCACGTGTTTTCAGTGTAAGCGTTCTAAACATAGATGGTGACGTCACTGCGTTATTGTTATAAAGACATTTGATTAAAACCTAGTGAGGATGACTTTTTTATATGCTTACTTTTTACTCAACTTCTTTGTCGGTTAAACGTGCGAACATAAACTGCTTTTAATTTTTTGCTCAGCGATGTTGGACTTCAGATGTGTGAACAACTATCCTTTGCCCTTACACAGCGGGAAATAATGACGTAGTAGACTAAAGTCAATTAACAACCACATTAAACAATGCCGCCTTTTCGGTTTGACCACGAACGTTAGACAATCGATATGATAACAGGACCCCTGTTAATTGATCGATTTTGAAACGTAGCGCAGTCTGCCTATTCGGGTAGGCATTGTCATGGAGACGCTGCAGATATACACAGATTCGAGGTTCAGTTAAGCCTAAGATAAGGTGCATGTACATATAGATTTTGTAAATTCCGGGACATTTGACAGATTTCCGGGACAGCGGGACAAGTTCTTCATTTCCGGGACTGTCCCGGACAATCCGGGACGTATGGCATGTATGATTATGACTATAGAAAACATTGATTTACAAAATGTGGTACAATAGTAATAAGGTAATACTGCATAAATTCACAATTTGAAAGGATTGTATGAAAATAAGCCAAATTGTTTGGTGTAAGACTTTATACTAAACAATTACTCTATTAAAAATAGTACTTTAATGAAGAAGAACGCTGTAAGATCTTGATCTTTCGTTCGAATTCTTTTTTGGAGCAATGTGAATCAGTTGTTACCGAATACTTGTATACTATGCAAATGTATACAATGTTTGTTTGTGAAATGAAATATGTTTTAACTAAAAATAGTACTATACCATGACATATCCAAAACAAAGGCCTATAACAGTTTCATTAATTCTAATTATAATATAATAAGATCATAACAACATTGAATGAATATTGTTAACTGTTTTAAATTTATTTTAAATTGAAGAATTTTGATTAACAATTAGAAAAGGGGGGGGGGGTATCATTTTATATTCCACCCTTGAAATATTTTTGTGACAAGATGCTGTTTTCTATAAAGTGGTGCACCAGAGCATAAAAATCATGCTCATTCTTTTAACAGCAATAAACATCCAGTAGTAACAATTCATTAGTATTTAAAAAACAACAACACAAGTATGTTACTCAAAATCAAGAGTAAACAAAGCCACCAGTTTCCAGGCCTAATTTCTTCTGAAACTGAATTACTGACTTCTTAAAATCATTCTCCATTTCTGCCATCATCTTCAGCTCGTTTACAAATTTGTCCATGTCATGACCTTTCTTGACTTTCACTGCCATTGGAGGCTTGTTTTCAACCACGTTCTCATCAGAGTCGTCGGAATGCCTGCCAGCCTGATCAGTGTACTGAGACGCTTCACCCTGATCATTATCAGGGGAGGTTACTCCAGACCTCTCAGAGTTCTGATTTCCATTTTGATTGACATCTGCCTCTGCTAAGAAGGAATTGTCGTCTGCTTGCTGATTGGCTGACTTGCTGTGAAGGTTTTTCTTTACAAATGTTGCTGGGGCTGTTCGGTTCAGAGATGCAGATTTTATACGATTTTTTCCTGCCCCTCCAAGTTTTCCGCTCGCAGGGCGTGATTTGCCAGAAACAGGACGAGTTGTTTCATACTTTAAGGGCCTCTCGGGTTTCCCCTCTGTTATCAAAACTGGAGAAATAAAAAAAACACCATAAGACAATTGTGCAACAAAATATTTCACATAATTGTCGTTATTACAAGATAACAATTGTTTTATAACCTGACACAGGGCTTAAAGGTATGGCAACACAATGTATGTATTCTGTGTAACCCTTAACCACTTAGATACGTATTTTGATGCATGTGTGGTCAATTAGAAAGTTAAATTTAATTAAAGACTTTCCTTATTAGACTTAAGTTTTAAAGGCTTCATTCCTAACGCTTAGATACTGATGAGCAGCAAACAGCATCACATAAAACCTGAACAGACTGCGAGTAACTTGCAGGCTGTTCTGGTTTAATGCTGCTTGCAAAAGCCATTTGCACTTTGCTTCCTATTGGGCAAAGGGTTAAATTAATTTTAATTTATACATGTAAATATCAATAAAACTTGGTTAAGATTTCTTGAACTAGAAATGTGTCACAGACACAGATGCCTCTACAACACATGTTTAGGCACAGACAAATCCAATATATTTTCTATAGTGAACAAAAAAAACAAAGGGCTATAATTCAGCCAAAACTGGTAGAAGTCAAAATTCCTTCCCCTTACAATCATACACACATTGAGATCAATAAATTTGGAAAGTATGTGCAAGATCTAACCAGTCATTAAAGCTGAGTTGAAAACACAAAATTGTTGGACGATACATTCTATAGATGTAAAATAAGAGAAGGGGACATAATTTTGCCAAAACTTGTTGCAGCCGAAATTCCTTTCTTTACAATCATGTAAGGTTGTTCAAATGTGAACGTTTAAGTGAGATCCTAAATGTAGTCAAAGAGGAGTTCAAATGCTAGCTTTATATTTTGTAGTGGAAAAAACAGGCCAATTTGCTAAAATTCTGCCAAAACAGGTCAAAGCTATATTCTTTTTTTTTAAATCATCTACACATTTATGTCATTTAACTCTGAAAGTTTTGAGCTAGATCCATCCAGTGGTGAAGGGGAATAAACAAGACTATTGCCAAGCAATATATGTCCCCTACCAGCTCCACCATTGTCAGAATTTTTATAATTTTTATGTCCCCCACCACTACATATTGTTTTTGCCCTGTCTGTTGGTTTGTTTGTTGGTTTGTTTGTTTGCCCCAACTTTAACATTTGCCATAACTTTTGCAATATTGAAGATAGCAACATCATATTTGGCATGCATGTGTATCTCATGGAGCTGCACATTTTAGAGGTGAAAGGTCAAGGTCATCCTTCAAGGTCAAATATATGGGTCAAAATCGCTCATTTAATGTACACTTTTGCAATATTGAAGATAGCAACTTGATATTTGGCATGCATGTGTATCTCATGGAGCTGCACATTTTGAGTGGTGAAAGGTCAAGGTCATCCTTCAAGGTCAAAGGTCATATATATGGGGACATAGTGTTTCACAAACACATTGCTTGTTTTTTTATATTTGTTGCCATAGCAACCAGACTTTTTGACGTAGGAACCAAATGAAATGACATTCATTATGTACATATTGCCATCTATGCATGTTTCAAGTTTCATGAAAAAATATGAAGAACTTTTAAATTTATCACAGAATCCAGAAAAGTGTTACAGAATGACAGACTGACTCACAGACGCACAGAGCACAAACCATAAGTCCCCTCCGGTGAAACTCCAGGCTAGATTTTAACCCGTGAGCTATTGACGCCAAAACCAATGCAGAAAGCATGCTACCACCAGACCACATTTCCCACATATATGTGAAAGAATTGAATTATAATGATGCCTATTTAAAGAAATATATGAAGAAAAGGGAACAATTTTATTTTTAGTTTCAACTTACATGCCGAGGTAGGCCGAACCTTAGATCCCACACTTGAGGCGCTGGATGGTCTCCCTTTAGTCCCCATCATATCAGGGCTGAATATGACATCCGGGTCAAACAGGTTACTCTGAAATAGGGGCTGATTATGACATCCAGGTCAAACAGGTTACTCTAAAATAGGGGTTGGATTTAACATCTGGGTCAAACTGGTTACTCTGAAATAGGGGCTGAATATGACATCCAGGTCAAACAGATTACTCTGAAATAGGGGCTGAATATGACATCGGGGTCAAACAGGTTACTCTGAAATAGGGGCTGAATATGACATCTGGGTCAAACAGGTTACTCTGAAATAGGGTCTGAATATGACATCTGGGTCAAACAGGTTACTCTGAAATAGGGGCTGAATATGACATCTGGGTCAAACAGGTTACTCTGAAATAGGGTCTGAATATGACATCTGGGTCAAACAGGTTACTCTGAAATAGGGTCTGAATATGACATCCAGGTCAAACAGGTTACTCTGAAATAGGGTCTGAATATGACATCTGGGTCAAACAGGTTACTCTGAAATAGGGTCTGAATATGACATCTGGGTCAAACAGGTTACTCTGAAGTAGGGTCTGAATATGACGTCTGGGTCAAACAGGTTACTCTAAAATGGGGCTGAATATGACATCCTTCCTCAAACAGGTTACTCTGACTTACGGGCAGAAAATGACATAAGGTTAAAAGTGGTTCACTTAAATAATGGCTAATTATGAAATTCCTGTTAAAACTGGTTTACTGAAAATCAGTGGCTAAATTTGACATCAAATTAAAACTAGTTCACTAAAAGAGGGACTGACTTTGACATCAGGGCCAAGTGGGTTTCTCTGAAATAGGGACTAAGGTCACCGTGGTGTAATGGATATGGTGTCAGCCCAGCGACCGAAAGGTCACAGGTTCCATCTCCACTGTAAGAGGGTTCTTTAGATCTCCCGGAATTAAATTTTTTGAAGACACCAAGTACTGGTTCTAGGCCCAGGAAACGGACTTGAGAGCGTTTCAATCAGTAAAGGCTTTCGATGAAGTCAAGCTTAAATAAATAGGTAACAAGGGACAAAATTGTCACAAAACCAGGTTTTCATTGTGAAAAAAAATCTGATAAAGGGAGAAAACTCAAACTGAACTTTTGAAATGAACAAACAAAATTAACCCCCTTTGTAAGTTTTTTTTTTTTTTAAATCTATTTTTAGTCGTGGCAACCTTGACATTGGAGATATTGATGTGATTCTTTCGTGCAACACACCGTCCCATGATGGTGAACAAATGTGCCAAATGATTTTAAAATCTCACAATGAATGACATAGTTATGGCCAGGACAAGCTCATTTATGGCCATTTTTGACCTTTGAACTCAAAGTGTGACCTTGACCTTGGAGATATCGACGTTATTATTTTGTGCGACACACCGTCCAATGATGGTGAACAAATGTGCCAAATGATTTTAAAATCTGACAATGAACGACATAGTTATGGCCCGGACAAGCTTGTTCCGCCCGCCCGCCAGCCAGCCAGCCCGCCCGCATTCGCCAATCTAATAACCAGTTTTTTCCTTCGGAAAACCTGGTTAATAAAAACCTGGTTAAAAACTAAATAGGGACTGAATATGAGATCCAGGTCAAACAGGCAACTCTGAAATGGGGCTGAATATTACATCCAGGTAAAATTGATTCCTGAAAAGGGTCTGAATATGACATCTGGTCACTAAAATAGAGGCTGAATATGACATACTACAGCTTACTAATCCATATCAGTTTGTTTTAATTTGGGCAGATTAAGAGAGGGCAGTCAATTTTTGTACTTTAAACTGGGCTTATCATCATAACTAGGTCAAACAGATTTCTCTAAAAAAGAATATGAATATGATAAGGGGTCTGATAAGGATAAAAATAATTATGACATTCAGGTTTTGAATATGACATAGAGGGGCGGTTAAATAGACAGAGAGGAATTGTCAGGGGTCAGATGCCTCAGAAGGTTCTTTTTAAAATGGGTTAAAGTGGCACCACAATCCATCTAATGGGTTACAGTGGCACCACAATCCATCTAATGGGTTACAGTGGCACCACAATCCATCTAATGGGTTACAGTGGCACCACAATCCATCTAATGGATTACAGTGGCACCACAATCCATCTAATGGATTACAGTGGCACCACAATCCATCTATCCAAGTAAATTAAAGCGAATTTCAATGAAGTTTTAAATTGATTTCATCACTCATCTGGGTTGCTTTTGAAAACCTTTAACTAATGTCTACGTTACAAAGGGGTTTTACTAACACACAAGAGATCTGGGAGTTGCTTCCTCTGAAGGTAACATCTATAGTAATCAAGTCTTATAAGTTTCAAGTAAATTCACTTCATTAAAAACTTTTTTGTTGGAGGACTAAGACGGATAACAGATGGACAAACTAACAAACAGTTGCATGGCTTTTAACATGACACCTTTCAAATAATTCAAGCATAAATATAGTCAAATATGAATTTCTTTGTAACAGCTTAACACGCAGTGAAAGTTTGCTTGAAACATTACTTCCAGCATCTTGCTTACATTATGTATTTGTATTTCTTACTTGTTTGTATCTGTTTGGGTCAGCAAAACTCTCTTTTCGTCTGTACAGCAGTTTTTCTGGTCCATTCATTTTGTGCAAACTTTGAAAGACCTGCGAAAAGGGAATTATAAGATGTTAAATATGAGGGCTGAGAGGGAAAGCATATATAATGGCTCATGTGAGTCTCCTGGAATATTAGGCTTCATGCATATGCCTAAAGTGCAGTCCCAGATTAGCCTGTGCAGTTGGCACAGGCTTAACAGGAACAACACTTTCTGCTTTTATAGACTTTTAAAAGGAAGTCTCCTCTTACCTTATAAACATTTTATAAAGGTAGAAAGTTTTGTTCCACATTTACCTGTGCAGTCTGCACATGCTATTCGCGGATGACTCTTTTAATACATGCATTTAGTGCATTCTCCCCCAGAACAAGATTCATATGTTTTTATCTGTTTAAAGTTTGTCAGCATTCTGCTATAAAAGCTCCTGTCTGTAAAATACAATTTTGTAAACCTTTAATTGACACAAGTTCTAATGTACAAGGTTTATAAACACAAATTGAACTGAAATTTCTATGAATTTTTTTATTATTTTGCTTTGAACAAATGAAATAAACACTGTGTGTCTTATTCAACTGGTTTAATGGTTTTGTCATAAAGATGTTCATAATAAACAATGGCTCCAAAATATTATCTGTATACAGCCAAATATTTTTGGATGGCTAATTTTCATGCCATTAGTGCTTAGCAAAGCTGTATGCAAAAGTTTAAACACCCACCTCCGTCCCTTCCGCAAACATGCCAGTTTGTTGTTGTTGTTGTTGACCCAAGATGTCTTCCACGCGTACCCCTGCGCGATCTGCCATATCTGCAACCTTTGACTGGTGACCTTTGAACCCACTACGGGGGCGGGATTTCGCGGACTGTACCCGGCGCTCTGACTTGCTCTGGGAATGGTAGACCGTAAATATTATTGAAATGCCCAAAAGATCAATATTTGAAAACAAAAATCATTATATTTTATTATTAAGAATTGTGAAGTTGGGCCCTAGCTTTATGGTTATTTGCTTAATCATTGTGGATATGGTTCCTTGCATTGTAGATATGGGCCCAAGCTTTATGGATACAGGCCCAAGCTTTATGGATATGGACCTAGCTTTGTGGATACAGGCTCAAGCTTTATGGATATGGACCTAGCTTTTTGAATACAGGCCCAAGATTTATGTATATGGGCCTAGCTTTGTGGACACAGGCCTAGGCTACCTAGCTTTGTGGATTTATAATTTTGTAGAAACTAGACCAAGTCTCACCTTGGCACTGTAACATCTCAGAAACTGCTTGTCCACTTCCTCTATGTTAGTGGCACTCTTCTTACGAAGGTTGAACTTGCCCATCTCTTGCTGGTGGTCCTCCAGCACTTCATTCATGTACTGCTCCCGATTCTGTAACATCAGTTAGTTTTAACCTATTTATTTGAGCTCGCTTGAATAGAAAGCCAAAGGCTTATTTGAAACACTCCTGAGTCCGAATCCTGGGACTAGAACCAATACTTGGTGTCTATGTGGGAGATCTAAGAAACACTCCTGAGTCCTAATCCTGGGACTAGAACCAGTACTTGGTGTCTATGTGGGAGATCTAAGAAACACTCCTGAGTCGGAATCCTGGAACTAGAACCAATACTTGGTGTCTATGTGGGAGATCTAAGAAACACTCCTGAGTCTGAATCCTGGGACTAGAACCAGTCCTTGGTGTCTATGTGGGAGATCTAAGAAACACTCCTGAGTCCGAATCCTAGGACTAGAACCAGTACTTGGTGTCTATGTGGGAGATCTAAGAAACACTCCTAAGTCCAAATCCTGGAACTAGAACCAATACTTGGTGTCTATGTGGGAGATCTAAGAAACACTCATGAGTCCGAATCCTGGGACTAGAACCAGTACTTGGTGTCTATGTGGGAGATCTAAGAAACACTCCTAAGTCCGAATCCTGGAACTAGAACCAATACTTGGTGTCTATGTGGGAGATCTAAGAAACACTCCTGAGTCCGAATCCTGGGACTAGAACCAGTACTTTGTGTCTATGTGGGAGATCTAAGAAACACTCCTAAGTCCGAATCCTGGAACTAGAACCAGTACTTGGTGTCTATGTGGGAGATCTAAGAAACACTCCTGAGTCCTAATCCTGGGACTAGAACCAGTACTTGGTGTCTATGTGGGAGATCTAAGAAACACTCCTGAGTCCTAATCCTGGGACTAGAACCAGTACTTGGTGTCTATGTGGGAGATCTAAGAAACACTCCTGAGTCCGAATCCCGGGACTAGAACCAGTACTTGGTGTCTATGTGGGAGATCTAAGAAACACTCCTAAGTCTGAATCCTGGAACTAGAACCAGTACTTGGTGTCTATGTGGGAGATCTAAGAAACACTCCTGAGTCCTAATCCTGGGACTAGAACCAGTACTTGGTGTCTATGTGGGAGATCTAAGAAACGCTCCTGAGTCCGAATCCTAGGACTAGAACCAGTACTTGGTGTCTATGTGGGAGATCTAAGAAACACTCCTGAGTCCTAATCCTGGGACTAGAACCAGTACTTGGTGTCTATGTGGGAGATCTAAGAAACACTCCTGAGTCCGAATCCTGGGACTAAAACCAGTAATTGGTGTCTATGTGGGAGATCTAAGAAACACTCCTGAGTCCTAATCCTGGGACTAGAACCAGTACTTGGTGTCTATGTGGGAGATCTAAGAAACGCTCCTGAGTCCGAATCCTGGGACTAGAACCAGTACTTGGTGTCTATGTGGGAGATCTAAGAAACACTCCTGAGTCCGAATCCTGGGGCTAGAACCAATACTTGGTGGCTATGTGGGAGATCTAAGAAACACTCCTGAGTCCGAATCCTGGGACTAAAACCAGTAATTGGTGTCTATGTGGGAGATCTAAGAAACACTCCTAAGTCCGAATCCTGGAACTAGAACCAATACTTGGTGTCTATGTGGGAGATCTAAGAAACGCTCCTGAGTCCAAATCCTGGGACTAGACACAGTACTTGGTGTCTATGTGGGAGATCTAAGAAACACTCCTAAAGTGGGGATCAAACCCTTTACCCCCCGAACGCTAAACGGACACCACATTCATTATACCATGGCGACCTCATCTGTAATAACAGTTCAATCAGGCACTAAGATTTGACTTAACAAGGAATGTTTTATGTCAGGATTTCTCTTAAAATATTTGAGACCAGTTCTGAAAACAATCTGCTCAATCCATGTGTGTATAATGTTGTTACAAATTAGCCTGTGCTTATAGTGTTTATACAGATAAACCTGCGCTCCTGTTTATTAGTGATGACACTTTCTGCTCAAACTAAAGAAGCTAGGATTGTCCACCTTTGAATAAAAACTACCAATTAACAGAAAGTTATATTTACTTTCTTACTTTACCAAGGAAATTCACATTAATACAGCATCAGCTAAAAAATATATTCTACACATTTTTGTGGAGATGTGCTTATTATTTGAGCTATTTTCAACTCTAGTTCAAATCTTGGAAAGCCCAAACAAACTCAAATGCTTATTAATTATCACACTAACATTTTTCGGTCAATATCCAGAGTAAAATCAGTATTTATTAGGGATGCAAGAGGTTAATCGGTACCGAAACAACCAGTTAACTGGTTACATTTTTGGGAAAAGGTTAACATGAAAAAATAATTTTAGTATGCTTTTTTCTTGGCTTTTTTTTTCTCCTTTTCATAATACAATTCCTACGATTTTACGTTTTGCGCGCGACATACTGCCAATTTGCGCTGGTGACTTGTAGGAACAACATGCAACACCATTGACTGTAGTAAATAACGTTTCAACAAACAAGGCAATAAAGCAATAAATCAGTACCTTGGTTGTTACCAAAAGGGGATTTGTTTTGATAATTGGCACCTTCTGATTTGTTTAACTCGCCAAATTTTACTAGCAAACTGCGAGGAGTGAGGGCTATTAGCAAAGACGCAAATGACACGTTTATCGAACTCGCGATAAAATTCAGTTGAGACATTGGATGGCTTATTTTGATGTTTCATTAGCCAATATCCAACACTGATTGCCAGCGAAAATGAAGTATTTATAAGTAACAGTTTTATCAAAAAAATGCATTTGTAGTTAAAATCTTCTCGAGTTACCATCTTATTTGTTCTATCAGAAATTAAAATCATTGTTAGTAATTTATGTCATCCACGATGCCACCACTACCGTCTGAGGCAAGTTTATTTAAGAAAGCAAATCATTAAACTAATATAATAAATAATCATAAATAATAAAATTAAGACAGAATTATCCAAGAAACACACCATTCATGAGCAATACGACGCGAACGTAATATAAGCCACCAAACCAAAAATAAGCTTATGGCACGCGAAAATGAACAATGTGTGATTTTTTACTCATATTCTTTTACACAGGAAAAATAAATACAATATATAGCAAACATTTACAAAATTATTAAAATAAATGTTACAATACATTTTATTAAGAAACGGACATGTTATCAACGCAAGGGATCTCAAATTACTTTCGTTTACATAGAGAGTACAGGTACAAGTGATATGACATTGTTTATGTATACTTGAACATTTTAACTACTTAAGATGTTTCGGTTAACCGGTTAGTTTAACTGGTTACAGCAAATGGTTGACCGGTTAATGATTTTTGTAACCTCTTGTATCCCTAGTATTTATATCCTCTTTTGTGGCTTACTTGGATATGTAACTCTTGTCTCATCCTGATATCTTCTTGAATCGTCTTATAGTCCTTCTCAAGTAGTTTTACTGAAAGCCGTTCCCAATTCAGCACTGCCCTGCTCTAAAACAGCGCATCATACAAAATAAACAAATGAAAACATCAGCATACATAAATACCAATCAAAAACATTTGAGAATAATTAAATCTAGCATTTTGCTGCAAACCATTAAATATTTTAGAATGAAGAACAATAAAAAAAAATCATGCATATCAAAAAAAATCCTTTTTATTCCAAATTCTCCCTGCCACATTATCTTCAAATAGTAAACTAGATGCTGCATTCAATAAATGCTGATGCCCCCAGTGAAAGTTGTCAGTTTTGATTCATTGGCCCATATCAGTAAGCCTAGTCCAAAATGAGGTCAGGTGATGTCAGTGTGTTGACATTGTTCACAGATAATGTCCAGGCAAGTATCAAAGCTTTCAAGGAAACATTCTTGATTGTAGACGAAACACATCATTGGAGAAAACCAAGGATTTAGACCTTCTTAGTTAGTCTCTAAGTCTAAAAGTAGGTCAAGGTCAAAATGAAGCCAGTAGGTGAGAGTATGTTGATAGTGTTCTAAGACATCATGCATGCAAAAATAAAAACTTTGAAAGAAGCATCATTTATATTGGACGAAACATGCCATCTTGTGTTGACCCAAAAATAAGACATTCCAAAAAGTCTAGAAATGTGGGTCAATATCAGGGTGAAAATTAGGTCAGGTGATGTGATTGTGTTGATAGTATTCAAAGATAACATCCATGTAAGTATAAAAGCTTTGCAGCATTGAAGTTAGGCGAAACACTTAAGTTTTGGTAAAAAAAAGAATGCAGACTTTCTGATTTACGCTCAGTCCAAAAGTAGGTCAATGTCAAGGTCAAAAGTAGGTCAATGTCATGGTCAAAAGTAGGTCAATGTCATGGTCAAAAGTAGGTCAATGTCATGGTCAAAAGGAGGTCAATGTCAAGGTCAAAAGGAGGTCAATGTCATGGTCAAAAGTAGGTCAATGTCATGGTCAAAAGTAGGTCAAGGTCAAAAGGAGGTCAATGTCAATGTCAAAAGTAGGTCAATGTCAATAGGAGGTCAATGTCATGGTCAAAAGTAGATCAATGTCAAGGTCAAAAGGAGGTCAATGTCATGGTCAAAAGTAGGTCAATGTCAAGGTCAAAAGTAGGTCAAGGTCAAAAGGAGGTCAATGTCATGGTCAAAAGTAGGTCAATGTCAAAAGGAGGTCAATGTCAAGGTCAAAAGTAGGTCAATGTCAAGGTCAAAATGAGGTCAATGTCAAGGTCAAAAGTAGGTCAATGTCAAGGTCAAAAGTAGGTCAATGTCAAGGTCAAAAGTAAGTCAATGTCAAGGTCAAAAGTAGGTCAATGTCAAGGTCAAAAGTAGGTCAATGTCAAGGTCAAAAGTAGGTCAATGTCAAGGTCAAAAGGAGGTCAAGTGATGTGGGTGTATTCAGAGTGTTAACATATACCATCCATGCAAGTTTGATAGAATTCTTGGAAGAATTATTGATGTTATAAGGAATATGTCTATTAGTGTTCACCCTGTGCCGACGGACCGATGAATGTAAAAACAACGGACAGGTCAATCACTTTATGACTTTTGTAGTCAACAGATGCCTGGGTGATTAAATAACTGACCTTATCTGGCATGGGAGTGTTTCTATTCATATCTGGATTTATACCAAATGTTGGGGGCTCCATACCTGAAAATGTAAATTCGTAATATTTATGTGGAAATACTCATGTTTTCCTTGCCATTTCAGACTGTATTTGAATATAGAAAGGCCTGCAAAAGCTACAAAGGTTACAAACTTCAAAAGTAAACCTTAGCCTTTTTCAGCCTATGAGTAAGTTCAGAATTTGGTTCATCTTGTTAACCCTTTACCACTTAGATACGTATTTGACACATTTGTAGTCCCTTAGAAAGTTACAATTAATTCAAGTCTTTGCTTACTAGATTAAAGTTTAAAGTCTTAAACTCCAAACTCGCAGGCTGTTCTGGCTTTATGCTGTTTGCACATAGTCATTTTTTCTTTGATTCTAAGTGGGAAAGGGTTAAAATCATTTACAACTTGCTGATGTCACTTAAATGAGTTGAGATGAACTCCAAATCACAGGAAAGATGACAAATAATCAAATATACATTTAACCATAATGCTATCACACCACAATAAACTCATACACATTATTATAAATAGATTTAAATGGGTGACATTGGTGTACTTAATTCTGTGTCTGCCTTGCAACCTATATTGTACTGAATGTAGCGTCTTTTTTGGTGTACTGAATATAGTGTACCTTGTTGTACTGAAAATAGTGTGTGCCTTGCAACCTCTATTGTACTGAATGTAGTGTCTGTTTTGGTATACTAGATATAGTGTCCGGCTTGGTGTAGCAAATATAGTGTCTACCTTGCATTCGATGGTGTACTGAATATAGAGTACCTTGGTGTACTGAAAATAGCATGTGCCTTGCAACCTATGGTGTACTGAATATAGTGAACCATTATTTTCTGAAAATAGTGTGTGCCTTGCAACCTAAAGATCTTTCCAAAGGCACTAAGCACTAATTCTTTCCTGGAAAAAGGCTTTATAGAATTCCTCACTGAATCAAAGGCTTTAAAAGCAAGATCTTACCATGAAGTTTTAAGTAAATTTTACAAAATCACTCAGATTAAAACTTTACTAAGATTATGAAGTATGCTTATATGGTCAACCACAAGTAAGCAAACACACACACAAACAATTGTCCATACAACATATATGCCCCCACATTCCACTTGTCTCACAACTCCACAAATTGTTCACCCTTTACCATTTAGATATGTATTTAACCCTTTACCACTTTGATACGTATTTAATTCTTTACCACATAGATACATATTAAACCCTTTACCACTTAGATAGGTATTTACACCTTTACCACTTAGATATGTATTCAACCCTTTACCACTTAGATACGTATTAAACCCATTTACCACATAGATACGTATTTAACCCTTTACCAGTTAAGATACATATCGTGACGCATATGTAGTCCCTTAGATAGTTACATTTAATTAAATACTTTTCTTAAAACAAAATTCAAGTTTAAAAGGCTTCATTTCCAACCCTTAGATACTGATGAGCAGCAAACAGCATAAAACCTTAACAGACTGCAAGTAACTGAAGTTAAAAAGGCTTCATTTCATACTCTTAGATACTAATGAACAGAAAACAGCATAAAACCTGAAGAGACAGAGTTGACAGAGCCATTTTCACTTTGCTTTGCTTCTTATGGGGAAAAGGGTTAAATAATAAAATTCACAAAATACGAAATTGCGCAAACTCATATGTTGTTTAATGTTAAAATATCAAAAACCAAAACATAATAGTGTGACACAATACAAGGAACACAGACCTAACTGTTATAATGTACTCTTACATTAGGTGAATTAGAACTCAGAGTGTTTCTTACCCACAATGTTTGCTAGATGCATTATTGCCCCTTGTTCCCCACTCCAGGCCCTGTGTGTAATAACAATAATAATAATAATAATAATAATAATAATAATAGAATAAGAATTCATGTGCGTAAAGTTTTGTCCCAGATTAGCTTGTGCAGTCCGTACAGGCTAATCAGGGATGACACTTTCAGGTTTTATTATATTTTTATTTAAAAGAAAGTCTCTTCTTAGCAAACCTCCAGTTCAGGTGGAAAGTGTTGTCCCTGATAACCCTGTGCGGACTCTCCAGGCACTGTGTGTAATAATAATAAAATAAGAACAAATATAAGAATACTGTGCAAAAACTGATGTCATAAATTTCATCCATTTAGTAAAGACATAAATTTATCAATATGTTTGACCAGGGCTTACTCTGCCATTCGCCAAATTAGCCAATGGCTACAAATAAGGAAATTTGGCTACACAAAATTCCATTTGGCTACAAGGTTTTCTGCATTATCACTCATGAAATATCCAAACTATTAAGAATTATGACATAAAAAGGTAAATTTGGCTACAGAATTTTTTGAGCCAGAGGGAGCCCATGTGTTTCTAAAAGACATAACATTAATGGCATCAATTTGCTTCAACAAATGGACTATTCAGTAGACTTTGTTGGTTGTTCCACAACTCTGCCATTTTTAAAAGAACAAGAGCTGTCTCCATAGGATGACATATGCCCCCGATAAACGCTTTGATAGAAGTTATAAGCATTTTTCGAAACCTAAACACATTTTTCGATACCTAAACACGGACCATAAGTTCAAGGTCAAGGTTAAAAGTGTTAAAATTTGTGTGCATATTGAAAGGCCTTGTCTTTATACACATGCATACCAAATATGAATGTTACATCTGAAGCAACATAGAAGTTAAGAGCATTTTTCGAAACCTAAACGCAAAGTGTGACGGACAGACTGACAGACAGACTGACAGTGCGATCACTATATGCCCTCCTTTGGCGGCATACAAATTAAAGCACACAACAATTATTATTTTAATGAACAGAAGACATAACATCAGCGTTATAGATAATTGTTGACCCATGGGGGTAAATACCCCCACTTTTCACAGCATGGGGGTAAATGGTCAAATTTCGTCTTGCTTGAAGCGTAATTTGCTAAAAGTAAAACAAGAATATAGCCGGGGTACAGACACACTACTTTAATCATGTTAAACACAATAAACCATTAACTATGTGTATTCCTTCACAGTAGTAGGTTTCTTAAAGTGTTTTTTTTAAACTGTCCTTGGTTTATAGGCCCGTGAGCCAAGGAAAACAATTTTGCCAACTTTCAACAGTTGTTTTATTAGCGTTTAAGCGTGTCTTTTTTTATTTGAAAACAGTGGAAATTCAATCATTCAGTATTTGCAGTACAATGTTTTTACTTGATTCAACTTTTGCCATATAAAATGAATCAATTTTACTTTGAGAAGTAATTTGTTTTGGCTTCGAAGAAGCCATGCTGACCTCTTCATGTAAATAAACACTTAAGTGCTTGACTGTTTGTTAAAAAATCAATGCTTAATTTACCATGCGTCTAGATGATACAGAGTATACATACAGACTGGCTAACTATTTCTACAATCCAGCGCACAAATTAGCTCTTACTTTTATGATAACCAGTCTCATATTTTGGCGAAAGAAAATCAGCTGTTTATATTTTTTGTTTAGGTTGTACGCAGAGAATTTACATAATTTGCGTAAGTCTAGATTGGCTTGCTTAAATGTACGCAAGGAAATGATAAATTTAGCCTATCTTGATATTTCTAATGCGTATATTACGCTGATAGGCAGTTTAACTAAAACGCTGATAACATGATTGCTTATTAAATTGAAACACTTACAAAAGATTCTTTACATTCCTTTTAAATTAATATCTACAGTTTTGACAGTTTGTGTGGTGAGTATGTTCACCATCCCAATAACTGTGGTTTTAGAAAGATAGAATTAAAAAAATCATTATAACAAACATAATTGGACCATGTTCTGTGAAAAGGGGGTTTAATGCATGTGTGTAAAGTGTTGTCCCAGATAAGCCTGTGCAGTCTCCACAGTCTAATCAGGGACAACACTTTTTGCTTTTATGATATTTTTATTGTATAGAAAGTATTTTCTTAGCAAAAATCCAGTTAAGGGGGAAAGTGTTGTCCCTGATTTACCTGTGCGGATTGCACAGGCTAATCTGGGATGACACTTTAAGTTTACCCACAATTTATGAGGCTAAATTATATTACCTTCTAACTAAGGAGATCAGACAGTTCAGCTGATCAACAAGCTTGCTGTTCTCTGAACGGCTGTGCTGGAGGTCTTGTTTCAGCTTGGTTATGATCTCCATAAGTACGGTGCTGTTTTGTGGGCCTTGAAGCCCATATAGTTTCTGGTCCCCAGGCATGGTCAACAGTTCTAACCACATAAACAAACAAAATAGGAAAGAAATATTTTATTATTTCAACTTTTGTTGTTTATTTAACTATTTCTATGATAATAAATAATTATTATTTATAATTGGTTATGTCAGTTATACCATACATTAAATCACCATGTTGAGTAGCAATTGTTTACAGGCTTATTAGGGACAACACTTAAAAATTTTAGTAATAATTTACACCGCCAGTTCATGTCTTATGCTGCTATAATGCATGTTGTTTAGACTATATACTTATGTATTTGCCAATAAAATTGACTTGGCTTGACTTGAATATTCTTTAAAGTTTCATACCTGTTAATAAACACAGAGAATAACGTTGAAATGTTGTCGACGCTATTGTCCAGTAAGAAATTATTGACTATCCGCCATATTGTTTACATGCGTTACGCGATTTTGAAACTACACCGAAGAGTCATGACGGTTACAAACAACATGTTGAAAAAAAATTGCCGCAATAGTTTGATTGTTGTGATAAATATAGCCCATTCGACTATTAAATATGGATATCGTAATCGTTTTTATTCATAATTTACACTAAGATGGCGCGTATTGCTTATTAAGACTTTAAAACTGTCATGGCGGCGTATTACAGCTGCCCCTTGGATCACTCCCTACAGTTCGGGCATTTAATAACTTGAGAGGTGTTTGTGCCATCGCAATGCAATTATGAAAGTTTTATAATAAATAACCGTTCTCTTTATAAATACTCATACCGTATTTGACATATATGCAACTTTTACAATGCATATATGTAAGTGTAGGAGAAAGCGTTTTCTAGGCGGTAAAAAAACAACCTCTTGCTTACTTCCGGTTTGTTTTGATGCTTGGGGTTTCTGCCACACGGTTTGGAGGCATCGAATAAGTGTTATGAAAGAGGAAATGATATCCACGCACGAATAACCCACCAGTTATGTTTCTTTACAGAACAAATTCAGTTTCTTATACAAGCGACACCTTCTTAATCTTTACCGTATTCACCATGGCACAGAGACCCGTTTACCAAACATTTTAACACAAAGGGCCACTCTGTTCCGTTTAATGGGGCTAGAATAGCTGAAAAGGTCCGATGAGTAACGGAAGCCTGGAACGTTAAAACCACACGGGATTGGCACCAAAGGCTAAACCTAGCTATATAAAATTGCGCGAATTCGACCATCGACGTCCAACGTCACGACGTCCCTTTCGTTGTATTGTATATCACGAAATACATGCTCCCGCTCAAGAAGACGGGAAGGATGAAAGATACATCTAAATAAACTTATTAACGGTATTTATTATAAATATTGAAAAATCGACTTATTAAATTATATTTACCAGGGTGCTAAATCCATCAGGGCTTCAGGCTTTTACACACGGGCTGGACAGAATGTGACCACACCGTTAAGAACTTTATTTTGTTTCGAATATCTCAAGTTAATGAAATACATTTGAGAAAAATCTCAAGTGCATGAAAGCCAGTTTTTCTTGCAGTTTGTGCCGATATATTTAAGTATAAGAATAAATCCTTAAATACGTCTGAAATAGATGACAATATGTCACGGTGCCTGAAGTAAACAAGGCATTTTTAAACAAGAACACAGGCTTATTTAATTAACTAATTCTTATGTATTTCGCATCGCCATAAGCAGAATAAAATCTGTCTCACTAGTTGAAATTCTTAAGAAAATATGTTTTAAAAAGTTATTTGAAAAAAAGCACCATTTACCGGTGTGTTTACATCCATTAAAGTTCAATTGAGAACTCAGAAAGTCACGCGATCGTGCACCCTGTATACTTTTACGTGCAGAGACAATAACTGAAAAGGATATTGTGAATACAAGTATTAATTATATAAAACTAAATTAAAGTTATTTAGGACATTATTGATAACAAAACCTAATTTCTGGCGTTTTATATGTGACCTTCGAACGAAATACACTGAATGTTTACCTCCTTACGAATTTCATTGATTCATTGATTTTCCCAGTAAAAATGCGCACATGTTTTCTGTTGTTGTTTCTTTCAGGCTGAGTAGCCTATCTGGATCGATTTTCGATTTTTGACATATTTGCAAATAGCAAGTAGATCAGAACTATGCAGAAGTGGTAAGACTTTATTTAAGTTTTCATGAGGCATGAGCCAACGGAACTATCCTTTGACTTGAAAAGTCAGTTGTTGTCAATTGTAAAAACTGAAGGGTAGACTCACATCTCCGACCGTCAGTCCGATTGAGTGATCGTTATCTTCTTAGTTTACTATTATTTTCACTATTTTAAATTGTAAAAATGACAATTATAAACATTATTTTACTTCATATCAGAGAGCCGACACTGTTCAGCTGTGAGTCAAAGGAAAGCACTGCTAATTAACACCATGTATGATTGATCGACATTCGATTTCTGACAGACACATATGCTTCGATGCATAATGTATACCAATTATGATACCGGGTCCCTCATAGATAACCCTTTTCTCAAAGCTTTACAAGTGATGTATGACACCTCGTTTCCTATTAGTCATAATGGAGCAACATGCATATAATAAAAAATGCTAGAGAGATTGATTTAATGGCGAGATAAATACTGGCTAATAGATCCTAGCGACTTACTGATGTATATAGTGTTGGTCACGGTATATTCAATATCAAGTAAACTGTTCTTAATCCACAAGACTCTAAAACGTCTTGGAAAATGAGGTAGAAATGAGACACTCCGTGAAAGATTTGACACCACTCTGGGGTCAAATAGTATAGGCTTCAGGCACGTATTCGGAAAGCTTATTAAGGGAGACCTATGACATTAACTGACATTCATACAATTGCTTAGGTCTGTGACAATATATTGTTTAGAATTTTAACGTAAATACTTTTCGAACAAGTAAATATTTGTAACACAATTAATAATTGATAAGCAAAACACATACAGTTAATGAAATCTACACTTATATGACGATAATACAAGTGTTGAAAACATCCATGAAAGCTGGAATATCAGTTGCAGAGAGCTGAAAACAATCTATTCTGCACAACAATAGAAAATCTCCTTTAAACAATTCACGTTATCATCTGAAAAATAAAAGAAGCCAGTCGAAAATGAATTATTTTACAATACTAGTATTATACTTTTCATTTAATAAATCGTTTAAAAATTACAGAACACGATGGGTGTTAGCAACGTCGTAGAAGATGCGTTGAGTCCTCTGTTTAAGGAGAGCAAAGGCAACCGCTATGTTGACAAACGGGATAGCGTTCACAGGCTCCCGGCGATGGAGGCACCTTTGACATCACGAGTCGCTACGACAACATCGGGTACAAGCTTCATATCCGAAACGTGCTCATCAACCGACGTCGGATGATTGTCAACGTGGAAAATGCGATGGCCCTCCTCGGGATAGCGTTAATGCTTGTCTAGACGGAGTTAATCATTCACGGCGTGTTCACAAAAACCGACAACGGCTCAATAATTATCAAATCAATGATCACCGTAAGTACGATGGCGTTACTCGTTGCTATAGTGATATACCACGTGATATGTGTCCAGATTCAGATGACTGACAACAGCTGAGAGAACTGGCGACTGGCGATGAACTTTCCGGTCAGCTACTTGAGAATTTTATTCGAGCTCCTTATTTTCTCCATTCACCCACTCCCTGTCGACATCGAAATACCCTCGTACGGCGTTGATGGCGAATACAGAATGCAAATTCATTGTTGTTCACCACCGACTTCTCACCGACACGTCCACGCAAAGCCTCGGTGCTCTAAACAAGGCGAAAATAGACACTGCGTTCGTCTTCAGAGCCCTAATGTCGACAATACCCGGAACGATGCTGATATCTATTATGTTCGCGATTTCAATAATCGACAGTTTGGGCGTTGAGAACTTGTGAAATATTTTACCCCCCCCCCCCCCCCCCGACTCGCCGGGAAGCAGCTACCTTAACTCGATGTAGCTGACGGCAATAACATTCTTGACCATCGGTTATGGTGATATCTATCACAGCACGTACTGTGGGCGATTTGTTTCCGAGTAAATGGGTATCCTGGGGGTTGGAACCACCGCTTTGATTGGTGCAGTCATTGCACAGAAACTTAGACTATCCCGCTCGAAGAAGTACGTTCACAATTTTGTTTCCCGCGTCAAGCTCGACAAAATACGAAAAAACGCCGCTTCGGACGTTATTAAATACGCGTTAACGCTATGGCGGATGAAACGTCGAGGCGTTTCAGCTGGTTGTCAACGAGAGAATTCTACGGGAAGCTCTTGCAGTCTATTAACACGATGCGAGAGGCAAAGAACGAGAAAATGACAATCGGTGAAAACTCCGTCGGTGTAAATGAAGTGGCTAAATCGGTAAATGACGTTTTTGAGATCGATTAGCAAATACAGGGAAAACAAACTAGTTTACAGAATAAAGTCATAAGCATGGAGGACAAAATGAAAAGAATCGACGAAAAGCTAGACTTGTTGCTAGGCAAGCATTGGCCTTGGCAGTCAATGTTGAACTAGCTATAGACTGGATTAAGAAACTAGATGATGTAGGTGGTATTAGAAGGATAATTAGTGAAAAGTAGTGAATGAAAAATGTAGTTATGTACCATGATCATTCAAATATTGCATATCGTTTTATAAGTGGCAAATGCCAAGCGAATAACAATACACGTAGTTAGTTGAGAAGTAGTTGACATGTGACAGTTTAATACATTATGTTAAATAAATTAATTATAAACGTCTTAGCTTTACATCACAATCGAGTCAATTTAAATGCTACACGAAATAATAATTATTTTTTTTACAATTTTCATCAACGGCCATGAACACACAACTCTAGCCACATTTTATAGTTTCCTAACACAATATATAATATCATGTTCTATAACGCTCAACATATGACCCAGCTGGTGCAGCTCTTGAATTTAATTTAATTATTTCAACGAGTTTACCAATCGTGATATATCGACAATCTCCGGAATCCTCCGTAAGATTGATATACTATAAACCGTCTGCTGATCCAGAATGCGATTTAACGACATCCTTCAAAGCTGGAATCAACAACATTATGCATATAGGTACATATGTACAAGGACACGGCTTCATTGATACGATACACGGGTACAGCTATCACATCCTCGACCTTGGGAATATAAATGTGCGCACAAATATCAACTTTGCTAAGAAGAGACTTTCTTTATACATAAAATATCATAAAAGCGGAAAGTGTCGACCCTGATTAGTTTGTGCGAACTGCACAGTCTTATCTGGGACGACAGTTAATGTACATGCATTTAACCCGTTTTCAAAGAGCACGGCCCATATAAAATAGCTAAATACGCATATAATGCAATTCATTTTCACCAATGCAAAGACTTAAAAACTGTTATGTTAAGATAACCTTTGACATAATGTGGAAGAAAATGTTTTTTATGTTCCTAGTTAAAATGTAGACATAGTAATAAGAAACTGGGGATATAAGCATGTAACAATAATCAGGGTGAAAGATCACGTGACTTCGTTGGGTCCCCCTTTTAACTTTTTTTCTTTAGAATTTCAACTAGTGCATAAAATATAGACTTTAATGCTGCTTATGGCAATGTGAAATACATCATAATTACTTTATTTAACAAGCCTGTGTTCTTGTTCAAATTTCTATTTGTACTACACGGTTATGCTTCACGCAACTTGAAATTTTGTCACCGATTTCAAACGCATTCAAGGATTTATTCTTATATCTTAAGATATCGACACAAACTGCAAGAACAACTGTCTTTTATGCACTTAATATTTTTGCAAGTGTATTTCAATACCTTGAGATATTTGCAAAAACAATTCATAACGGTGTGGTCACATTCGGTCCAGCCCTTGTGTTAACCCATGAAAACCCCGATGATTCTGCACCCTGAATACATACATTACCCTGCCTGTATTATAACTACCTTTCAATATGAGACATTACGAGATGTGCATAATTAAAGTTTTCTTTCATTCATATAATTTTCCGATTTCGATTCCATCATCGCATAAGTGTTTTTATAAACTCTTTCAAAAAATTTGCACGTGTTATAAATTACACCACTGCATGTTGCATTCCTTTGCAATGATCGCATGTTTTTATCATGCATCAGTATGATTATAAATGTACCATAGTAATATGTCAGAATTTGTTATTTAAATATAATCAGTTATGACAACGTTTTTATAAATTAAGTATTATCCATATGTGTTTGAGACTTATGTTTCACTTCATTATGTCAATAATAAATGTATACTGATTACGTTATGTGACTTAAAATAAGATCATAAACAAGTGTGATTATAAAGAGAATATTACCGGTATTCAATTTAAACACAGAAGGATTGTGGAAGCGATTAGTGAGAAGTTTTTGTAAAATCTTTGTAAAACCATTGGGAAGCTAAAATAGACCAAAAAAGCGAAGTTTTCAAGATAATTAATCTCATCGTACGTAATTATATTCCGCCTGTTGATAGTTAATATAACATAAGTCTATCACTCGGTAACAACTAACAACAATGTGTATGATTGAGTCGCGTGCAGTTGTGGATTCTCCTCTAAAAAAATCAGATGAGGGACACTATTGCAGTCAACATCGCTCTCTGGATCTGCAGACGATTTATTGCTTATTATTACAGACGAGTCCGGCGATAGCCGATGTATCACGGTCGTCAAAATTGGTCAAAAGTACACACAAAACTCTTTAGCGACAGAGTGAGCCTTCACAACGAGGCCGTCGTGAATACATATTTTCCATGGACGCCGTTTCCAGACAAACAAGCGTTTAATAACAAGACTTGTAAATCAACTCCTGTCAAAGGTGAAATCACAGACGGTTCCCAGAGAAGTTCAATGGCGTGAAGAGATTAAATCGAAAAAAAAAATGCGTAGGAAATATTTTTCTTTACGCTGAACCAAATCAGGCAATATCTGAGATCTTCACATTTCCAAAGAAATCGACATTGCTTGGCACGGTCAAAGATTGGAAACTTATTTCGGTAAAGCTTATTAAGTCTTTGAAGTAAAAATTGGTTTTACTCTTTA
The DNA here is from genome assembly GCF_020536995.1 of Dreissena polymorpha. Lineage (NCBI taxonomy): Eukaryota > Metazoa > Mollusca > Bivalvia > Myida > Dreissenidae > Dreissena > Dreissena polymorpha. Next base: position 107,970,092 of record NC_068357.1, on the reverse strand, counting down.
AAATGCACACATCGAATTTATTAAGTAGTATTTACTAACCTTGAATTGTTCAACATTATTTCGTCTCTCCTGTTCAAATGCCAATCAAGCATATCAATGAAGAAAATGTGAGAAATTCTTTCCCAGTTTTTACAGTATTAAAATATACTTAAAAAACTGCGTTGTGAAAATGGGTTTTAATGCATGTGCGTAAAATGTCATCACATATTAGCCTGTGCAGTCCGTCCAGCCTTATCAGGGACGCACGACGCCTAAACTTGATTTTTGCTAATAATAGACTTTCTTGAAACGAATAATATCATAAAAGCGGGAAGTGTCGTCCCTTATGAGCCTGTGCGGACTGCACAGGCTAATCTGGGACGACACTTAACACACATGCAGTAAACGCCTATTTCACAGAGCATGGCCCATATCGTATTTTTAACCCAAAAGATTTGTTTATGTGTATTTTTACTTAAATGTGAGGTAAGGGTGCCCTAAAACCGATTTCGACCCCCCCCCCCCCGCCAAGTATATGATTAGAATTAACCTTTCCAAGCAGATTATGACCCTGTTTTAGTTATTTGCGCTGTTGTTGCCATGTGTTTGTATCCCTTCTTAAATTAATAGCAATTGGTCGCGTGTCGTAAATGAAGGATCTTGCACCGTTTCCGTTTCCCAGTAGTTACGGCACTCGCCAACGTAGCATTAGGTTCGAGGCTCGCACGGGGCACGATTTGACGTGGCCGGTTTCGTTACTAAGCAGGTAGTTAAATCAAGGGGCATCGATTTCTTTCCTGCCAGGCGTTGGTGAAGAAGACATGCAACGGCAGGATACATTTCCGTCGGTAAAGGTGCCCCATCTATCTCCACGCAGAGTTGTCTCTCCTTGCTCTCACATACAATCTCTGTCATCACAAGAAAATCCTACCAGATTTGGTAGGATTTTATTTTTTGTTGTTGAAGTATTATATGAAGAAAAGTAGTATCATTTTCTTTATATTTTGAAAATCGTGTATAAGTTTAGGTTTATTATACAAAATCAATTAGCTAAATAAAAAAAACAGCGGTAAAATTGTAGCACCACGTGGCTAAGCTATTATCGCGTGGTTGGTTACGAGGGCCGGGATTAATTCCAGCTATGCTGGTTCCAGTCAATGCTCTGCCTGGAGGTTGGTGCCCCATAAGTCAAATGTGGTTGGCTTGTAATCGCGAGGGGTGAGACTAAAATAAACCTACAAGTTCTACTGTGCAGCTATGGTCACTTTATATTTGCTTCATATAGCTCCAATTAACAATCAATTTACGATACGTTTCTCTCTAGTTATAGAATGTAAATTCAATCAATAAGCTATCAACCGACTTCTTAACAGCGAATACTTAGAAGTAATTCAGCACTTAAGTGAATTAGTCCGTTACAACGCTGGGAATTTTCTATATCCCGTGCTTCCATTATCAACGGATCTTCGGTAGAGCAACCGTAGTTTTCGCGCATATAGCGAAGAAAAGTAACAAGTGTATGGCTAATTCATATCCTGTATTCTACATCAATGTGTGCGGATAATATGACGGGACACGCTATATTGACACGATTTTATGATTGACAATTCATGTAGCGGATGCTCTAGTTACATACTGCACGCTATGGACTTAAAGGCCCAGTCTCACTATGATGCCGGCGGAGCCCCGGTGCGTGATCCGGCATCTACCGGGATGAACCGGGGCTTTACCGGGATGAACCGAGGCTCCACCGGGATGAACCAGGGACGACCGGGAACAAACGGGGCTCCACCGGGAAAGTATAACAATGTTTAATACCTCCGGAAGTCACCGGGAAGGACCGGCAACGACTGGCGTGGCACCGGGAACAACCGAGACGGCACAGGGAACAACCGGGACGGCACCGTAGCTCCACCGGGGCACATACAGACCCCGGCAGAGCTACGGCAACCCTCTTGCGGAGACCCGTTGAATGCCGGCAGAGTCTCGATTTAGCTACGGCACATAAGTAAACCGGCGCTCTGCCGGGACGCCACCGGCATTCGCGGGGCTCCGCCGGGGCATTACCGGCGATGACCGGGGTTAAACCGGGGCCTTTCCGTAGCTCTGCCGGGGTCTGATGCCGGTATAGCCACGGTGAGTGCCGGCGGAGTTACGGTATACCGGGGCTCTGTCGGGGCTCTACCGGGACGCTGCCGGCTTTCACCGGGGCTCAACCGGGGCATTACCGGCGACAACCGGGATAAACCGTAGCCAGTCCGGGGTTGACTGGGACTCTGCTGGGAAATAGTGTGACCGCGTTAAAATTCTCAACGAATCATACCGGTACGTGCCGGTCGACCGGTGTTATCAAACCGGGATGAACCGGGGCTTTACCGGCAATAGTGAGACTTTGGCTTTAGACACTTACACCATACTGTCATATTCGATTAATAGTCACACCAACACAGTGCCGTATTAAAGCGAGATTATACGATTTTGTCAAATATTTATTAATTTATACAAAATGTGTAAAAAAAACTTAGTAAACATATATTTTAATATAAATTAAAATAAAATTTAAGAATAACATGTGTCCAAAAATGCGTAATAAGCCAGATATTTAATTCTGAAATCGAAATAGGCTGTACAGTCGAATTCGCCAGCATGTAAATCATGCATGTACGATGTGAATCTAAATTTAGTTAACGGTTCACTTTAAATTCCTGCAACGATATATATTCATACGACACACGAACACTAACTAAAAAGAGGAATGCTTCAGTTATTGTAGGAAAATATGTACGAAATATTATTGTCACAATGGGCTCGGGGCGCTATTTTTTCTTTGCTGCATTTTATGAAATTCGTCTTCAATGTATAATTTTTCTTGCTTATTATGTGTTATTGTAACATATTTTATCAATATATAACAATTTAATGCATATAAAAAATCGTATAATCTCGCTTTGAAAGAACTTTTACGAAAATAAATGCAATGTACACAATAAATATAATATAATGCAAAGAAGTGAAACTCCAGCTGCTGGAGTAAGCATTGCAGCGCAATATGAATTGGTATGTGTAAGATGGTCCAACAACATAGGCTTATTAAATAAAGTAATTCTGATGTACTTCACGCTGACATAAGCAGCATAAACACTGTTTGTATGCACTAGTTGAAATTCGTAAGAAAATTTGTTATACAATTTTATTTGAAATAAAGCACCAGTATCGTAACCGTTGTCACAGGTGGATAGCGTGTTGCTATGATGTTAATTAGTGAAAACATCATTTTGAATGATAAATAATCATATTATAACGAAAAATTAAATTTTATGGAAAAAAATTCACTATCAATATATTTGATAGTGAATTTTTTTTTCATAAAATTTAATTTTTCGTTATAATATGATTATTTATCATTCAAAATGATGTTTTCACTAATTAATATCATAGCCACACGCTAACCACCTGTGACCGTTGTATTAACATCCATTAAAGTTAAATGGGGGAACCCAACAAAGTCACGTGATGTCAATAATGGTATGCCTCTATGGTTATTTTCGTCATTTACACTGCTCTATTTGTGTGCAAAGGTACAACGTCAACGGAGCCATCACATCAAGAAGTTTGAAAATAACCACTATGAAATATTTTGTGTGAAAAAAATGTCTTGGATGAAAAACATCATTACCGGTAATATGCAGGGCTCCACTTTCATACGGATGCAGTTCCTTTCATAGCTTTATTAATTTGTTATATGGTAATGGGCATGTTTAGTTCATGAAACTTAACACTAAATTCGATTCGCCCATACCTTTCCAAGAAAACATCATCATCATATGAGGAAAATATGACGCTGATATTTGAGCTACTGACATCCGCATTACCCAAGACACGCCGTCTCCTTATTGTGGTCATAAGTGGCGAGTAAATTTTACTACATAAAGTTTATCCCGCAACACGTCAAAATAACCGATGGAACCCAGTAGTTTGTCACATCGATTGTTAGCATTTCGTGGTCATGTTCAGGCAAAATGGAACAGTTATTCTCTCTCATAACGCGACACATTATATTTTGTTGTATTTTTTCCAAACATATTGGAAAACACAACCTGTTTTTAAACCATATCCTGATTAGGCCACTTTAACTCAGAAACAGTCTTGATATCAAACACAAGCAACAGCAAATACAGGTTTGCAATGAATATATAGAACACATTAAACACATGTAAGAATTATATGTCAATGTTTTTTAACTCAATGACATTAGTTTCAACTTTAAATGTGTGTAGTTCGTTCAATACCGTGTCAATTTATCAAGGTGCATGTCACTTAGGTTACATAAAAGTCGAGTTATTAACCTGAAACGCTTTTAAGAAAAGTCCGTCAATAAATAGTGAACAGATTTCAGAATTTTGTTAATAGATGTTGTTGGAAGTAATGCTATGTTGTTATATATTTAAAATATAAGCGTTAACTAAAATAATGAGTCATTGCAAAATGAAATGCCATAGAAACCATTAGCATTTATTCCTGGTAATACGGTGTCCTAAATGGGTTTGGTCAGCACATAAGGTAGTCGTGAAGACTCGGCGATGACATGTTAATAAACTCTGACAAACACACGCGCCCTAAAGGAGCAGAAGGGGATATTGGTGATACATTCTATTACGCGTAATCTATTACGCGGACTAGGGAGACGGAAAACTACAACGGGCGAGGCATGGTATGGTATTGCGCAAGGGGGGGGGGGGTTAGAGGGTTAGGGTTAGGGTTTGGGTTAGTGTTAGGGGTCGGGTTAGGGTTTGGGTAAGCCTAAACCCAACCCTAACCCTAACCCGACCCCTAACCCTAACCCTTACCCTAACTCTTTTTTTGGGGTTATCACCCCTGACCATGCCTCGCCCGTTGTAGTTTTCCGTCTCCCTAGTTTTCCGTCTCCCCGCGGACTAGCTATTACTAATTTACCAATGCTCTGATTTTTTCACCAATTGCTCCAGCCTGCAAACGCTTTACCTATCGATTCCACTCCTACTTATCAAATATTTCCTATGCCACTTCATCCCATTTTTTTTGCAACCGAACGATGTTAAACTAAATGACTCTTTGCAGTGCAAATAGGCGAAATATAGTCATCAATTAAGATAGCATTCGGCGAAGAATTATGTATGCATAAGGCGCGCAACGTGTAGTGGGCACATGGTGCGGCATCGTCTTTTACCCTTCACCACTTAGAAACGTATTTTTTACGCATCTGTAGTCCCTTAGAGAGTTAAATTTAATTAAAGACCTTTCTTACTAGATTCAAGTTTAAATGGTTTCATTTCCAACCCTTACATACTGATGCGCAGCTAACAGCATAAAACCTTAACAGACTGCAAGTTACGCTCAGTCTGTTCTGGGTTTATGCTGTTTGCACATAGTCATTTTCACTTTGCCTCTGAGTGGGAAAGGGTAAACTTATGATTCAGGTGGGATTTTATCTGGAAACATGTTTTTATAATCAATAATTGAAATTACGAGTTTTAGAATATCGGACTTTACAAAAATGGACTTTCGAAACATAGGGCCTTCGAGGCACCTGAGCAACGATAAGGTGGAATGTTGTTGTATCAAATAGTACTACTGTTATATATAAAGGCTTAATTTTGAAAGCCACACACATTGAAATGAAATACATGTTAATCAATACATATAGATGCGATTTGAAAGTGTGCAAAATTGTTATTAAATATATAGCCTAATTAGCAAGTACCGGTAATTTATGTATTATTTTTCAAACGGTACTGCTTTTAAAACCGAACGCAAAAAATACGGATTTCTACCTTGTTACCATCAGATATATTCTAATTGGCATATATAAATTTAAATCTATAGCATAGTTAATAGCAACTAAATTATTATTTTTCAAACGGAACCGCTTTTAAAACCGAAAGTAGGATTTCTAGACGTATTCATCCATTTCGACAAACGCGATTATTTTAAGTTTTAAAGCGCAAAAAGACGGATTTCTACCTTGTAACCACCAGATATATTCTAATTGGCATAGATAAAATGTGTTTCTTATTTATACTTAAATTTATTATTCCAAATAAGCTGTTTGGGTTTAAATATTAACCTAAGCCCCTTTTAATAATTCTCTTTCGTGAATTCCGTGTGGGACTTCTGGAAGTCAGTACCTTTTTGCAGAAGTGGATTATGTCAGGAAACGCAATGGAGCTAATATTTTTTTACCGATGATAGTACAAATCTGAGTATTTTAACTTCTTTACGTCGTTTCCTTTGCAACAAAGTAGCGTAGTTTACAGAAAAAAGCGTCGTTAATTCGTATGTTTTTGTTAAAACGGGTTACTTATTGATTTTATTTCAAACTCGGTCACAATATAATTAATCGAGTAGTTTAACATCTCTTATCTTCTCTTCATTCATTAAAACAGGTTAGCGTTTCACATGTATTTTCTCCTTTTAGACCGTGCTCTGTGAAAAGAGGGTTTAATGCATGTGCGTAAAGTGTCGTCCCAGATTAGCCTGTGCAGTCCGCACAGGCTAATGAGGGACGACACTTTCCGCTTTTATGATTTTTTTTCGTTTTAAGAAAGTTTATTCTTGGCAAAAATCCAGTTTAGTCTGAAAGTGTCGTCCCTGATTAGTTTGTGCGGAGTGCACAAGCTAAATTGACATGACGCCTTATCTATGATCGCTCCGCCCACTAGAATTGATCCACCAATCAGCGATCGATTAATCGGGCGCACTCGTTAGCAACGACCTGTCCGCCATTTTCTAGACAAGCTACATGTTTAGGTTCACTTTTATTCCAACGAGTTTCTTTTATTTTCCTCTTTAAAAAAACGATTAAAAATGGTTAAACGGTGTCAATGGGGATTATGTTACTCGGACAATCGATATCCTGAAAGATTAGTTGGTGACATTTAATTTATATCGTTTCCAAAGCCGAAAAGAGATCTTGAGAAGTGTAAGAGATGTATAAATACATGCGGTCGTCACCACGAACAACTGAACGTCAACACTGTCAAAGACAATTATAATATATTTTTATCGGATATACTAGCAGATTTAAATAGTTTATGTTATCGATCTGATTAACACATAATATTTCACTTTTTTAAAATAGTTTTATCAGTTACTAGGGCAGAAGCGAGGTTCATCTGCATTACTTAAAGAGAAATAAAACCCAGCATGAAGCCTAATTCATGCTGTGTTTTATTACTCTGATAGTAATGCACTTAATTGAAATCATACATGTTATTTGAAGGTGACATGTGATATATTATCTTATTATCGGTATCTACACATTTGCACTCATGTGGTGTCACCAATAAACGCTTGTAATCCACACTATATAGGAGCTCGAATGCATAGATCTCATTTTTAAACGAGTTTCGTTTATTTTGTTTGGATTAAAAAACGGAAATGAAATATGGCAAAAACGGTGTAAAAAGGGTCAATGCAACTCTGGCATTTGGTATCCAGAAAGATAAGTTAGATGAATTAAATTTATACCATTTCCAAAGCGGCAATGCGGTCTTGACAAGGGCGAGTGGAAGCTTCAAGACTTACCGAGATCCCCTTTATAGAACATTAATTTATTTCACAAACTTGAAATTTCATATAAGCAATAACTAAGCATTATTAAGTATGTATTATGTCACGTGTGCATGTAAAATAATTGAGAATTTTGGTACCCAATTCGTGTAACTTTACGAAATCCCCGTTAAAAATCGCGTTTCTGTGTGTGTCAGAAACCATAGGGACCGTTAAGTAAAAATATTCTATTATACTACATATATATACAAGGGATACAACTGTGAAAATTCCTGCACACAACCATGGTGTAAACAATAGCGAAAAATTTGCTTCCAAACGCAATAAATACACCAATTAAACTGTATTACAACAGCCAAGACATTTATCTTTCAGAAAATAATACACTTGGCAATAAAGTACAAGCTTTTCATTGAACTAAGAGAGAAAGTTTCATTCAAAATGCTCAAAAATCCTTACTTGGACAGAGGTGTGCACAGCTGAAAACTGAGTTTCTAGAAGTAATTTTCGTATTGTTATAAAGCTCTTTTGCTGGTACATATTCCTTGGATAGTTTTTTTTCATAGTAAAATAGAACATAATTACTATTTAGTGAGCATATTTTGCTAGAAATTCATATCAATCTGCTTCAATTTCACAATGAAAATGTTTTACTTTCATTTTGGATAGTTCACATGTATTACTAACATGCGATTTGATTGGTTGAAATTCCACTGCAGTAATAAATCCAGCCATTCACGTTCCACGTAACATTACCTGACAAATTGCATACAAATCCTTGAAGATAGTAGAAATGTAAACAAAATTAATATTTACGGTGTTTTACATATATGCAGTTACATGCAATTATGGAAGGTGTCTACTTTGATTAATAAAGTGTCTATGGATAATAAAACAAGGTAAAATTTGCTCAACTTCTCTGTAATTATTAAATTATGAAACAAAATGTGTCAAAGTGGGCGTGCACACCTGTGTCGCATTTCGAAAAGTTTACCGTTTTTCATGAAACTTTCGTTTCAAACACAACTATGAACACTTTTACTGCTATAAACATAGTTATTATCTGATAGATAAATGTCTGAGCTGTTGTTATACAGTTTTTTGTGTGTAATTTTTGCTTTTGGAATCGATTGTTTTGCTATTGTTCAGACCATGATGTTGTGCAGGAAATTTGACAGTTGTATCCCTTGTATATATGTATATAGTATAATAGAGTATTTTTTACCTAACGATCCCTGTGTCAGAAACAAGTGAAAACCATTTTGCTATTATTTTAATAAAGACGCATCGATAAATGCTTTTGTATAAGTTATTATTACTGATATTAGTTAACCAATAAATGCGGTAACTTCGGGGAAGTCGGTTCCTGCGCGAGCGTCTGATATTGGTAGCCTTATAAATTTATAATAGCCTGACCGTATTCCATTTCGTACAACGCTAATTTTATATCAGACAATGTCCAAACTTACTGTGTTGTTTTTGCGCTTTAAATTATAGTGATTGATAAATGTTCCATAAGCAATGTTTAATATGATTAATATCACTTTTATACGCAATTACATGTAAGATTGAGGTACCCACCCGGCGTCAGAAAGCGCGTTAAACTTCACCGAATATCCAGTTATAAAGCGCTATTTCGTGTCAAATACACGGGTAGGGGGGGGGGATGTTTCGGTAATAATTTTGTAAATAACACGGGTAAATACCGGTGAAGTGTTAATTTATTGCAAATACCACCATTACACGTAATAACGGGTTCGATTTCGGTAGGCGCGCAAGCGTTTGAGAGCGTGTTTAATGTACCGATTTACCCGTTATAAATAGCTGATGTTCTCTTAAATCGTATATTTTTTGCATTTGCAGAATAACTAAATGGCATCAACCTCTTTACAAGTGTAATATGGTGTTAAACAAGTCCATAAAATCATCCGGAATATGCAGTCTATAGGCAAAGAAGCCATTTTGGTGTTAGCTTGTCTAGGTTTTCTTCCCGCTGAGCCACGTGATTAAGTGGGCGGAGCGATCACTGATAAGGCGTCATGTCAATTGGGACTACACTGTACGCACATGCCTTAAACACTCTTTTCACAGAGCTCGGCCCATCTATATGGGATTCTACTTAAATTAAATGCCATCCTCAAAGCACTGCTTAATATAAAAGAAAACCACAGCCTTTTACGCCTAAACGTATTATTTTATTTTTTCAAATAAATAGGATATAAGAAATACCCTATTTCATAGTCAGATACTACACACAGCTAAGAATTTTGCTGCACCATGTTATAATATGGGCCGTGCTCTGTGAAAAAAAGGAGTTTACTGCATGTGCGTTAGGTGTCGTCACAGATTAGCATGTGCAGTGCACACAGACTTATCAGGGACGACACTTTCCGCCTAAACATGATTATGTTAAGAAGAGACTTTCTTGAAACAACAAATATCATATACCGGGTCAGCGGAAAGGATCGTCCCTGATTCGCCTGTGCTGACTGCAGAGGCTTACCTGTGACGACACTTTAAGCACATGCATTAAATTCCCTTTTCACAGAGCACGGTCCATATTTATTTTGGCATGTGAGTGGACTATTTAACACAAAATATACGGTGATAATTAACAGAATACATTATGATGATGATAACTCCATTTATCAGTATCTGCACAAAGACATTACGAAAAATCTATAGATAATAAATCGTTAGAATAACCACGTGTAAATATTGTATTTGAGCCGTGCTCTGTAGGAGGGGGTTTAATGCATGTGCGTAAAGTGTGCGGACTGCACAGGCTAATCTGGGACGACACTTTACGCACATATGCACTAAGCACACTGTTTACAGAGCGCAGCTCATTATATACACGCGTTCACATTCATTTGGCGTGTTTGCTCGTCAGGTTACTTTTAAAATCACGCTTGATAATAAAAATGTTATAATTTAAAGTAACATACCGTAATCTCGAAATATTTATTTTTGTAAATTTCAATTAAAATAATAGTCTTAAACCCTAGGAAGTATTACTTAATACATAAAACGTCGTCATAACTGCTTATCTTTCAATAACAACTTCTGACAAATAATCATGGTACATTTATAACCATATGGGTGCATTATGAAACATGTAAAGGTTGCAAACGAACGCATCATATGAGTCGTGTTCTGAGAAAACTGGGCATAATGCATGTGCGTAAAGTGTCATCCCAGATAGGGACGACACTTTCCGCCTCAACTTGTTTTTCGGTAAGGAGGGACTCAAAATTCCTTAAAAGCGTAAATTGTCGTCCCTGATTAGCCTGTGCGAACTGCACAGGCTAAACTGGGATGACACTTTACGCACATGCATTAAGCCCAGTTTTCTCAGAACGCGACGCATATATTGGTGTCGTTCATTATGAGCGGAAACTTTTTGAAAATAATTATAAAAATAACTGATGTTAAAATGGAAAAAAATGGATCTATCGAAAGGGAAAAGTAAGAAACGATGAAATAACACGTTTGAATGACGCACTTGTATAGGGCTTATGTTGATATGCAGTTATTAAACAAGCAGGTGGATGTAGCCATTATTGATGCCTGCAATTATTTCCTGCTATTTTCTGTCATTTCTATGTCTACATATAGCCAGAAACATAAAAGCACAGCCTTCAACGCTACATCCGGCTAATGTTAACTGAACAAACAGTTCGAAAGTCGATGCATTGGTTGAAATGCATTTCATGACTGTCTTCTTCAACTACTACCGTTTTATTTTGAGTTGATTTTAGTATTAATGACATACATATGTGTTACCTCGGCCAAGGAGTACAAGAGGATGAGAAAGCAGTATTGATCATTGTGAGCAATAAAGGGGCATTTTCACGTTTCGGTAAATTGACAATATTGAAAAAAAAATGTTTCAGATTCGCAAATTTTCGATTTAGTTATGATATTTGTGAGGAAACAGTAATATTGAACATTTACCAGGCTCTAAAATAGCCATTTTATGCATCTTTTGACGATTTAAAAACCTGAAAATTATAAAGCGTTGCAACGAGAAACGATTGAATAATTTTGAGAGTTCTGTTGTTGTCGTTAACTTTTGTGAAACTACGAGGATTTCTTATATTAAGTATAAAATACATATCAGATTGTACAAGGAAGGATGGCCTAGTGGTGAAAGTGGGAGGCTTCATGCTCCAGAACTCCATGGGTCAATGGTTCGAGCCCTGCTGAATGTTACTTTTTTTCTTTCTATAATTTTATTCCTCATTTTTTTACTGGAGCTTTTTAGATCCAATGTTTGCATTTGTTAATATAAAGCATTTAATGACAAACTTCAAAACATGCCAAACTCTGTGAAAAGGCCATCTTAGGTACCCACGTTTAAATAGCTGTACCGAATTAATGAATCCTCGTCCATGTTAATATATGCAGGTACCAACTAATGCAATGACATTTTAAACACTTCAAATAAATGTTCTTTTCACTATTTCTTGTATCTTTAAAATATCCTCCATTGTGAAGTTTAAATAAGCCGTGAGAATAAATAAATTTGTATTAAAATGAACCGTGCTCTGTGAAAAATGGTTTAATGCATGAGCGTAAAGTGTCGTTCTTGATGAGCCTGTGCATGCCGCACAGGCTAATCTGGGACAACACTTTCCGCTTACATGATATTTTCTCTTCTTTGCAAAAATAAAATTTAGGCAGAAATTGTCGTCCCTGATAAGCATGTGCGTACTGCACAGGCTAATCTGGGATGACACTTTACGCACATTCATTTGACAGAGCTCGGCCCAAATTTATTTAGCTGTCAAATGCGATTACCTCTCAACTTACTACATGTATTTTTATACGCGAGACATTTGTTACTAATAAAATGACATGCAGTACATGGATGATTATGTTAAAATAAATAAATACTTGTTTTTTCACTTATTTTCACTAATTACTTCCTATAACCACCTACATCATCTAGTTTCTAAATCCAGTCTATAGCTAGTTGACATTCACTTCCACGATCATTGCTTGCCTAGCAACAAGTCTAGTTTTTCGTCGATTCTTTTCATTTTGTCCTCCATGCTTATGACTTTATTCTGTAAACTAGTCTGTTCTCCTTGTATTTGCTCAACTATCTCAAAAACGTCATTTACCGATTTAGCCACTTCAATGACACCGACGGAATTTTCACCTATCGTCATTTTCTCGTTCTTGGCCTCTCGCATCGTGTAAATAGACTGCAAGAGCTTCCCGTAGACATGTGTCCGGTGATTTCCACCAATGACGCCTTGACGTTTCATCCGCCATAGCGTTAACGCGTATTTAATTACGTCCGAAGCGGCGTTTTTGCGTATTTTGTCGAGCTGGACGCGAGAAACAAAATTGTGAACGTATTTCTCTGGGCGGGACTGTTCAAGTTTCTGTGCAAGGACTGCCACAAGCAAAGCGGTGGTTCCAACCCCCATGAGACCCGTTAACACGGAAACAAATCGCCCACAGTACGTGCTGGGATAGATATCACCATAACCGATGGTCAAGAATGTGATTGCCGTCAGCCACATCGAGTTAAGGTAGCTGCTTTCCGGCGAGCCGGGGGAGTAAAATATTTCGCAAGTTCTCAACGCCCAACTGTCGATTATTAAAATGGCGAACATTATGGATATCAGCATCGTTCCGGGTATTGTCGACATGAGGGCTCTGAAGACGAACGCAGTGTCTATTTTCACCTTGTTCAGGGCACCGAGGCTTTGCGTGGATGTGTCGGTGAGAAGTCGGTGGTGAACAACAGTGAAATGGCAAACTATGTATAGTCTTGCGAGCATTAAAATAGAAAAAATGGCGTCCAAGGACACCATTCTGTACTCTCCATTCACGCCGTAAGAGGGTATTTCGATGTCGACAGGGATAGGGTGAATAGAGCAAATAAGTAGTTCGAATAAAATCGTCAAGTAGCTGACCGGAAAGTTCATCGCCAGTCGCCAGTCCTCCCAGCTATTATCGGTCATCTGAATCTGGACTCCTATCACGTGGTATATCACAATAGCAACGAGTAACGCCACCGTACTTACGGTGATCATTGATTTGATAATGATAGAACCGGCGTCGGATTTTGTAAACACGCCGCGAATAAACAGCTCCGTCTCAAAAAGCATTAACGCTATCCCGAGGAGGGCCGTCGCAAATTCCACGTTGACGATCATCCGGCGGCGGTTAATGAGCACTTTTCGTCTGCCAAGCTTGTACCCAATGTTGTCGTAGCGACTCGTGATGCCAAAGGTGCCGCCGGCGCCGGGAGCCTGTGAGCCGACGGCGCTGTCCGTGGAGACGCTGTCTTGGTTGTCCACGTAGCGGTTGTATTTGCCGTTGCTCTTGGTTACGAGGGGAATTCCCGGATCTTCTACGACTGTGCTACCACCCATCTTATTCTGAAATTTTAAAAGGACATTTATTAAATGTTAAGCTGTATAATGTAAAAAAAATCATTTTCGGAATTTTGCTTTTTTTCTCGATTACAGGATAATGTAATTGAAATGCCAACCGCGCGGGTAATTGATCGTTTAAGAATTCGGTACTTTTTTCTTATCGTCGCAAAATCAAATGCATGTGTAAATAGACATTAGCTGGTTATTTCATTGTTTTAAGGTCCACTTTTTTTCTGAATATATTTGTTCATCCCTTCTAACCGATATTTCCGCTATCATAAATGTTTTCAATACATTGACTTGTATTGACGTCATTCAATTACAATTGAATTGCTTAAAAACGCGTGCGTATGACGTACTCTGATTAAATGTGCTGTCGAGATGCTATTATTACTACAGAAAATATACCTTAAACACACGCTTTTAACTTAATTAAATTTTAATTTCTTCAATACCAAACATGTTTCGATCCTAGCTCACATCAGTAGTATCAATATAAACAAACACAGGATATGACGTCAACGTCATAAATAACGTAATGTCGTGTGGCGAGATATAAATATTTAAGAAATAGTAAACCCCACTGAGGTCCCTATGGCATTATAGTGACCAGCCAGGCAGCCACAAACCGTATATGGACCGAAGTCGTTGGCTGAGGTCCATATACAGTTTTTGGCTGCCTGGCTGGTCACTATAATGCCATTGGGACCGAAGTGGAGTTTATTATTTCTTATATTACACCGAAGAGCGTCCCCTGTATCATTGTAAAGTGTTGTGCCGGCTTTCCGTAGTTTTATTTTTCATGCAAGTGAATGCGCAAACGATGACGTATATCGTGTGACGTAGTTTCTCTGCTGAAACATTCCAGTTGGAACTAAATTCTCTGGATGTTAAGGCATCGAACGAATGCAAAACGTATTTCGGATTGTGTGTTTATCATCCATAATGAAGGTCTTAACTTCGACAGGAATACAATAAAATAGTGTGATTTAAAATAAATTTCGATAAAGGGATGGATGAATAGAAAATGGAAGTGAATATCGTTTCGACTTTATTGTTATAAAAATTGGATTAACGATGGCATTGAGGTAAGCGTGTCGTTTATTCTAAATTAAGTTTTTTTTAACTCTTTGTAAAGCTGATATACAGTAGTGTCAAAGCTGTTCAATAAAACGCTTTAACACAGTGCACATTTAGACCTAGTATTGTGTAACCCCGAACGGTCCATATACAAAAAAATAGTGACCGGTCCATATACTCTTAGCCTAGGTTTCTCAATCGCATTTTACAGACTGAAACCGGTCATATAGATATAGAAGGACCAATATCTCTGAGGTGTAATATAACTAAATATATATTTTTCATATATTTGATGGCCGATATGCTGTTCTAAATTTCTAATACGTATCGCTCATTCAATGTGGTCGAGTTGATTGGCATGTGAAATACTTTTAACAAAGCTTGTTGAACTTATCCTCCCTTTAAAATTGTTTTAATATCGCTCTTAATTCAAATGGTACGGCATGACATTTTTGTGTGACAAAAGAGATTATTGAGTGATGTGACTGTAGAAGTGCCAGACATCGCACCTGTACATAAACAATGTAGATGGATCTTAAAGTGTAACGACAGCAGCAAACATGCACACTTTCTGCGTTGTTGAAGTACTAATCAGCAAATACAAGTTCAAGGCAATTATTCAAAATGTTCCTTAACGAATATCTTAAATAATATTGAAGTAAACATTAAGCACATAAAGCGATCACATATTTTTAGTGTTTACTTGTTCAAAACATAATCATGTGATAACTCTAAACAAACAATTGCCAAAGACCCGATACAGTTTATGACTGAAAACAAGTGTCTTAGGTTTCCTATAGAATGTTTTGTGAAAACGGGCCAGGAGCCTACATTATTTGAGTCGCGTTCAGAAAAATGGGCATAATGCATGTGCGTAAAGTGTCGTCCAGATAAGTCTGTGCAATCCGCACAGGCTAATCAGATACGAAACTTTCCGCCTAAATTTGATTTTTGCTAAGAAGAGACTTCATTTAAACTAAAAATGTCATAGAAGCGGAGAGTGTCGTCCCTGATTAGCCTGTGTGGATTGCAAAGGCTAATCTGGGACGACACGTTACGCACATGCATTATGCCCATTTTTCTCAGAACACGACACATTTGATCCTAGAGTGGTGTCAAATATTTCACGGATTTCGCGTCTCCTTCTGACCCATAAGTTATCAAGACAATTCACGTCTCGCGAGTTTTGAACTTTTGCAGAATATCCTGCGACCCATATCGATAAATGTCCAAGTCAGTAAATATCAGGCCCAAAGAAATGCGGCGTGTGATATTGATATAATGACAGACCTGAGCGTTGAGTCTTTAAAGTGCAAATGTACAGGCCAATAGTCTAAATAACTATTAAATTTTTTGCCAACTATTGATTGTATTAGTATTGTCACTCTCTATATTATACAATTCAGTCGTATTAACACGCAGTTTTGTAAAACTATGAATATCAATACATGTTTTTGATTAAATTAGTTAAGAATGTACAACTATTTCCTACGTTAAATGCTTTTCATATTGCTGTGCACTGTACGAACTAAGGGATCATTTTGTATAGCTTGAACGTATTTTTTACACAAATAAAAAAGGAGTTGTTTCAAACTCAATTACATAAGCTTCGCCGATTTTTAATACGGTTCTAACATTTTAAGTTCAATGAAATATAAATATTGGAGCATTAAATCCAAAAGTCCTATCATGGACCAGCCCTCCGTTTAACGAGGCTACTTACGCCATTTTTAACCCATTTATGCCTGGTGGACTCTCCCTAAATTGGATCAATATATTTCCAAAATAAGGGATTTCTAGTATATTTATTTCTATATTTAGAATATTTCTTACAGAAATTCCTTTAAATTTTTAAAAAAAGTAATCTACAACTGGGTTTGAACCACTGACCCTTGGAGTCATGGAGTAAAAGTATGAACGATTTAGACCACTCGGCCATCCGCGCTCACGCAATGTGAAAAGTATTTTATACTTTATATACGCAATCCGCGTAGTTTCACAAAATATAACGACAACAACAGAACTCTCCAAATTATTCAATCGTTTCGCGTTGCAACGCTTTATAATTTTCAGGTTTTTAAATCATCAAAAGATGCATATATTGGCTATTTTAGAGCTTGGTAAATGTTCAGTATTACGGTTTCCCCACAAATATCATAACTAAACCGAAAATTTGCGAATCTGAAACAACTTTTTTAAAATTTTGTCAATTTACCAAAACGTGAAAAGGCCCCTTTAAGGGTTCAGAATTGTTCATACATAGGGATGACCAGTATTTATTACAAAATCATGTTCAGAAAGAGCAAAGTCGTTTTTTTCTTCTGTTTTGATGTAGTCCATGGCAAACAGCGTAGACCCAGATGAGATCTAATAATATAGGGATCATCCATGGTTGCGTCATTTTTGTCTTTTTATCTAACAATGACCGCTTTCTAAGAGAAGCACCTAAACAGCTACATTATGTAGCTTTTAAGGTGCTTGTCTTGGAAAGCGGCCATTGTTAGACAAAAAGACAAAAATGACGCAACCAATTGCCATTCGTGACCGACACTATATATTAGTTGCTCAATGGAATCGATTTGCAGGCAATTATCTCGCCATTAAATCAATCTCTCTTCCATTTTCCTATTATTTTGCCCCATTGTGATTGATAGCAACGAAATTGACATAAACCTCTTCATCGTTACAGATTGATACAATTGTAATCTACTAGGTGCTCTTTTCCCTAAATGGCATATATAATGCATTACCGCATATGTTCCCGTCAGATATCGAATGTCGATCTATCCTACTTGGTGTCAATTAGCAAGGCTTTCCGTGGACTCTGTTTGACCGTGTAGTCTATCAAATATGAAGTAAAATGGCATTTCGAATCATCATTTTTTTTATTTTATAATAGTGAAAAGAATAATAAACAAAGACGGTTTGAGTCAAAGAATAGTAATGTTGCTCATAGTTCGTTAATTGTTGAAAAAGGTGACTGCTTTTTTAGTTTCACGTCACACCTATCCCAGAGGTATGACAAAATAAGAAAATGACGTCGACTCTGGGATTGTATAAAGAACGGTTTCAGTACATGTATTTGTGTTTTCAAAGAATATGCACTTTTTTTTTTAACAATGCACTTAGGAAACGGATACATATTGGCGTTTTGCTGATTAGATAAAACGATCCGTAAAGATAGATGGTATGCTCATGTTTGGTCATCAAAACTATGCGGATTCGATATGAATGTTAAAATAAAGCGATGATATTAAATGAATAATGAACGCATTTACAGTAAAAACATGTGTCCATTTTTTTCGGTTGTGTATATCACAGCATGCGCATATTAAATACTCATTAATTCTATAGGGAAATTGAGCTTTACAGTGTTTCATGCGTTGTGTACGCGTATTTTTTCAATATTTATGTGCATAGTTTATCGAAAAATGAACAACACAAAATTCATAATTCTGTAATTCGTTAACAAAAAGTAAATGGAGATGTTATTGAATTGTCGTATTAAAAATATTGATAACAAATATTTAGACCAAACATTCTTACACCCACTAATCACGACATCTGCTTGTGATACACGACGACGATCTATAATTTGTACCACGTGTTCTGTTATTAAAAGATCTTCAAATCTCGAGATTAAAACTTTGTTATGTGTACATTTTGAAATACTTGAAAACCACTTCAAACATACATGTCCTTGCATTCACAGTTCCAATGCTTTATACCGCTCTAATATCATCATTTAATATGTAATAATTCTTTGTCTGTATTGCCCTGTTTAGTTTTGGTTAATTGTCGCTTCCATAAAAAGCACCCAGTGGATGGTGACACTAATTCATCTCCTGTTTATATTTTATAGTCAAATTATTCTTAGATATAAAGCTGTTATATTCAACTAACGCGAAATGCTAATGAGTGAGTTCTATGGCTTGAAAGAAAGATATTTAAATGAAACGTCCGTGTTTCTAGTACACACTATGATGATTATAATGTGATATTATGTACTATATTTTAAAAGAAATATTGTTCTTTACAGCTTTTCGGCAGTTGAAATCTCTTCACCGGACATTTGTTTGCACGTTAATTGCTTAAAAATGGCAATACATACAGTCGAAACCCCATGTCTCAAACTCGCAATGACCGGCAAGACAAGTCAAAGTCATCCGAACTTCGAGTCAAACGCTTGAATATAATATGTATACTTACATAAGTCTGCAACAGATTCGAATTTGCAATGGAAGAGTATGCACCATCCTAAACTCCGTACTACTTTCTGCTATGAATTAATAACAACCTAACACCTACTTATATTGTTACTAATAAATATTTAAAAGTCGTGTACATAGTTTGCTCACATCAATTCAATAACGATGGAGTTGATGCTAATTTTCAACAGCTGTGACATCAATTAAATTGTAATCAAGCGCTCATAAGCTATTTAAAGCTTTATTCAAATCGAAGTAAGAATTTTGGGCGGGACTGAAAATCACTTCGAGCCATCCGATAATTCGACCATCTCGAATTCGAGCCAGACAACAGAAGTTTATATCAATATTTGCAATAAAAACTTGGTGCTTCGAGGAGACTTTAAGCAAACTGGAAATTCGTGGAAAGCGAGTTCGTGTCATCGGGTTTAGACAGTAAATACTTTGGGTTAAGTATTCTGTTTTCTGGTACCAGTTCTTTATGCAGCTCTTTTAAAGATAGCAGAGTTCGCTTAATGTTTCGCTATTTTTGTGAATGGTACATTTATCTTCTTGAGTTGATTCAATCATCATGCAAAGATTGAATTTTATTTTTTAAGTTACCATTTGTATAAAGTGTTTATTTGCACTGTTAATATAAACAAAGTTAACTTCGGTATAAATTTGGAAGCTCTACTGTTACGACTAACAAAGTTACCCTCTGTCTAATTAAGTGGCTGTACTTTTAAAGGGGCCTTTTCACAGATTTTGGCACATTTTGAAGTTTGTCATTAAATGCTTTATATTGATTCATGTAAACATTGGATCTTAAAAGCTCCAGTACAAAATCGAGAATAAAATAAAAAAAAGGAAAAAAAAGTAGCCGGTACCAGGGCTTGAACCAGTGACCCCCGTAGTCCTGGATTTAGACTGAAATAAAAGCGCATTAGCCCTCTCGGCAATTCCGCCAGCAATACACTGTTTAAGTATTTTGTACCTTATAAAAAAAATAAGCAAGCTTCGTAGTTTCGTAAATTTAAACGACAACAACAGAACTCTCCAAATTATTCAATCGTTTCGCGTTGCAACGCTTTATAATTTTTAGGTTTTCAAATCGTCATAAGATACATATAATGGCTATATTGGACTATGGTAAATGTTCAGTAATACTGTTTCCTCACAAATATCATAACTATAACGAAAATTTGCGAATCTGAAACAACTTTTTTCAATTTTGTCAATTTACCAAACCGTGAAAAGATCTCTTTAAAATTGACACAGTTTTCTCGGTTTACATAATAGCTGTACAGTTATTTTAAGATGAAAAAGTCCTTCTGATCCCATATAATAAGACAAATCACAAACATACATACAATCTTAAAATTTACTGATTAAATTAAATCTACATAGTTAAATACCTTTTGTGCTATAACTTTGTTGGTTTCGAATTGGAAAGCTTTTAAGTCGAATGTAAAGAAATATATAAATCTAAGTGGGAAATACGCACAGCTTCAATCTGATCGTTTTTATATTTTCATGTGCTGGTCAAATCAGACATACTGAACGGTATGCTATTCTCAAAACGGAAATCATTTATAGTTAGCATTAAATATTTATCAATATGGCCAGTTGCTACACATTTAAGTGCAATATGGTATGCTTCCATTATTCATACTTCGACAGTGAACACGAATGTGTCGTCATTATAATGTAGACAATTACACATACAATATTATAGCTCTAGGTGTTTGTTTTATATGTTTGTGAACATCCTGAACAATGTAAACATTCAACAAATGGTTATCCATTGCGTAAATCTTGATGTTAATGTTGGCAATGGTAATCATATTTGCAAAAACTCACACACAAAAAAACAAATGATTTACACGCATTTTTAGTAAAGAATATATTACATTTCTTTGACCAAACAGTGACCAGTATCTTAAAAGTAATCAATACACTAATTAAGAGTACACGGTGTTATACGAAACGAATATGTTAATATACGATATATATTTGGGTACGTGTATATGTAGTTGTTTCAAACTCGATAATTCTTTATGGTTAAAGTGGAATACCAATGATACATAGCTACAGTCATAAGACTTAAAGTTACCAACATGTCTGTCTATGCGAAAGAATATGCAATAGCCTTCTTAAAATGACACAATAAATAGAGTCGTGTTCTGACAAAACTGGGCATAATGCGTATGCGTAAAGTGTCGTCCCAGATTAGCCTATGCAGTCCGCACCGGCTAATCAGGGACGACACTTCCCACTTTTATTACATTTTTCGTTTAAATGAAGTCTCTTCTTAGCAAAAATCTAATTTAGGCGGAAAGTGTCGTCCCTGATTAGTCTGTGCGGACTGCACAGGCTCATCTGGGACGACACTTTACGCACATGCATTTTGCCCAGTTTTCTCAGAACGCGATTCAATAGATTGCTACTTACAATAAAGTCAACCGCAATCTGTTTTATTCTAAGACGCTTGTCCTGGAACTTATCCATAGTATCGTGTGTGTTTGTTTATTTTTGCTAAACTGTCACTTGTAGCACACAAATTCTAAAGGATTTGTAGGTTCATAAGCCTTGGTATAGTCCGTTGACTTCTCACCTGTTCAAAGCACGAATGTTTAATGCCATATTCACACCCTGTACTAGGTTCGGTGATATCTGGTTAACGTACTTTAAGTTCGTTATAGAAAATACATCGTATATGTAGGCATATTAAGTCCAACAGTATTTTCTACCTGCACCCCTTAGGGTGGAAAAGCGTCTAGAGGTATGATAATGCCAGTAAGATATTTATCGCAGTGTCGAGTCCTAACCTCAACACAAAATCACAGATATTTTTTTTTAAATTGTGGTACAAACCATTTTATTGATAGCTGTAAACCTATGATATTTGTATGTTGCTTTTCTCGATGTTTGCTTTTAACCATTTGCAAACATACTTAACATACAATTAACCACTACAAATACGAAAGGTTTTTTTCATTTACGTGTTTCATTCCGATTGCTTTTCACACACTTTAAAAAATATGAAGAATAGGTGTACGTATATTATAATCAATATATTAAAAATGGTAGACAAACAACTTAAATACATAATTATGTTTCGGTATTTAAACAAAACCGATTTGTTCGTCAAAAGAGTTTTGTGTTTTGAATATGTGAATGGTTAAACATTAAAGTAGCTTAAACACACGATCGCGTCATTTTGCAAAAACAAATACATATCTCATATGTAACCATAACTTTTTTTATCTCCATTTATAAACTAGTTTAACGTAACCTATACTATATTTTTTTTGTTGCTTTCATATATAAGTACTACCATGATATGTCAGAGCAACACATGCATATTTAATAGCACCTTGGAAAATAAATTCTTCCTCCTGTTCTGACGTCGTTCAAGGATGGGCAAGGAGGATAATTGCGTGTCGTTAAGTACTATATATCTATATGTATTTTCCATATACAATTTATATTGTGAACTATAAAGTGTTTTAGTATTAAGTTTATAAAATATTGTCCAATGATTAAAATATTATGACAGTGTATGATGAAAAACGCAGTGTTTTTATACAATAACGAAGTGAGTGTAAATTGTAAACTAAAAGATATTTAAAAATAATTATATTCTCTTCTTAATATTATTCCATATATTATTTATATTGTGAAATATAAAATGTTTAAGTATTAAGTTTATAAAAGATTTTCCAATGATTAAATATTATGACAGTGTATGATGAAAAACGCAGTGTTTTATACAATAACGAAGTGAGTGTAAATTGTAAACTTAAAAAATATTTATATATATATTTTCTTATTAATATTATTAATATTTTATTGTTTATACTTCACAAATCTTTATATTATTTATCTACTCGTTCTAATTATTGGTCACTTATTGCATTGACCTCCATTTTATCTAATTGCCAAGTCACTTACTTTCTTATAACACGACAAAATACTATGACTACCGTCAATGTTTTGGGATTTCTATCAATGCAAACTTAACAACTCCGCTATGGCACATTTTAGTCCTCACTTTACCTCCGCACATACACATACAACAGAAAAACATGTCACATAATCTAAGCGCAATAGGTGTTCACCAACATCAAACTAGTTCTACCCAATGGTGTATTTCTATTCCCACACCGCCCTTAAGTCAGCCACATTCTATGAAATCTTGGCCAATATAATCTGCAGCCTAGGGAACAAAGTTAATATCCTGCCCACTATACAACGCCCAATGTACCAACTGTACCGACCACTCTTAGAGTAATTTGCTCTATTTTACAAAGAACAAACACACAGCAAAAGTTATAGCGCAACAAAGTAAATAAATTGCTTTTTCTACGCACCAAATAGAAAACGTATCGTTATAGGAATACTTAACGAAAAATGTTTAGGCACCACATATATAATGTTGTAATTTTTAGGTACGAAAAAAAAGTTGCATTTAGATCGAATATTTATATTTTGTATTTTTAAGCACTAAATTGAAAATGTTGAAATGTTTATGCTTTGAATGAAAAGTGCTGTATTTTTAAGGCACAAAATGCAAATTGTTGTAATTTCTAAGCTCTCAATGAATCATTTTGTATTTCCTAGTTACTTAATGGCCAATCTTTTATTTTCTATACCCCTAAAATGAAAAATGTTGTATTGTTTGAGTTCAAATTTACAAAAGGTTATTTTTAGGCACCAAATTGGAAATGTATTTAAGGCATTAAATGGATATTGTGTAGTGTTAAGGCACCAAATGGAAAATGTTTTTTTTTCTCTGCAACAAGTATTAATGTTTTGGCCGGGCCTTACATTTATTGTGTTTTTTTCCTGCGTACAAAATGTCAATAAATTGAAAATGACATATTATTAAGGCACCAATTGGAATATGTTGTTCTTTTTAGGCACAAATGCACAATGTTGTCTTTTGTTAGGTACCGACTGGAGAATGTTGTAATTTTAGGCACTTAATTAAAAATGTTTTTTACACAAGGCACCAAATATTGCAAAATTTACGCATCAAATGGAAAATGATGTATTGTTGAGCACCAAATTTAGAATAGTGTATATTACACATCTATTTTAAGATGTATATTAAGCCCCAAATTGAAAATGCTGTATTTGAAAGGAACAATTGTATACTGTTGCATTTATATATAAAAAAACAACATTGAAAATTGTGGAACAACATGGAAATGTTGTACTTTTAGGCACCCAATGAAAAGTGTTGTATATTATAGGAATACAAGAGAAATTGTATATTAAGCACCAAAGTATTCATCCTATGCACTAAATGATATAATGCAGACACATTGTAAATGGGTCTAAAGACGAAATGTCTTAAATTACAAAACAATTCGGATATGTAAAAGTCTACATGTTTTCGTAAAGATTAATAAACACGTTCATCAGACTTTACAAGAAATAAATTATACTTTAAATACTACTACATAATTACTAAAAATACGAATGATTTTGACTGTTTACTTTTATTGTTTCTAAGCTCGTTTTGTATCATCCGGTATTGATCACGTGGTTAATTGAAGAAACCTTATACATTGCGATACTGTGCTGTGATAGAAGCTGTATATTTATAGTCCAGTCAATCTGTAATTGTACCCACAACTAATTGCAACAGAAATAATTTTTCGATAATGTTGTAGATAAATATCACCTCTTCAACATATCAAAAGTCTAGCAAAGTCTAGCCTGGGCAAACTACCGAAAAATGACTTTTAATATGACAGATTTTCATGGCCCTAAATTACCACCGTAGAAGATAAAATGATCAGATGAATCTATAGGTCTTTGTTTTGATGAAAGATCCTAGATTTAAGTCATTTTTGGAGGTAAGTTAAGATGTCTTTGTTGAATATTATTCTTTTCATCTTGGAAATTAATGTTTTTCTCCTAACAAATGCGTCAGTAATAGAAGAATGCGCTACGTAATAGACTGCGTACCACTTTGTAATTAGTTTTCGTGGATGATGCAGGAACTTATAGTTTTCTTCAAATATGCAATAAAGTCAGCAGCAAACACACATTTTACACAAATATACATATGTAGGCATTTAAGGAATGCTTGAAACACACAAACAAATATGAAAATTAAGAGAGAAAAGATCGAGATTTTAATAATTTTTTTTAAACTACGGAAGGCCATTTTTACCATAACGTTTTTGTTTTGGCCATTTGTACCACAACGTTTTCGTATTGCTTCTTTTTCCCTATAACTTCTTAAAATATTCTACTGATTGAAACTGTTGAGAATTTTCTTACCTAATGTTAAAAAAGCTTTCAATTTTCCACATATTTGAATCATTTTAATAATTTCAATATTTCATTATGAATAATTATCATATATAAAATAGAAATAATAAGTTATGGTCTTAAATTTACAATTCTAAACTATAAAAAAATATAATCCGAAATATTGAGTTAAGCTATAAATGTTTCATTTAGTATTATTACAACAGAAAATCAAAAGCTGTTTATAGTAAATAAGTTACTCTCTTACACACATATCAAACTGTTATTTTCTTGAATACATGTGTTTGATTTATTACAGATGTTTGATCAACAATCAACGATGTCAAAGGTGTGGGTTTAGAATTTCGAAAAAAGGTATAAATATATATTTATTTAAAAGTGTTTTTATAAATGATTCATATGCCATGACAAAATGCTACAGGATAATGTAAATTTATATAAACAAAAGATAGTGTGTTTAAAACATCGGCCATACCATGTGAAGGAAAATAAGTACAGCTTTGATCAAACTTAAGTTTAATTTTTCCATTTCTGTTTCCTCTATTTTCTCAATATATGTTAAGTAACATTACAACTTAAAATCAACGAAAATTTCGTACAATATTTCGTAAAATAAACTTAACCAATTAAACGTCAGTGCTCCTTATGGCAATTGCCGATATTTTAACGCCAGATTTGGTCTGGTAAAATAGATGTTTGAAGATACAAAACGCTCGTTGTTTTTTCCATTTTAATTTCAACGATACCTATTCATACGGCACATGAACACTAACATGGTGTTCGTGTGTATTATGAATATATATTAAAATGGAATTTATTGTGTCACAAATAAATAAAAACGCGCATCTTGTATATACAAAAATCTATGTTATCATACCACATCTAGCGTTGAAATCGTGGCTATTGCTATAAGGAACACAGATTGTTTAGGTGTTAATTTTATTTAAAGAAAGAGATTACGAAATTTTGGTTGATTTTGAGCGTTATAGAGACTTTAATTTGTTTCATCTATTACAGATGCTAATATGGAACTGCCAAACAATCTGATCAGCACCAAACCTGCTGCAGCTGCATCGGAAAGGTAATAGCCATTCATTCTACACGCAACGCTAGTAAATACTCAACATTTACAGCTTGCAGTTGAAGGCAAAATTAAATAATTCATTTTTCAAAATCATCAATGACAAACATATAAATAAATTAACCCCACAGTACAGTCAAACTATTAATGAGTGCAAAACAAAATTTACTACAGGATTCATACTGGAACTGTGAACATTTGTACATAGTACAAAAATAACATTGCGTGAATATCAACTATTGTTATTTCTGAAAAAAAATAAACACAATATTGCGTGAATATCGATAATTGTTGTTTCTTAAAAATAGTTTTTTTATAGACATAAAGTTCAACAATGCATTTACTTGTATTCTGAAATACACAATATGTATGAAAATATAAACCCTTCATTCTATTAAACGCTTTTGAATGCATCTGCAGCAGGCAGCAGACGGCTTTAAAATCCATTGTGTCAAATCAAGGAATTGCTTGTTATGAGCAAATGCTCCTTTTGTCACAATTGGGAATGTCACAAAAGACTGTTCTGCCTAATGGTTGAAACAGCATGTATTCATATATTCTTTCAGCAATACCTGCCTGATATGATGCCAATCAATTGCAGATGACCAAGATCATGTTAAGTTACGCCAGAAAGGGAGTGATAGCATAAATGCTGCCAGCAAAGTTCGCTTGGACAATATTACTTCCCTACCCGGACAGACAGTTCATATGTACATTGTCGGAAAGATTATTGTAACCCAATTCGAATCAAGTTATCCTTAAATAAAAAGCCAACACTGTATTATCTCCATCGTTACGATCTAACACTGAACGATTTAACTTCAGTACAAATTGTCTATTTTGTGCTCAACGTGCCAAATTTGTTGGAAGAAAACGAGGCTATAATGTATACCCTGTTAGAACAGTTGAATTTAAAAAGAACATCGAACACATATGTATCGATAGGGATGACAAATAGGGTTCAGATATTAAAAGCAGATTGGAAACAATACATGACTTAGCGGCTGCTGTTGCTATATACCATCAGTCATGCAGCGTAAATTTTAGGACAGGTAAAAATATACCACAGTCAGGCAATGAAAAAGGAAAGAAGTGTGGAAGACCAGTGAACATGGCACAGGAATTTGCTTTCCAGGAAAAAGCATAGTTCCTGATTGAAAATGATGACGAACAAATAACACTAAAAGACCTTGTTGACAAAATGGTAGAACTATGTGGAGAACTCTCCTATACATCAACTCATATGAAGAAGAGATTACTAGAGCATTTTGGGTCCTCTATTGTCATCACAGAATTAAATGGAAAGCAGAATGTAATCACATTTAGAAACACTGCATCATCAATTTTTCAATCCTTTTACCAAAAGTCTAGTAGCGATTCTGATGCTTATAAAATTGAAATAATAAAAACAGCAGCACAACTATTGCTAACTGATATAAAGGATATTAAAGCAACAAAATTGTCTTACCCTGACTCTGGCTCTGATCTTATGTCTACACAGGAAAATATTGACTACATTCCGGATAGTCTAAAAACATTTCTTAGAGAAATTTTCAGCGATAAAAAGCAGATGTTAAGATTGCCTCTATTGGACAGGCCATTATCCAAGCAGTAAGACCAAGGTGTTGATTCCTCCTCTACAGATTGGCTTAGCAGTACAAATGAAAGAAGAGGTTAAGCTTATAGATATGATATTAGCTCCACCTGGAGAAGAAAAATCATTATATGTACATGCAGTTTTGAGCAGTTTTGAGACGTACAGGTTATCTTTGTATTATACTAGAATGTAAAATATGGTATAATAGAAGTGTTTTGATTTTAAGTGTTAACATTATAATACTTAAGTGATGCGTTATTTTAAGCTAATGACAATGCAACCAATCTTGGTTAAATTTTATTCCACATGCCATAATATATTGGCATGATTTAATAGTAACATGTATTTAATGGGTGGGTGGGGTAAGTTTACCCCTATAAATGCACTATTTACATGAGTAAATATGTTAAGAAACTTCATGATACACTTAGGAAATAGAAAAATAATACTGTTTTCATAACTGATGTATTACTGAATACTGTTTTTGTTGGCTGGTTTGCCCGAAATGTGTTGTTTTAATAGAAAATGGAAAATATACTTTATTTAAAAAAAACGTCCGCGAGGGGCATAAATAAAATGAAGTTTTAACAGGTTTGCCCTGGAAATATTTCGCTAGACTTTTTTCCTGTCATCTGTTATACGTCATAGATGATTTTGCACGTGAACCGTTTCTGTTGCAATTAGTTGATGGTTAGGTGCTTTTTTTTCATAGGATGACTGGACTATTACTAGATTGATAAGTCTGATGGATTCTTCATAAACGGGTCAGCTAGTTACACCGTCTGAATGGTTATTTTGCTAAAGAACTGAATTCTTTCCAGTTTTGATAGCCGTGCTCTTTTGGAAGAAACAAAGTTAAATTTTCTGTATAGAAAACGTGATTTTCTCTCATTCCACACTAAGAAACTTCTGGTCATGGCTCTAATCCAATGTCATTTCGATTACGCATGTTGTTTTTGGTATCATGGCATTACCAAATTTTGGAAAGATATAATTCAGGTCACACAAAATAAATTATAAAGGTTTGTCCTCAATTTAGGTCATATGTCACATATAGGTAATGAACATTTTAAGATTTTGAACTGGTCACCTGTTCAAAAGGGAGTGGAGCAAGCAACCCTTTGTCATGTTTTAAAAATCAAAAATGGTTTGGCTCCTGAATATATGAGTGAAAACTTTGTTCCCTTTGACACTCTTCATTCATACAAGACTAGGTCAAGTGAAAGTGGGTGCTATATTTTACCCAAAGTCAAAGGTTTTGGTGCTAAATCTTCTGCATATAATGCCTGTGTTCTGTGGAACAAACTACCTTCCTCCTTAAGGAATTCTACAAGTATAGCTAATTTTAAGTTGTCAGTTAAAACTCATCTTCTTAATATGTAATCATTCGTTTAGATCTATATAGTTAGTTATTAATTGATCCAAATTATTAATATATGTACCTTTTTATGCAAATAATTGTCGTTTATACTCAAATCTCTGATTTTCATCTCATTCCCTCTCTATGTCACTACCATCAATATCCAAGGACCACAATAGAAATAAGAGATTAAGTTCTCTTTTTGTGTAATCCTTGGTATAATGTTATTAGCATGGTTTCATTTCTCATACATGTTATTGTTTTACTATTTTATCATGTATTTAGATATGTTTTATCATGTTGTATCAGTATACTGAAATAAATCTATCTATCTATCTATCTATCTATCTATCTATCTATCTATCTATCTATCTATCTATCTATCTATCTATCTATCTATCTATCTATCTATCTATCTATCTATCTATCCATCCATCCATCCATCCATCCATCCATCCATCCATCCATCCATCCATCCATCCATCCATCCATCCATCCATCATCCATCCATCCATCCATCCATCCATCCATCCATCCATCCATCCAGCCATCCATCCATCCATCATCATCCATCCATCCATCCATCTATCTATCTATCTATCTATCTATCTATCTATCTATCTATCTATCTATCTATCTATCTATCTATCTATCTATCTATCTATCTATCTATCTATCTATCTATCTATCTATCTATCTATCTATCTATCTATCTATCTATCTATCTATCTATCTATCTATCTATCTATCTATCTATCTATCTATCTATCTATCTATCTATCTAAGACTGCCCTAATGGGCAATGTGTAATCGTTCCCACTACAATTATAAAAGCAATGCTCCAACCTTACATACTTTGGTCACCGATGTTCTTTAACGATGTATGAGTACAAGGAAACATTTTTATGTACACGTTTATATGCAGGAAGCAATTATGATATGCGATAAGACAAAAAATGAAGGTTTATTATTTCATTACAGAAATATTGTGCAAAATAAATTATCAATTACTCGACTGCTTTCAATGATACTACATGTGATTAAAAACAACGTATTGTAAAATCGCAAGGACATCTTAGGCTTTGTTGTTTCAGAATAATATTATTTTCCAGTAATGGATACAAAAACCAATTGGGTACATAGACCCATATATGATTTCATTTACCTAAAATGTGTTGGATACAGAAAACTTAAAATGTTTTGCGTTACAATTTTTATAATGTACAAACAAGGTTTTGTTTACATTTTAGAAGCAATACATGACATGTGTTTCACACAACAGTAATCGAAAGACAGAGGATTTAACTGAGATTTAAACTCGTTTTTCAACAAGGGTCAATTACGTCATTGTAATATGTTTGTAAATGCAATAAAGGGCATAAGTTGTGTTGTGTATATTCCGATGCACATATTTGACTTCATCTCATGAAATATTGGCGTCATATACAATCTCTTCATATTTACAGTAAAACCTAGGCTAGTTTATTCTTTATACCCTTTATTCAAAATAATGCACACCAATCGATTCGCAAGTTCACCATGGACGGGGAACATTTCAATAGTAATTGTTGAGACCACATACATTATATAAGATCGTCTGACCTCACACAGTCAACAGTTAAATATGTTCATATGGGCGTTGCCTAATATTACAAGTTACTCAAAGCAGGTGGATTAAAGCGGCCTTTTCACGTTTTGGTGAATTGACAAAATTAAAAGAAAATTGTTTCAGATTCGCAAATTTTCGTTGTAGTTGTGATATTTGTAAGGAAACAGTAATACTGAACATTAACCATGCTCTAAAACATCTATTATGCGCATCTTTTGACGATTTAAAAACCTGAAAATTATAAAGTGGTGCAACGCGAAACGATTGAATAATTAAAAGAGTAATGTTGTTGTAGTTATATTTTGTGATACTACGAAGATTGCTACTGTAAGTATAAAATACACCACCCATTGTATAAGCACGGATGGCCGAGTGGTCTTAGCGATAGACTCCAGGGATCATTGATTCGAGCCCACTTGATAGTTGCTTTTTTCTTTCATTAATTGTATTCTTGTTTTCAATGGAGCTCAAATAAGATCCAATTTTTACATATATCAATATAGTTCTTACTGACAAACTTCAATGCATGTGAAAATCTGTGAAAATGCCCCTTTAATGCATATGGTTACGAAATAAGCTATTTATATTTTGGAAAGTCATTTGCCAATACTGCTGGTAAGACGTCAATTTCAGAATCAATATACGTTGTATTTAGAATCTGCGATCAATTATCAGACGAACTGATTTAAAGGTCACGTATTTTTATAATTTCCCCCCAAATTGAAGAATTTTCCCCCAATGAGTTATCTGGCAATTACATGTAGACGCGACGTGGACAGTTTAAGTCGTTAAGGTCAGATATGCAATACAATACATTTAGTCTGTTAAATATAAATAAAATCACTATTTGTACAGCACAAGTTTATTTCCTTGTAGTTTTTGTGTTGGCATCTGATTTCCCCATTATCAACTGTGTTTATTAAGTACACATAATTTTAATACAAATTTACAAACGTATGGGTCAACTGTACAATTCAAGGATTTAATGCGACAGATGCCATTTAAGATTTAGGACAATGTATACCACTTGTGTTTACGTAAGTTATAGTTGAGTTCATATACGAATGTATGAATCTATTCACTTAATTATGCATTTTTTTTAATAAACGTGTACAAGGCCAGTCAATGTGTTACCCCATTATGGAAGAAAATCATTATAACCATAAGATACCAAAAGACGATTGAATAAAAGATAGTATGGCAATCATTGATGTCAATTTTTCATTTGCATCGTCACAATTTACTGAATCCATTCGGAAAAGATGAGTGAGTATTGTTTAGCTATTAACACTCTTTGTATGAACAATTTATTCAAGTTTCCGAACAATTTGTCAAAAAAATAAATCCATTGGTGAATTTCGGATACACCGTGTAAATAACTGCCAACACTGATGTAAATATGATGTGTTCGAAAATACTACTTATAAAATTATTGTTAAATTAAATGCGCATATAGCGTCGGCAACAGATGACACAAAATGGAATCTTATATTATGATATATATGATAATGATAGTGCATTTACGGACACGAATCATGTTTATCAAGACTAATCCACATAAAATGACACTCTGTGCAATATCTGAACTTTATTAAACCATGTGGTAATGCAAACACCAATTTGAAATCAAACTTAACGTTCGATGATCAGACTACATCAGTTAACAGATTCTGGTGTTATCAGTATATTCCAGCTGCTGCTCTTGGCATTATTGTACTCATTTCTAAAGCCCTAATAAGACCAAGAAAGCCAATTATTATACAGAAAAGAAGCAGTATATTCGTCCGCTGAATTCATTCTCCTGCTATGCAAAGCAATCAAGATAATTGATCCCCTACACAGGCTATCTAGTTGCTCATTCATAAGCTTTCTAAGGAAATAACTTCGGATACCAAACATCATGAAGCTAATTAACGTGGCTAAATCTAACTCTAGGAATGAAATTAAGTTTGAGTTACAGAAAATAACGAAAGAAAAGACACACAAACATTGCATTATAATATTCATGACTTAAAAATAATTGGGTATTTATGTCTTCATTATGTCAAATTTGTGACGTGAGACTCATATAATGATAATTGGTTGATGTTGATGATTGGATTCTACGGAGGGGCTAGATGGCATCTGACCAACCACCCTGGCGGCAAATCTTATTATTGTATATGCATTATATATGACCTACCTTGGAATACACAGAAATATTTCCGAAAATATCGGGTGATCTTTTAATGACCAATCAGGGACATACGCCTTAATTTGCTGCATTTCACAAAACATCAATGCGCCACCTCCCCTTAAAAAAACCCATGTCTGGTTATGGTCTTGAATGGTATAATGTTACAGGCATGACTTTTTTAAATTCAAAAAATGCATATTTCCCAAAACGCATCAATCTTTAAAGACGATATACATTTCTTTAAGAACAGACACATATAAGTCTTATCAAACAACCAATAATGTGTAACATGTACTTCCCAAGATAAAAAGACACAGAGACGTCGCTTGGTAATTGAGTTAATGCATGCTTCCACCATTGACATTTCTTTACAAAACCATGAATAATTGCTACTAGCGCAATGAAAGGAAAGATAACAAATACAATTATTTTATTGAATACTCAATAGACAAACGCATGTTCAAATAATTCACGTGTAAATTAAAATAAACTAAACACCCGAAATCGAAGTGTCTAAAGATGTGGGTAATATTTCTGAATATTCTTATTATTAGATATCCGAAAACCTGCGCGATTCTATAAAACCAACGACAGCCACTAGTTAAAATAAAGGTTCTGCGTGTTTGAATACATAAACACGCCAAATCATCACAATCTTGGTTAAACGAAGTTAACCCATACAAAAATAAATGTTCCTTAAAGAAATAGCCAAATTTTTAACGCTAGATGTGGTCTGGTAACATTGATTAAACAAGATAGAGCCTCACTATGCTGGTTTATATTTTTTGTGGAACAATATATTCCATTTGAATTTCACGCGACGATTTCCAAATATTTAGGAGCGAATGAGAGATTTGCTTCGGGCAGCGTCGAAAGCATGACGTAGTTCTGATGAATAATCATTATGTAATTAATTAATTAGCGGAACTCAGGCGAGGACGTCCCGCTCTAACAGATTCAGCAAGAAAAAAAGACAAGCGAGTGTGCAAAAATGTAAGTGTATGTGGAGCAATACATAACTGAATGGAACTGCGTCAATGATTGTTGGGGTTTTGCCATGATTTTGAAGTTGCTTGTTATCTATTATGATAGCGGACGGACCTAAGTTAGAAGCAAAGGCAAACGTGCTCCAGATTATGCATTTTAACGCAAACCGAATGAATCCGATCCGAAATCTAGGTGATCTGTAAAACAAAACATGATGACATCGTGAAACGATTTGAAGATGCTAAAAAAGGTTACAGAATGTTTGTATTTTTACGATTTTACACCAATGTCACTTGTGTTTGGGATTTGTATTGTAATTTACCTCCGTATGACATTATTGTTGTTTGACGTTTTATATATATAGCATAATAGTATTGGGCAATGTTTATGGATCTTTCAATCTGCTCGTTTGAAAGCGAATTCAAATATTTATAAATAAAGTCTTCTCTTTTCCAAACGATGTCGACTAGTTTACAAATTGTGTCTGCTTGGAAAATTTAGTAAGCGAAGTAAGACTGATCGTTGACAACATTATTTCAAGTAAGATCCTAGAGACAAATTAAATATAAATGATTTAATAAATACTTTCATATGATCGTTAAACTTAATCAGACCAAAAAAAAGAATAATTTATGTATAACAAGACAGTTAAAGAGACAATCTTATCCCGCGCCGAGATCTTTTGACCTATAAATCAGTGACCTTGACTTTTAATCAGCGTAATTGACGCCTGGGCCCTTCTAAATGAAATTAGTTTTTTTTCATTATAACCTTTTCATGGGTATAATAGATGTCAAGCATATACAAACATATTTAAGACTAACCTATTGACCTTCAAGTGTGACCTTAACCTGGAGGCGGCTCACTGACTCCTGAACATAATTGCAATTACATTAACATGGTTGCATGTTGTTATGAAGTGTCGTCCATGATTAGCCTGTGTGGATTGCGCAGGTTAATCTGGGACGAAACTTTAAGAACATGCATTATGCCCATTTTTTCAGAACACGACTCAATTTTTATCGTAACCTTGGGCTAGCGTGACGGACTCATGCTACCTGCAAATGGTCTAAATGGCAACTTATTGTCGGCAAGTGTCATAAAACCCTTCGAGAAGGAATTAAGCAGCCACGATAATGCAGGCTCAAACTTTTGACTTCGACGTATTGCTTTGACCGCCGGCCAGCTAGAATCACTCATGCTCTGTGCAAAACTTCTCCAGGAACTTAAAATTGCAGCCAAGTTTGTGAAAACCATTGAAAGGGTATGGAGATATTGAGCGGACAGAAAAAGGGTAGCTGATAAATTTTTACCTTGACCTAGGGCCAGCGAAACTGACTCAGTGTTCTGCACATCGTCTAATTGCACTTAATATTTGAATGCAAGTTTCGTGCAATTGTTTCAAATGTACGCAAGACGATATTAAGAGGATAAGAAAAAGAGGCTTATACCTTTAATATTGAAGTACGACACGAAAATTGCTTGAATGCCTTAAATTATCTGCGGCATGTTTAAAGAAATCCGTCAAATGATATGGGAGATATAGAGTGGCACTAGAGTGTTTACAAGTAGACTGACGTACGCAATGAGAAAACGGAGGGCTTTTCTAAGAAACCCACCCCGCTTTGCGATGGGGGATAGACTATATATAAAGAAGCAAACACGATATGGTAACGCATTAATAATATATCCGTATGTTTATCTATGAAAACAGCACGAAAAAAAGTGGATCTCAAACAATAGAAATTCTATTAAAAACATTGAATATTTGTTCTCAGAAAATGTTTCTGCGTAGCTTACCTTTTTTGCGATGGCTGCTTTAAACTTATAACAGTGCATCTGCCGTGCTCCGCTAAATACCATGCATGACTATTACTTTCCTTTTCCACATATTTACAATGTGTGACCCCTTCAAAAATCACGAGAAAAAGCTTTAGTCGGTTATTACAAGAAAAGTTACTGATATTCTGAACGTTTTGTTATTCAAATATTGTCATATGAAATTATCCGGTCCAAAACTACCAACTATTTCGCAATAATACAAATGTACTTCGTGGGTGTAGCGTTTACTGACACGTATGTATATTGTACGAGGGAAATCCATCACGCTTTCTATTGCAGTATTTCTTCAACAACTTAAATTTAAACCCACAAATACCTTCACGACTCGATTCACTGAGTCGCGGGTTATTTCCAATCCACCGATATCTTAACCAATTATCATCGTTTCTAACATCGTAAAAATGTATATTGTATTTCGATTCTCAATAACAACATTTCTATAGTTTGAAGTGAAAACATTTTGTTAAATTAAGATATTTACTTGACACATTTCAGGGCCATAAATAAAGAGAAAAACGTGAAAGTTGTGAATTTTTAGATTGTATAGGTAATACATGTAATTCTTAATTGACCTAAATAAAACCTAAAATAGTTTTCATGCACAGAAAAAAACATATTTATCTTTGTTTGATGAATATCAAACGTACCAAACAAACGTACCTCAGTGGTTTTTACTTTTTTTCTGTTGTTAAAGTAGGCTTTGTTGAAATAGCAACCATTTAAATCAATCTTACGGGATATAAGCAATATGTTTGAACATTCATTCAATTTCGACATTGCAATAGCTATAGCAATAGAATCAAAATAAAGCCATACATATATTAATACCATTGTAAATAATTTCACATGTAAGAAACATACATCTTGGGACTTACCTATACAAAAACATAAAATACAGTCAGTTTACCGGAAACAAACATAAGTGTTACGCTTAACATATATATCAACCGGAATAAAGTTCTATTTTCAAATCAAACATTTTGCGCCTAACAAATATATTAACCAAACAGGTAGTAATGCTTCATGATACAAAACGACCTATATATCAAAGGCTCTTTTTAATATATTTTCGTAGTGTTTAAATATTCAATATGTATACCAACAAATATATATTATTCACATCTATAATAGTCTTAAATAATTATGATAGTAAAAAAGTTATACAAAAAATATTGTCTCCCGGGACCTCTTAAAACAGAAAATAATGCGTTAACACATAGGATACAACGAGTTCGAATGATGATCACTCAGTATTGATCAAGCATTTTAACATATTTCTTGGTCAGGAAAGGTATTTTTTCTTGTTTAAAACATATTGTGCACATTTGTGTAAATCGGTGACAATTATTTTGAAAATCGTATTTTTAACGAATTGTGAACAAGTCCCTTAACTTGTAGTTTGAATCTTATCCTCCGCTTGAGAACGAGTTGGAGGGGAACAATACGACTACAGTATTGAATGTCATAAAGGAAATAGAGGACGTTATAAACGACATAGTTCAAATATACTGATGTGTTATTTGATAGTAACAGTAGCGTGTACAACATTTGAATCAATACAAGAGAGAGTAATTATATTTAGTAACTTAATAATAGCCAGCAAACTGTATTGTTTACCTGTTTATCTGGTTAAAGGATACACATTTAACCCTTAACTAAGGAATATACTTAATTATTGTGTTTGTATAGTTATTAAAATGAATAGCAACAATAACATTGGCAAACCAAGTAGCACATGCATATGAAACACTTCAATAAGTAACAGTAAGACTGAGACAACAAATCGATCAACTTGGCATAAGTGGACTAATTTGCTAAGTTTAAAAGATCTAAAATTGGTAGCTATTTCTTTATTATATTGAATGTATATATTTAAATAGGATCAAGTGTTGGAAATCAAATACAAGTGAGAGTAGGTGTCTTATTATAATTTAGCATCAAAGTGTATAAAGTTGACTTGCTTGAGCTTTAACTACAAAGAAACTAAGTAAATAACTGAAAATGTAAACGTCAATTGTCAACAAAATCTTTGTAGCGATTGCACTACGTTAATTGAAGTTCGCGCACTTTTTTAAATACGTAAAACGACAACTATATGAAATTTTAGGAGGACCACGCATTGTGATTATAAATCGAAAAAAAAACATAATTGCAAACTAATAATGTTTTCATATGGAGCACGTTAATCAACTTATATTGTATACATAATCAAGCATCAGTATCGTCTTGGAGATGTACAATTCAAAATCATATGAAACATACAGGAGAGTAGATATATGTTATTTAAAAAAATACACAAACATGCTGCGTTCAATAAATGATTATGCCCTCTTTCGAAGTCATGTCAGTATTGATTCATTAGCCCGTTTGAATAAGTCTTGGTCCGAAATAAGGTCAAATCTAAAGTCAGGTGATGTGAATGGTTAAGAGTTAAACAGAAGCTTTTAAGATGTTAAAAGTATATATGTTATGCGAACGGCCAATTTGAGTTGACAAAGAATTTCGACCTTACTG
Organism: Dreissena polymorpha; assembly: GCF_020536995.1. NCBI lineage: Eukaryota > Metazoa > Mollusca > Bivalvia > Myida > Dreissenidae > Dreissena > Dreissena polymorpha. The sequence continues at coordinate 107,931,443 of NC_068357.1, read as the reverse complement.
TAAGTCCAAAAGTAGGTCAAGCCAAGTCAAATGAGGTCAGGTGATGAATGTGTTAAGTGTTAAACGGAAGCTTTTAAGATTTTAGCTGTTTTTATATACATAGAGGTCATGCGAACAGTAAATTTGAGTTAACAAAGAATTTTGACCTCAGAGAAGTCCAAAAGTAGGTCAAGCCAAGGTCAAATGAGGTCAGGTGATGTGAATGTGTTAAGTGTTAAACGGAAGCTTTTAAGATTTTAAGCTGTTAAAAGTATAGATGTCATGCGAACGGTCACTTTGAGTAACACATATTTTTGACCTTAGAGTAAGTCCAAAAGTATGTCAAGATCAAGTCAGTCAGAATGAGGTAAGGGTGATGTGGGTGCGTTATTTTAAACATATTTAATTGAAACAAGCATTTTTATACATACAATTGCATACAACATTTATATTAAATAATAACTTACATGTATTTGAATGGGATGAGAACGAAAGACGATGGGTCATATGGTTCTTCTCCATCGCCTTGACATATTTAAAGTTGCATGGTTGGTACGAAACATGATTGGATTATTATATATATGTCAAGAAACACACTTTCCGATGACAGGATGTCGCGTGTTGTAGGTAATATGACGAAAGTTGAAAGGTGTTGGAGATTAAGTGGGTAAGTTTGGGGAAATAGGAAGCGGTTTGAATAATCTGGAGCATCAAATAACTACTATAGATTATTAATTTATAAACTGCGGGCGTTGATAGTGTGTTCAAGACAACATTATTGCAAGTATCAAATCTTTGTAGAAAGTGTTATTGATGTTCGATGAAACGTGTGTTTCGGGTTAAAAACGAATTAAGATCTTATGTATAAGTCCAAAAGCAGGTAAATAGCAAGATACAAAGAGGAAAGGGCGATATGTGTGTGCTGACAGTGTACAATACGTTATCCAAACAAGTATACGGTATATTCAACGAAACGTATCTTTTTGGTTTAAACTCATACATACTGATGTTCACTAGTAGATGCTGGTTCATAATACAATCATACTATGTTGATTGGACAAAACTGTAAATTTCAAATTTGTAAAAAAAAAGATAGACAGGTGCGAACGTGTTGGAAACTGACTCATTTCCATTTCGTATTTTCTTCAAACGGTTAACCACACATGTAATTATGTGATGCATCATGTCCACTTACCAGCTTCATGTGCATTCTGATATCTGCACTGGTAATATGGAGAGAATAACTCACTGCAGTTATTAAAAATTATCGGTTTCTTTTAAACATGTACAAACATATTCAACAAAGTTCTATGTTAGTCATGTAAACTTACACATTCAAAGTTCTATTATGATATTGAAATAATTTAAATCCACAGTGGTTTAAACCAAAAAGTCACTGAACAGTCATTGGTTGTTTTTATCTTATTATTAGTATGAATATAAGTACGACGTCGAAAATGAGAACGTTTATTAGTTTCCTGATTTCAAAATCATTTATAAACAAAATCAAACGAACACTGAACCTTAACCAATCTCTTTTCAGGTTTTGTCTGCTTTTTTAAGAGCATCCATATTGTCCATGTGAAGTTGATTCATGCTGATGAAGTATCATATTTTGTGATACTTTTTATGCCCCGGTAGGGTGGCATATAGCAGTTGCACTGTCCGTCAGTTTGTCTGTCAGTCTGTGCGTCCGCCGTCCGAAACCTTTAACATTGGCCATAACTTTTGCAATATTGAAGATAGTAACTTGTTATTTGGCATGCATGTGTATCTCATGAAGTTGCACATTTTGAGTGGTGAAAGGTCAAGATCATCCTTCAAGGTCAAAAGTCCAAAATACAATCCAAGGAAGTAATAAGCTTTAAAAGGGAGATAATTTCTAAACCTGCCAAATGATAAAATATTTGAATATATTTATATATATCTATATATATAATATATATATTATATATATATATAATATAATAAAAGTAAAAAACACGTGTCTGGGATTTTAAATATATATTGATTTAGCCAACGCGTTTCGCATAGCTCATCAGGGCATAATACAATATATTACAACGTCAAAATGTCATGGAGATAACGTCATATCAATTATGACGTCATAACGTCAATAAATATTAAATGAAATTTAATTTGGGTTTAAATACATGTATAAAATGTTGTTCTTATGCTAACCTAGCTGAAATATTGTTCGAAAATAGCTTATAAAATGGAAATATTTTAAATTGGGTCATTATGTGAACATTCATCAATGTTTACTATTTCAGCTATTTAAATCCACAGTGGTTTAACCAAAAAGTCACTGAACAGTCATTGGTTGTTTTTATCTATTATTAGTATGAATATAAGTACGACGTCGAAAATGAGAACGTTATTAGTTTCCTGATTTCAAAATCATTTGTAAACAAAATCAAAC